>NC_071546.1:8843827-9162907 GCF_026979565.1 Vidua chalybeata
CATCTGTGTTTGCAGCCGCCTGACACCAGAGCAGACGCTCATTTTGAGGGGTGTGGGTGCTGCCACACAAATGTCAGGGAGCTCATCTTCCTCTCCCAGCCTCACTCACTCACTCACTCACTCACTCACTCCCTCCCTCCTCTCCCACTCCTGAGTCATGCTGTGATTACACCCCACTGCAGATTTTGGTATGAGAACCCCGGAGTCTTCACGCCGGCGCAGCTGACTCAGATCAGACAGGCGTCCCTGGCTCGTGTCATCTGTGACAACAGTGACCACATCCAGCAGCTGCAGAGAGACGTGTTCCAGGTGGCATCATACCTGCAGGGCATGGTCAGCTGTGAGGAGATTCCTGCTGTGGACCTCCGCCTGTGGCAGGACTGTTGTGAGGGTAAGGAGAGGGATGCTCTGGCACTGACTGATGTGGCTATCACTCTGGGTGGCATTTGTCACATGCCACAGCAGCTTTTATGAAATTGTAGCTGATTTCTGGCTGCACCATGAGACCCTTGTGTCAGCAGATGGGTGCAAAGAGAACTGAGAATAGAATAGAATAGAATAGAATAGAATAGAATAGAATAGAATAGAATAGAATAGAATAGAATAGAATAGAATATTTCAGCTGTAAAGGACCTGCAGCAATCATCCTGTCCAATCTCCTGACCAATTCAGGGCTAATCAAAAGTTAAAACAAATTATTAATTTTGTCTTATTATTATATCCAAATGCTTCTTAAACCCTGAGAGGTTTGGGACATTCGCCACTTCTCTAGGAAGCCTGTTAACTCTGTTAGCTTCATTTAATCTGTCTGAAAGTCCACCTCGCTGAGGGCTTTGGTCTCTGGCTGAGGAAGAGACTGAAACAGGACATGATCCCCACTATGTGTCACTTCACAGATTCATTTGGGAGCCTAAATCTCTACCATTAAACCTCAGATCCTGCCATGGTCCCCTTGGGCTGCATTCTGGTTCAGATGTCCACTTGAGACATGATAATCCATGAGTGATGCACACCCTTTTCCACACCTTGGTTGCCTCCTTCCCTCTGGCCCAAGAGATGTGTCCAGGGTGGATGGTGCAGGAGGGCAGCACTGCCTTGTGCTGCTGCCATTGACTCACCACTGTTTCAAACACCAGTGCTCACTGCAGACTTTCCCTTCCTTCCCAAGACTGCCGGACACGAGGGCAGTTCAGAGCTCTTTCGCAGCGGTTCCGAAGCAAGAGGTCTCCCGGCTTCAGCTACCCAGAGGAAAACCCTGCAAAGCACAAGCCTGCCTTGCCCAGGTGTAGTATCACCCCTTCTACCTCCAGTTTATGAAACAGAAGTTTTAGTAACTCAGCCCATTCAGGCCCCTGAGTCTGGCACTTTGCAGAGATCTGGGGTCAGGGGTGGATCAGTAGAGAGATGCTGAGCTCAGCCAGTCCTCCACACTTCAGTGCAGAGCCCAGCTCTGATGTGTAAATTCCTGGGCTGAGGCACTCTTGGGCTGGCATCTCTTGGCAGGTGAATCTGGCAGTTGGGACCTTCCCTTTGATGCTCACTTGGAGGCTGATGTTAGAGAATGCAAAATTATTCCCTCACCTAGGAAGCTGCTGTTTGCATAACCCCTTTCACTTTTTATCCCTGACCCCAGAGACGAGGCACCCTCTCCAAGCTCTTTCTCCAGAGAGAATCTTGAGTCCCTTGTGGCTGAACTGGAGAAGACAGTCACTTCCCTACGGAAACAGGTAAAACTTGGTGCCCTAATGTTTGTCTTTCATGGAGTCATGAACCTCAGCAAAGAAAACTTGAGCCAGCATTTTCTTCTTGTATTTGGGGCAGGTTAAAGATTTTCTGTGCAGTGGTGCAGCCTCCTTGCATTTAGGGCAGGTTAAAGATTATCTGTGCAGACTCCTCTCAAGTGAATGCTTTCTCCCCCCCAGGTGAATGCACTAGAGAGCCAGCTGAGGTGGCACCACAGGAACCCCAGCACACGTGGACAGGACAAGAAGACTGGGGACAAATGGAGAAAAAGATGACAATGTTGCCTCCTTGTATAAGGTCAGCATGTTTGTTCTGGGCCCATAGGGTCAGTGTGGGGGGACACCTCAGCAGCGTTCCCATGCAGGGAGGAATGGAGCAATGAGGTGATGAATGGGACATGAGGTAAACGCAGCAGATTAGACACTTGTTTCTGCTGGCAATGATTAGTGACTCACTGGAATGGGCTGTCTGGGGACATGGTGGTGTATCCGTTCCTGGAGGTCCTTTAAGAACTGGTTTGGCAAAGATGGGGAAAGACATAAGTATAGGATGGACCAGGTGGTTTGGGTGAGGTCTCCTGGGCCTATTCTCCTGGGACTCTGGGTAGGTTTATTCTAACAGCATTTAATGTCATAACCCCAAATCCAACAGCCTCAGAAGGACCTTTGTGGGGAGGGATATCACAAAGCTCGGTGATGGAGTGGATGGACTGGTTCCTCCCCATGGGAACGAGGACATCTGGGCAGATGGAGCAATCCATCATTTGCTTACAAACTGGCAGAGATTTCCCCCTGCCCATCTGAGTCACTGTGCTCCTCACTCCTGAAGGCACCAGTCCTCTGTCTGTTGAGCCCAAGCCAGGGCAGCACAGCTGTGAGGTGCCTGTGTAAAGTCCCTGTCAGCCCCTGCCAGCCTGGGGACTCCCACTGCTTCTCAGCAGTGACACAGTCCTGGCCAGAACTCCACTCCGGTGTTCATGGACACGGGGAACACAGCCTGAGCTCCCTTCTCCTGCTTCCCATGGAGATCCCTGCAGCCTTGACAGAGAGGTTGAACAGCTCCCTGGCATCTGCCAATCTGGGGAATGTGGTGAATGGGTTTTATTGGTTTTTATGGTTACTTCAGGGACAGGAGCAGAGGAGTTTTGAGAAGTGCAGTTCTGCCAGGCAGTCAGTACTAGGAGAAGCATTCATTCTCTGGAAGTTAGATTAAAGGATGGGGCAAGTGAAGGCTGGTCGGTGCTGATAAACACAGGAAAAAGCAGAAAGGGAAGGCCTGGAGGCTGGCCAGGCTATTTATCAGCATGATTTGGTGTTTTGGTCTTTACAGGTTTTCCACTCAAACAGGGACTGTCCTTCAGAAATGTGACAGAGTGAGTTGTGATATATGAATTGGCTTTTCCTTGCCATTGTTTCAGATCCTTGATGAGGCCTGGGTTTACAGGGTCCCTGAAAAGTATTACTGTGGGTTTAAAGGTTTTCGTGCCCCAGACCTGCCAAGTACAAACAGCTCACTCTGCCTCCAGCTACTCCTACAGAGCTTTTCTGCTTTCTTGTTCCATTTCAGGTGCCCTGTGACCTGCACTCCTGCTCTCCACCAGCCAGTCCAACCCACCCCTACAGGGCTCAGAGAGCCACCATGAGACCCCCTGGTGCTGTGCCTGATCTCACACCTCCTGCACCACTCCCTGTCCAGGACCACTGAACTTTTGCCTCTATTGGACCCTCTGCACTGACTGCCTACGAGCCCCTCAGCCCCTGGACCCTTCCTGCCCTTGTCAGCCTCCCAGGGATGGGCTCTGCCCTCAATGGTGACAGCCCCGAGTCTGCTAAGGTGTCTCTTTCTTCCACAGCCCCCAGGAAACAGAGACAAATTGAAGCTGCTTTAATGCCACTGTTCTGCTCTGCTCCTCTTCCCATCCACTGCTGTCATCACCCACCAGCCCTTGTCTGAGCTGTCCCGTGGACACCCATCCAAAACAATCCATAAAGAGGCTAAACCTTCCTCAAATGCACTGTGGTGCCAGGAAACAAAAAAAAGACAAAGAAGCATGAAGCCCAGAAGAAACCCCAGCCATCTTCTGGTGCCATCAAAAAGACCAAGAGAAGCCTCAGGGTTGGGTGTTTCAGGATGAGGTGCCAGGTACAGTGTGGCCGCCCTTGATCTCCAGCTGGGCTTTGCCAGTCGTTGGTGACAAGTGGCACAGCCCATGACCCCAGAGTCACCTGCCATTCCTCAGAGCCATTTTCCTCAGCATGACCTGCATTCTCCAACTTTCTTCCATTTAGGGGCTTAATTGTAATTATGCTCCTCTTCCTTTTTTTTTTCCCTCCAAAAAGTCTCGTTGCTGAAAGATGTATTTTGAGTGTAAACGTAACAGGACCTGGAACAGAACCTCAGCTAATTAGGTGTAATGGGCGCTCTCATTAGTGGAGGGGAGCTGCTGGTTTCTGTCAATTAGGCTGGGAGGCCACGCTGTGGTGTTTGACACGCGGGTGGATGCAAAATGCTGTTTGTGTTTATGGCTCCGGTGCTCTGCAGCCAAACCAGGGCTGTGCAGGCAGCTCTGCTGGTTTTGGTGCTCTTTGGAGGTGCTCTTTAGTGGTGCTAGAACTGAAGTCCCTGTGTACCCACCACAGCCCCAAATCTGTGGACAGATTGGTTTTTAATACTTCCTTGTAAGCTGGTCACAGGGACTGAAGAGGAAACACTTGATCCGTCAGATATCTGTGCCTTCCTTATCTTTATCACTTTTACTGCATCCTCTCACTTTCTTTCCCACAGCACAAGGACCAGAAACTTCTATGAACATGCTTTTTCTTCTTTATTTTTTTTAGGTGTTTTATAGTACAAAAAGGGATTCAAAGCAGCAGGGATGCTCCTGAAACTGAATAGGAAAATAATAATAAAAAAAAGATACTAGAAAAAGGTTGTGTTGTATCATCTCTTTCCTGGCATGGGGCTGAGCTGTGCGTGTGTCCTGTGCAGACAGAGGTTTGCAGCGATGAGTCTGTGCTCTGCATGTCTGGTAGGCTCAGCTCAGAGGCAGTATTTAGTCCTCAGGGATGTTTGTCATTTGAAAGTACTCTTTCATTTAGGTGCAAATCAAGATCCAAAGCCTTTCGTGTTAGAAATCAGCTGCACTTGTCTATTGCTGATACCACTAATCTGGATCTAATCTGGCAAAGGTCAATAAAGGTAAATCAGTTCACAGTCTCCTTTTGCAGACCAGAAGTTCAGTGAGATCTCATTCTAAACAGTGAGGCACAAGCTCTCTGTGCTGCATCTGATCAGATTTTTTTTCAGGGTATAACCAGGCAGCCCCTTTTGCTCCTGATGGAGTGGGACATGAGGAACACACTTATCACAAGGGCTGCAGAAGGACAGCAGAGGGGGTGTCCCTTCCCCTTGGTCTGCAAACCCTTCTGTGCTCCATCCTCAGTTCCCCTCCTCACACTGAAGTGAGAAAAAAGCATGGAGACATTACACAGTGGGGAAAATGCACAGATACTTTGCACATCCCTGTGTGGCACTGTGGCACTGTGAGCTGGGCAGGGGGCAGACCCTGGGGAACTTACCCATCTAAAGTAGCACATTACCAGGTGCTATTTGGGTAAGGAGGGAGCAGAATATTTTATTAGAGACTCCCTTTCTTCCCAGTTCTCATCAGTTCAGGAATGCACAGGCCATGCTGAGGAGCGCTCTGTACTCCTGCCCTCTGCCCTGGGCATCTCTGACTGAGAGGGTGAGGAAATTGCTGAGTCCAAAACCCAGACAAGGAAATCCTTTTGCAACGTTTTTGGCCATCATGGGACACCCAGGATGCAGGACACAGCATGTCTAGAGCTGTTGACAATTAATCTTTCATATTTCTTTTTAAGTAGCCTCTTTCAAATCCCAACTACACATCCAAAATGAGCTACACAGACCAACTGCAAGCAGAGGAGAATCAAAATAATGGGCTCAAGGCCAGGAGTGGGGTTGCCAGGCACAAAACTCCCACTAATTAGTTGGAACAGTTAAATGACAAAGTCCAGGTGGAGGCTGGGGTGTTGGAGTTGGGATTCCTCACCAGATCAATCTTCAGATGGCTTAAAGAGCACAAGGAAGATGTGAGGGGGTAATCTCTGTCTTTTGAGTGATGCCTGTGGGTGGTGGGATTTGGGAGGGGGTTTGGAGCATGTCAGTGCCCGAGTGTGACCAGGGCTGGGGAAGTGTGGCTGTGCTGACACTGTGAGAGCTGGGGGTTGCATTCCAGGGCTTGGCTGTGGATGCCATGCAAGCACCTGAGGCTGATTCAGACCCTGCATCGGGCAAAGATCTGATTCTGATTCTGAGGGGGACCCATCTCTGGTGGAGGCTGAGTGAACACCAGATCCTGGTGGATCTGGGATGTGAATTCCCTAGCAATCCTCTGCAATGGGGAATTAGTGTGAGGAGGCAAATGCTTTAGTGGGGTAACTCTGGGAGGTCATTGTAGACTGAAGGAAGAAAGGATCTTGTGTTATAAAGCCTCCCAGTATCCAGCCAGGAAATATCCAAACACTTAAGATCTCTTCTAAGGTTATTTCCTTAATTCTGTTTTGACTCTCCCACATTTGTGGATGCAATTATTGTCCTATGGAAAAAAAAAAAAATATCCTCCCACACAAGTGAGATGAAGACTATTAACTGGAGTCAGCCACTTGTGACAAGAGCTGCTCAAGAACAGAGAGCTGTGTTTATGGTGCTCTGGTAAGAAGCAAAGAGCACACTTTAAAATAATGATTAAATGAAACAACAGCCGTTCTCCTTCTTCTTCGAGAGCAGCAAGCCCGGCTGCAGCTGTGCCTGTCTCCCAGATGTGCCCGTGGGTCTGAGCGTGGGACTCCTGCCCGCAGACTCGTCCCGCCTGCAGACTCGTCCCACCAGATGAACCAGTTTCACTTTCAGAAATAGGAAGTTCGCCGGGAAGGGCCGGCGAGCGCCCAGAAGCGTGCGGGTAACGCGGGCCGGCAGGATGAGCTTCCCGGCCGGCGGCAGGAGCCCCGCATCCCCCCTTCCCCCGGCCTCCGGGAGCGCGGTGGCATAGCCCACCGCACCCAGCACATCACCGGGCATGGAGCAGTTCGTCAGGAAGCGCTTGACCTTCCTGACATCCTTCTGGAACAAGCTCCGTCCCCGCTCCGTGACGGAGAGCTGCTCGCTGGGGTATCTTGGCTCCGATTCCGTTTCGCTGAACTCGGAGGCGACTTCCATTTCCTTCATCCCCAAGTCCTCTCTCTGTATCGCTTTGTACGCTTTCACAGCCCGCAGCGCCGAGGAGCTGAGCGTAAGCGCAGGGGACAAACTGCGTGTCCTCAGAGAAGAGGGCGAGTATGTCTTAGCCCGGCGGCTGCTGGGGGAGCCGGCCATGGGCTACGTCCCTGCTGCCTACGTGGCCAACCTCAGCCAGGGCACCTCCGCTCACCGCCCGTAAGTATCCCCTGCTCTGGATCCACAGGGGGATGGAGGCTGGGCTAGGGCAGCACATCCCGCGCGGGGAAAGGCAGTGCTCACCCTCCACAGCGGCGGCGAGCACCAGATCCTCGTCCCCTGCTTTGGCCATCAGCCTGCGACTGGGACTGAGCGGGGACCTGCCCTCCCCTGAGCATCCCTGCAGCCTCTGCAGCTCCTACAGCTCGTGGCAGGAGGGTGGAGGTGTTGGGCAGAGGAAGCGAGATTTGGGGGATGCTCCAGCGGGGAGAGATGCCGGTGTCCCTTCCCGGCTGCATCACCCTCGCACGGGAGGGGCTGGCTCTGGGCTGGGGCGCGGGGCGATGCTGGGCAGGCTTGCAAAGGCTTCTGTTTGCTCCGGCTACTTTCCCTCTTGTTAAAGGGGACTCAGCAGGGAGAGGGGGCTGGGGAACTTGTACCTGAGCCCTGCCCGCTCCAAAGGGCTTGGGAACACGGGAAGAAGCATTTCGGGTTGGTACCTACCAGGAAGCCCAGAGCTCTGTAGGGCCAGCTGTTGCTGCCGCTGCCATCCTGCTTATCCAGAGCTGGGGGCTTCCTCCCGGGCGGTGCCTCTCTCAGCCGACAGGGAGCTCGGGGCATGTCTCAGCCCTCTGGCAGCCGGGGAAAGCCCAGGCTCCTCGTTGCATAAGGCAGCCTGGTCCCGACACGTCGGGCAAAGCGCCCCGAGACACAGCTGTTCCCCCTGTGCCCTGAGTCACCGAGCGCGGGCAGCGCGGGGCTGCGGCGGGCGTGGCACGCTGGGGACCCCTCCGGGCTCGCCCTGTGCTGAGCGGGGTAAAGGAGAGAAGCCCGGGAAGGGTCCCCGGTGTGCAGGTGGGATGGGAGAGACCCTCCCTGCGTGTGCTTTGAGGAAGAAAAATCCAGTCCGCTTGGGCTGTGCTGGCACCACACCAGTGTGGAGCGTGGGGTCAGCTCCCTGCCTTGTTCCCATGGCATGGGACAGTTGGACAGGCTACAGCGGAGCTTGTACATGTGTGTGTACATGTGTGTGTGTACAGGGGTGTGTGTGTACCTGGGTGTGTACAGGTGTGTGTGTTTACCTGTGTGTGTGTGTGTACCTGTGTATGTACAGGTGTGTGTGTGTGTACCTGTGTGTGTACAGGTGTGTGTGTTTACCTGTGTGTGTGTGTGTACCTGTGTGTGTACAGGTGTGTGTGTGTGTGTACCTGTGTGTGTGTGTACCTGTGTGTGTACAGGTGTGTGTGTACCTGTGTGTATGTGTACCTGTGTGTGTACAGGTGTGTGTGTACCTGTGTGTGTGTGTGTGTACCTGTGTGTGTACAGGTGTGTGTGTACCTGTGTGTGTGTATGTATGTGTGTGTGTGTGTACCTGTGTGTGTACCTGTGTGTGTGTGTGTACCTGTGTGTGTACAGGTGTGTGTGTACCTGTGTGTGTGTATGTATCTGTGTGTGTACCTGTGTGTGTGTCTGTACTTGTGTGTGTACAGGTGTGTGTGTACCTGTGTGTGTGTGTGTGTACCTGTGTGTGTGTGTGTGTGTACCTGTGTGTGTGTGTGTACCTGTGTGTGTACCTGTGTGTGTGTGTGTACCTGTGTGTGTACAGGTGTGTGTGTACCTGTGTGTGTGTGTGTGTGTACCTGTGTGTGTGTGTGTACCTGTGTGTGTACCTGTGTGTGTGTGTGTGTGTACCTGTGTGTGTGTGTGTACCTGTGTGTGTACCTGTGTGTGTGTGTGTGTATCTGTGTGTGTACAGGTGTGTGTGTACCTGTGTGTGTGTGTGTACCTGTGTGTGTACCTGTGTGTGTGTGTGTACCGGTGTGTGTACAGGTGTGTGTGTACCTGTGTGTGTGTATGTATCTGTGTGTGTACCTGTGTGTGTGTGTGTACCTGTGTGTGTACAGGTGTGTGTGTACCTGTGTGTGTGTGTGTACCGGTGTGTGTACAGGTGTGTGTGTACCTGTGTGTGTGTATGTATCTGTGTGTGTACCTGTGTGTGTGTGTGTACCTGTGTGTGTACAGGTGTGTGTGTACCTGTGTGTGTAGCTGTGTGAACACCAGCTGTGAGCAGCTGGTGCCCAGCCCCATGCTGGGGACAGGGACAAGGGCAATGCCACGGCGTGGGAGGGCCGGAACGTGCCCGGCTTCCCAGGCGGAGCAAGCCGTGAGCACGCAGACTCCGCGGAGCCGCAGGTTGGAGCTGGGTGGTAATTTGTTCACCCCATCATGTGTAATTTCCTGCGTGGCTTCTCAGACGCTGGCGATCCCAGCTAATGAAACTCTTGGCTTCTCACGTCCTGGCTGCCTTAGGCTGGATGGAGCTGCATCTTCCTGCGCATCTCGCTGTGTCGGGACCCAGGCAGCCAACGTGCCTTTCCTTACGGGAATTCAGTGATGAATCTCAGTGATGTGACACAGAAAAGGGGTTTGCCTGGGTCCTCCCCCGGCTTGGTGCTGTGAAGTCCCCAACCAGCACTGCCACAGCTGGAGCAGCAAAATGCAATTGCCAGAGATGTTTTCATTGGTGCCATTTGCTCAGGGCTCAGAGCCGGTTCTGCCCATGAGCTGCAGGTCAAGAAGTGCAAAGGGATCCTGTGCCTGCAGAGGTTGCTGTCATGGCAGGACACAGGGACAACCTCACCAGAGCATCTTCCACACAGCACCAGGTGGTTGCTGTTTTATTTACCACAGGCTGTCAGCCCAAGAGTATAAACCTCACGGGTTTGGGATGGAGCTGAGATTTGGACAGCAGCGTCCAGAGACTGGTGGAGGAAATGCCCCATCCCTGCCAGCATTCAGTACTGGGCTGGATGGGGCTTTGAGCAGCCTGGGCTAGTGGAAGGTGTCCCTGCCCATGGCAGGAGGGGTTGAATAAGGTATGTTTTAGCATCCCTCCCAACTCAAACCATTCTGGGATTCTCTGATTCTGAAATAAAATGGTCTGCAGGCAGTGAGCTGCAATAAACTGCAAAAAGTGCCTGTAAAGCCCACCCAATGGAACAGCCCTGGTGCATGCAGGCAGCCACATCTACAGGTTTTGAGACAGGTTCTAGCCATCATGCCACTTGGTGGCTGTAGGAATGAGCAAACAGCCCAGCAGCTGCTCCCTCTCTTCAGCTCAGGGGGTGCAGAGTCCTCTGAAATGGATGCAGACCCATCTGTGCAGCATCCCCTTGCCCTGCTCTGACCCCTCTGCTCTGCTCCCCAGCTGGTACTTCAGCAAGATCAGCCGAAACGAAGCGGAGCAGCTCCTCCTCTCGCCTCCCAACCAGCACGGCTCCTTCCTCATCCGAGACAGCGAGAGCAGCAAGGGCGAATATTCTCTTTCAGGTGACCTTGTGGCAATTAGCCAGACAAAATTAGCACAGGGAAAGGAAGCAGGCTGTTCCTTAGGGGCAGCTCCTGGCTTACTTAGCATGGGGTGAAAATGGGAATATGTTTAAAGCACTTTTCAGCACCTTGTTGAAGGGAATGGGCAGCTTTCTAAGGGCAAGGGGAAAGTTTACAGAGCAGGCATGGATTATTGAATCACTGTGGCAAAGGAAAGTGCATGGCTCCTGTCAGGGGTATGAAAGCCATAAACATTTCACTGCAGCTTAATGATGGTTTTGTGGCACCAACTCCCAGGATTTCATTCCAGCAGCTTTTGTCATCTGAGGGTTGTTTAAAAATATGCTGCCACTCCAGATTATCAGGGCCTGGGCTGCTCCCACATACTGAAATCTGAATACAGGGGGTTGTGGACCAGGCAGTACCATTACGGTCTGGTTTTATCCCCATAGAAGTAATCCTAGGAAAATTCATGGCAAACTCTACATCCCACCATGAGTCCCTGAGCTGTGGGAGTCACAGCCGTCCCTGGTTTATCCTTTTTGAGCAGCTCTGCTGTTCTCTGAGCAGCCCATGGTGAAATTTTGCCTGGGAATAGAGCTTATTAATTATCCCTGATAATAAAGCATCACCTCTGTGGTCCAAAGGAGCCTGGCTCACAATGGCCAGGAGTCCTCTGGGCCAGGAGGTGGGAGCAGGAGGGAGGTGGGGAGAGGGATGAAGCAGTCCAGGGGAGAGTTGCGTTACTCTAACTTTATTAAAAGACTTGGAATATTTAAAGAAGAGAGGATGGAGCCAGCAGGGAGGAGGGGAGGGACTGATCTTTGCATGAGTTGAGTTTTCCCCCAACCTGGGCTTCCCCACAGTGCGCAACCACGCCAAGGTCAGCCACTTCCGAATCTGCAAGAGCCCCAGGGGCAGCCTCTACATCCAGAAGGGACACCCCTTTCCCAACATGGACGAGCTCCTCGCCTTCTACACGGAGCACTGGAAGGTCATCCAGAGCCCCCTGCTGCAGCCCTGCAGCCCTGCGGTGCGTACGGGCACAGCTCCGCCCCGCTCCCCGCCGTGGCCGGGATGGGGAAAAGGAAAGGGAAACGAGGGAAACTAGAAATAATTAGTCTGTCCGTTTGGGTTTTGAGCTTTATTTAACTGAATTTAAAGCCCACCATTAGAATAGCTGCCAGCATCACCTTTGATCAGCCACGTTAAGCCTGGGCATGGCGTTTATATGTATTTTTGACCAAGCCAAAATGCACAGAATTTTCTGAAATATGTTGTCCATCTCAAAGACTGGAAACCAAGTTGGTACAATCCCATTCAATACGGATTCTGGAAATACCTGCTCTTCCAAGTTTTTCCTGAGAATATAAGACAAAGCACATGGCTTTTATGAAGTTTTCATACCAATTAGTGCAACACTCATAAGTCTAATTACAGTATTAATCCCAAATTGCCAGCTCATTTCCTGATTAGAGTTCCATCCACTGATTATGACTTGGAAGTAGCAATTAACCATGTGAATAATCCAAGAGTGAAATTGAAAGGTATGGGATAAAAGAAATGCTTAATGAAGTCTAAATCAGCCATAATATGCAGTAATATTAATTCATGCAATTTATTTATTGGTGGAGATGGAGAAAAGCCACTTTGGAGGTCTGATGAGAAGTGAATTATGGCTTGAACTCCTGGTATTGCATGTAGTCTCCAAACTCTCCCCCTTGCACACCTGGGGTCGCAGCAGGGCTCATGCAGAGGATGCCCCATGTGCTCTGTGCCCACAGTGAACACTGAGGGAAGGGCAGTGCTCAGGCTCAGCCCCTGGCTGGTGGAGCACCATGTCCTGCTCCTCTGTGGGCACCAAGGGCTGCTGCAGGCTCCACCAGCAGGTCCTGGCTGGCTGGCTGGTCCGAGCGTGCCATTCCATGTCCATCTGACAGACTCCCCCCGAGAGGGACGGCTGGGAGCGCCCGCGCTGGGAGTTCACCCTGCGGAGGAAGCTGGGAGAGGGCTACTTTGGAGAGGTGTGGGAAGGGCTGTGGAGGAACACGGTGCCAGTGGCCATCAAGATCATTAAAGGTACGTGGAGAATCAGATGTTAACAGCAGCCAACTGAGTCTCTCGTTCACTGCCATTATCATTGACCCTCCTTTATTTCCTCATCCTCTTGGCCACTGTGACTGTTTTATCATGCAAACTGCAGTAGGACCTGGTGAGGAGCCACTGGAATATTTCTGTGCACAAACCTAAGCTTGAGCTGCATCCCTATAAAATGGTTCCAGCCAGTGGGTGTGTGACAAATGACATCACATCAAATCAAATGGGTTTGTGATCCATTAAGTCCTGATGGGGCTATGAACCTGAAAATGAGACCCAAAGCCCCATGGAAAACATCTCTTTGGCTCTGAAACACAGGTGGTGCAGACCTGAGCTTTGGGAGCAGGGATGGGCTGTCAGCAGGTAAAAAAGGTCCTCATCCCAGTTGGAGGCACTGAGGTCCCAATGTCTACATGAGAAAGTGGCTCACAAGGGCTGTGTTGGCTTTCTCCCACAGCTGACATGAAAGCAGAGGACTTCACCAAGGAGATTCAGAACCTGAAGCGCCTGAGGCATGAGAAGCTGATCCAGCTGCACGCCGTGTGCTCCCTGGAGGAGCCCGTGTACATCATCACCGAGCTCATGCGCAAAGGCAACCTCCACAGCTACCTCAACAGTGAGTGCTGTCCTGGCCCCACGGCATGGGGGATCCTGGGTCACTGCTTCCACTGCCTCAGAGTGACCCTAAGAATCTGAATGGGAACCCTAAGAGAGTGCCAGCCTGATTTCTGCCCTGTTTGATCAGTGGTAACACAGAGCAATCCATGCGCAGATGGATTGGTGGAGATGGGATCACTAAGCCTGGCATGATCCTTTGGGTGTCCATGTGAGCTGGGTTTGTATCAAGCCCTGGGAGCCCAAGCTCATTGGTAGGGACCTTCATCCCTCCTCCACCTACCCATGGTCTGCCAGCTCCCACCAGAGCACAGAATGTCACTGCTGTGTTTGGGCAACTCCACCTTCTTTAGGAATGAAACTGCCGAACTTCCCCATGGGTTTGTGCGTGTGCACAGCTCATAACATGCCGTGTACCACTCATCACCCAGTTTAATTTTCTTGGCCTTTCTTTTCCTGACCCAGCACAATCAAACTGCTCCCACCAAGACCTGTTTTTCTACAGGGTACTGCCCCTCCCACCCACACTGGCCTTGTTTCTGACTGGGGCTCACAGGTACAACAGGCTGAGAGGCCCGCGGGGAGATTTGCATGGAAGAAGGTCACCTTTGGCTTTGAACAAGCCATGGATATCTGTGACCCTGGTGCCCACCCCTGTCCCATGCCTGAGGAGAACATGGCTGTGCTGAACTTCCCACACAGCACAACCAGGACAGTTAGGCAGGAGCATAGATTTGAGGTTTTATATGATCCTCATGTCCCACACTGCCAGCACAGGGTCTCCTTCCAAACCAAACCACCAGAAAACCTGTTGTTTGGTTGCCCCCAATGCTTGGATTGTCTGGATTAACAGGTCCTGAAGGGAAATCCCTGGGCACCTCCCACCTGCTCAACATCGCCTGCCAAGTGGCGGATGGGATGAGGTACCTGGAGGAGAAGCACATTGTCCATCGGGATCTGGCAGCCAGAAACATCCTGGTTGGAGAGGAACTCACCTGCAAAATCGCTGATTTCGGACTTGCCCGGCTCCTCAAGGTCAGTTCAGGGGATGCTGTGGTCCCTCCCTCCCACCACTCGAGCTCATAGAGCTGTCCCATGATGGAGGCAATCCCCGCCATCCCCAAAAGTCGTGTCTGTGTTGTTCACCCCATCCCTCATGTCCCATCTCCTGTTTCTTTTCAGGATGACATTTATTCCACCAGCAGCAGCACTAAAATCCCAGTGAAGTGGACGGCCCCGGAGGCAGCCAACTACCGCACCTACTCCCTCAAGTCCGACGTCTGGTCCTATGGGATTCTGCTCTACGAAGTCTTCACGTATGGACAGATCCCGTATGAAGGTAGGGCTGCTGCCCCACTCCTGTGCCCTCCATCCACCTGCTGGGCAGCTTGCCCATGGTCCCCAAAAGCCATAGGGTCATGAAATGTTATATTGTCCCTTCCCTAAGGGATATGGAAGCAGTTCCTGGTGAATGAGCAGGTTATTGTCCATTTAGGGATGTCTTAGAGGGATACTCAGTGGTTGCAGAGTGGGTGTAGGAGCTGGGGGCAGGAAGTTAGTCTGGATCTCCCAGATCCTCTTTTCTACTACCCCTCTGGCAGAGAGACACTGTTTCACAGCAGCACCAGTGACATCTTGGCCACTGCAGGTGTACCTTCAGGGCATCCTTTGGGGACATCAGACTCAGGGACATCTTCTCCTTCCTTGCAGGAATGACAAACCAAGAAACCGTACGACAAATCACCAGGGGCTACCGCCTCCCCCGGCCCAGCCCCTGCCCTCCCGAGATCTACAGCATCATGCTGGAGTGCTGGAGTGGCAACACAGAGGAGCGTCCCACCTTCCTGGCCCTGCGGGAGAAGCTGGGCTTCATCTACAGGCGGCTGCTCAGCTCCCTCTCCTGAGGGACCCCTTCCCACCATCCTTCCTGCACAAGCCCCTCCAGGCCAGCTCTTGCCAAGAAGTTCCTTCCTTCTGGTTTGCCCTCTGACAGGGCTACAAGGAAAGCACATCCCCCCCAGAAAACAGCTTGTGGTCCCTCACAGCCAGGGTGCAGGGAGGTGGCCAAGGGAGAAAGCAACAAGTTGTGGAGAACTCGTTGCCAGCACTTGGCTGTTTAACAGTTTGGAGAAGCCCCATGGAGGCATCACTCAAAGTTTACATCTTCGTTCACTCAGTAGGGTGAGAGGTCCCTGCTGCTCCCCACACAAACGTGAAGGTTTACAGTTCATGTTCAGTTGTGGCTCTGCTTGATTTATCTTGTAGTGTGTGTCCGGTGTATTTATCAATAAATGTGTGTGCATCCACCCACAGGAGTCCTTGCAGGGTGTTGCTGGATGCTCCTCCCTCAGCACGATGCTCCACTCCCTCCCAGGAATCATGGAATGGCTTGGGTTGGAAGGGCCCTAAAGCTCATCTTGTTCCAACGCCCCTGGCATGGACAGGGACACCTTCCACTAGAGCAGGTTGCTCCGAGCCCTGTCTGACCTGGATGTGAACACTTCCAAGGATGGGTTCAAGGAGCCCACCAAGGATAGGTTTGAGGAAGCACTGATTTGCAACCAGCCCTACTCTTGCAACCACAGATAAAACCATTCTTGTGTCTCCTTGGACTCTATTCTCCCAAGTACCCCTGTGTGCCTCTGCCACCCCTTTCCCAGGCAGCAGCCCCACTTGCCCCGAGGACTCTGCACAGCCAGCTCCTGACTGGGCTGCTCCGCTCTGGATCCTTGTCTCACTCACCGTTGTGTGGTTATTCCAAGAAAAATGAATATCTGTGTTCTAATATTGAATGCCTCCTTATGCCAGGTGCAGGCAGCAAAGGTAAAACCCTGCATCACCCTACTTTGTTCTTTATCACACCCATGGGGCAAACCAAGAGATATTCCCACCACCCCCAGCTCCTCCCTAATCCCAGGATATGGCATTGTAGGGAGGCCTTGAGCCGCTGGTCCCTCCCTAGCCGTGGCAGAGTTTGCTCCAGCCAAGTCCCTGTTGCCCCCTGCCCATGAACACTCCCAGAGGCCGGACTGTCCTTGGCAGCAGTAGAAGAACACATGGAAAAGCAGGAATTGGAGCAATGGCAAGGCTCCAGGCTGGCACAGGCAGAGGTGCCCAAGTGGTGCTGTTAGAGCCCTAACACAATTGTGGCACTGGTGGCAGGAGCAGACAGGCTGTGGGTGACAGGCAACTGGCAGAGGCTTAGAATTCCCTCTGACAAGCCCATTTTGCCCCTTTGCAGGTGACCAGTGGGACTGAGCCAACAGCAACGTTGGAATTTATAAAGTTAATAAAGTTTATGTAACATTCCCCACGCCTGGGCAGTGTCCATGCTGTGCAGAGCAGCAGAAACAAGTCTGGCTGTTGGCTGAGCAAGTCTCCAAGCACGAGGGGCCTGGAAAGGGGAGGCAGGAATGTGGTTAGGGGTGGGATGAAGCCTGCTCTGTTCCTGTCCACAGAGCTGCAGCCCTGTCCAGGGAAGGCAGCAGCTCCTGGTTAGAGTGTTCCCAGATGGAAAAAGCAACAGGTTGGGTTGGGACACGGTTGCAAGAGGAAATCCTCTCCTTGCACAAACATTCTGCAGCCTGATCAAACACCTGAGCAGAGAGCACAGCTATGTACAGCCCAGGTCCTCTCCTGCAGGAAAGTAAAGACTGAAGGCACATCCAGCAGGTGAAGGGTTGTGGCACACTAAGGAAGGGCAGGGACACGGGGCAGGGGAGGCTGCTGCACCTCAGAATCACTGAATGGTTTGGTTGGAAGGGACCTTCAAGATCACCTTGTTCCAGCCTCCTACCACGGGCAGGGACACTGTCCACTAGACCAGGCTGCTCAAATAGCAATAAAGAAAGTAAATTTGCAGGTCTGGCTGCCACCAGATGGAGCTCAAAAATAAGCAGGAGGAGAAGGGTGTGCGTGGCGTGATGGGGCTGGTGTGGGGCACAGCCATCCATGGTGGGGTACCTGGAGATGCCAGGGGGGCTGGTAGGGCACCAGCCCGCCAGTCGCATGGCCCAAAACCAGCTCACTCAGCAGTCCCAGTGACCTCCTGGGGATGTGGAGGGGGAATATGGGGATGTGGTGGCACGGTGCTGCCCACAGCAGTTTTCCTTACTCCTCCTCTTCCTCTGCTGCATAAAAAAGCCAATTCACAGCCTGGGTTTGCCTTCCAGCACGGTCTGCTGGGTTTTGGCATTTCTCAGAGTCATTACTTGTTTGCTAAAAGTAGAGAAACTTGGGGAGGCGGGGGGAGGGGTGGGGGGGGGGGGGGTGGGGAACCCAAATTTTCCTGTCTGCTCCCAGGATCTCAGCCTGAGCTGGGCACTGCAGCCCTCCCCCAAAAACTGGACCAGGCTTTTCCTAAAGTCCACTCACAAAGGTCTCAGTCCCTCCGGAATTGCTCCGGAGTGGGCATTGCAAATCCTGCTGTTAGAGGGCACTGTAAATCCTGTTGTTACAGGTACCTCCTGCTCCGTTTGCAGCCTGGCATGTGCCCGTTGGAGGATTCAAGGATCGGAGCCTTGACCCAGTGGCATTTGGAAGCAGCCTCAGGCTAATGCGATGTATTTCAGCTGCACAGCTCATTTCTATTTTTAAGATCCCACATCAGCGTTTGAAGGGTGAGGGGGAAGCCAAGCTGCTGGAGGGAAATAAACCAAACCAAAGCAACCCCCAGCAGCAAGAGGCAGGGGATGTAAAAAAATAATTCTCACTGGAGGCGGCGGGGTGGCACGAGGGCTGCTGCAAAGGCTGAGTGAGCAGAAAACACCAGGGAGTTTTTAACAAATATGTGGATTAATCAACAGTTAAAACACCATCAAGGGAGCAGAGGGGAGACATCAGTCCCTGTGGAGTTGATGCCACGGGAGGTGGGTGCTTGCCCCTCCCTAAAGGAAGAAGGGGATTGATTAGGGAAGTGCGCAGTGTATGGGGAACCCCTTTCATTATCTTGCTTCTACTGCACAATGTTTCCCTTTCTATCCCACCAGAGCAGCAACATGAGGACACAGGAAATCAGCTGGAATCATAGAATCACTTAGGTTGGAAAAGCCCTCTAAGATCATTGAGTCCAACCTTTCCCCCAGCACTGCTGGACCCATCACTAACCCATGTCCCCAAGTGCCACGGGGCTTCTAAACCCCTCCAGGGATGGTGAGTCCCATGCTTGGTAACTCTTTCAGTGTGGAAATTTGTCCTGATATCCAACCTAAACCTCTCCTGCCACAATTTGAGGCTGTTCCATAGAATTGTGAGATGAGAGTTTTCTCTCATCACTTGTTACTTGAGAAGAGAGACACCCACAGCAGTGGAGATGGAAACAGAACAAAAATAAATGTGCTTGGCTGTCAGATGCTTTTCCAAAATGTCTGCAGGCTGTGAAGGGGTAAAAAAGGCCCTAAAAGCCTTTCAATCCCAAGCAAAAAAAAGGCAATGCCAAGGGCTTTGCTCTCAGAAATGCCATGAAGCTGCCCAGGAGCACATTTGGGGGGATCTGGACTCTCTCTATATCTTCACTCCTAGCAGAGAAGGAGTCTGAGTCTGTGACACTTCACAGACATTAAAAACAGCCTTTAATTCAGCAGGGTTTTTCCAGGCAGTTTTGCTTCACTGCACAGGGAACCATGGGTGGGCAGAAGGTTTTGCAGGTTTTGACAGGTTTTGCAGTCCCTGCTGAAAATCCTACCCACCTTGGAGCAGTGTGGGAATGAATGAATCCAGCATTCAAAAACTGGGTAAGGGAGCATCCATGTGCTCCTGGCATCACAGAGCAGCTCACTTAGAACTGGATCAGGCTGGGGAATGTGCCCAGGTGAAAGCCAGGGATGTAGCATTGGTGCCTTTGCTCTGTCACTGCCTCCCCTGGGTGCCTGAGGGCAGTTGCTGGGTTGTCCCTCCATGATCACAAGACCAACAAGCAAATACAGTAATATTGACTTTACCTTTGTGTGTCCACGCTGATTTCCGGGCTTGGGAAAAAAAATATTTGTCTCTCCAAAATATGCTGGCAACCAGCAGCAGAGGAGATCCCTGAGGCATCCTGGGGATGAGCAGCACCCAAAGGACTTTGCTGGGCCCTGGGAAGAGCCTGGAGCAGTGCCACAACCTCATGTCCCAGCCAGCCAGCCCGCCTTGCTTTGTCTTACTCAGAAAGGGTTTGTTTTATCTTGATTTTCCTGTGTTTCATGAAGTTTAAAGGCTGCCATGTGCAGCCCCACAACAATAGTTTGCTGCCTGTCTGGAAGTCGCATCAGATCAGTTGCTGCCATGGACATGGGGGTCACCCTCAGGGTGCTGGCAGTGCCCAGACTGCTGGAACACCCCTGAAGCCATCCCCTTTGGATGCACACACTGACATGTGGGAGCAGAGGTGCCAGTGCTGCCCTGGCCCCTTGGAGGGACAGGGGACACAGACACTGCCCCGCAGACAAGGGCCAGTGCCTGGGGAAGCAGAGCTCAGAGAAAAGCTTACTCAACACTTTCCACTGTAAAAACAACGGAACTGGAAGTGACCTTGGATGCCCCTGCAGAGCAGCCACTTGTCCCCAGCTGCTCCCTGCCCTTTGCCCTGCCAGCACGGGACACCAGGAGACAAAATCACAGCTCAGGGTCCCGTGGCTTCAGCTGCCATCGGGGCTGCAGCACCCAGTGCACACAGGGACAGCCCCACACCTCATGCTGTGGCTGGGAGCAGAGCAGGAAGATTTTGCACTTGTAAATGAACCTCTGCAAGGTTTTTTTTTTCCTCCAGCAGGAACAAAGGTGCTCCCTTCCTGCAGGCTCTTGTTTTCCCAGCTATCGGGCTGGTCACGGAAGGGTCAAACAGCCAAGCTGAATAATTGAAGGCAAAAATCAGGCAAAACAGCACTTGGGCCAGCTGGGATCCAGGGCTGCAAACCCAGAGCAGCCCCTGAGCTGCCATCCACACCATGAGCTCCACCCTGATAGCCAGGTTCATTAAATGCATGTCTTGAGCAGGTTTTATCTCTCTACTCATTATGCAGGGGTCACTGTGCACCCAAATCCTTCCCCCAGCCCAGCCACACCTGCACAGGCCCTGGCACTCGCTCCTACCCCTCGAGCTACCAAAGCAGTGCAGAGCAGCCGTGTGTTCAGGGAACAAAACAAGTTCAGTGCCAGCAGGGACAGGCTGTGTGGCCAAGTAAGGAGAGAAAAGGGCGAGGGAAGGCGTTTGCAACACCACCAGAGCCCAGCCAGATCCTGCTCATGTGCCGAACACACAGGGCCCAGTGAGTCAGGTTGCACGTGATAGCTGGCACCACCACATCCTGCAGCTGCGGTCAGGAGCTGTGCTGTGTCCTGGTCCAGCCCCACCAGCACCCCCAGCACCGCTCTGCCCTCCCCTTCCACGGACAAAAACAACCCACAACGCTTTAAAAGGCTGCTCAAGTTTATTCATTGCCATTGTGCGAGTTTAGGGTAATAAAAACGAGTTACCACATCGGCTTTGAGAGGGCTTAGTTACACCGAGAGAGAGTAAAAAAGGCAGGAGTGGAATCGGCGGGGCTGCTGCGCTTTTCCATTAGAAAGCAGCACCTTTTTTGCTTGGAGCAGCCGGCTATTCTACAGGGGAGGGGCTGTGCCCGCCGGGGTGGGAGGGAGCAGCGCGGACCCGCTCACATCGCACCCGCTCACATCGCACCCGCGCTGGACTCGCTGGCGTGGCGCCTCTGTCCTGCGCCCGGGGCTGCCACCAGCCCACAGGCTATGGGTCCTGCGGCCACCCGCAGAGCTCCCAGGCTGCAACACACAGCAGAGAGAGAGTCAGCCATCCTGCCATCCCCCAGATGTGGCACTACTGCTCTGCGTTTACTCCTGCAGCAAAGGCGTGGGAGCCCTGGGCATGGACACGGTCCATTGGGTCAGGATGCGCCCTGGGGACGCAGCAGGGATAGCCCCACATGCCCTGGATGCTGCACTGGTGCTGCCCTGTGTCACCTCAAAGCACTCACCTCTCCTGGGACTCTGACACCGTTGTCATGGCTGGGTGAGCTGTCTTCCCAAAGAAGAAGCTGGCCCACCACTGGCCGGGGTCAGACTTGGGCAGATCTGAGCAAAGGTGCATGACAGGGAGAGTGCAGGTCAGTGCAACCTGGGCCACTCCAACCTCACCCCACAGGAGAGGCCGGGTCACCTCCAGCAAGATTTCCCAAGGAGGGACTGGGAGCAGAGTCCCCATGAGCCAGGACAGGTGACACTTGCCTGGGCCATGGGGGATGACCTCCCCAGAGTACTCTGAGCTGCAGGAGCTGGTGCTGGATGTGGAGCTCAGGCGCCCTGTGGAAAAATCATGGCCATCAGAACCACTGCTGACCCATGGCCATGCCACAAGAAGGAAAACAGTCTTGGAGAGGCTGTGCCTGGGTGATAGGGCTCAGCCTCATCACTGACTCATGCACTACTTGCCCAGTTTAGTGCCAGGCCAGTAAAAACCACTAAAAAGGGAATTCTGGGGAGATTCCAACTGCAGGGAGCAGGAAAACACCTGAACACCTCTGTAGGAAAAAACCTGCAACCCCAAGGACAAAATTTAGTGGCTTTGAGAGGCCTTTGCAGATGACTTGAGGCCAAGAGGATGCAAATTCCTGTGCATAATCCATGGGCTTTCAGTATAACAGCTACAAGCCTGCTGCTTGTTTCATCTTGGGGGAATCCTTTAATTCCCTCTGGTTTAAGCAATCCATTAAACCAGAAATTCTCTTCTGGGTAAGGTACCAGGAGCAACCATTGCCCAGAATGCTTTTGGAGCTCATTTCTGAAGCAACAGTGCAAGGTGAAACTGTCCACCCCATCCCCTACAACCTTAGTAACAAGTGAAGGAGATTTGAGCCCCCTCACCAGCTGGTACAGATGGGCTGGGGGGCCCCAATGAGGGTCTGGGCAGCAGCAGGGACACTGCTGGCTGTCCTCTTTTCTCCCCAAACACTCATGGGAGCTGCAGCTGCAGCTCAGCTCCATTGCTGCTGGAGCCACATCCCCCCTCAGCTGGCAGATTCTCCCACATGCTCACCCACCTCCCCAAGCCCCCCGGCCCCCAGCCTGCCCTTACTTCTGCGATAGTTGTGCATGGCCACGAGCGAGCCGCTGGATGGGATGGATGCCATGGTTCCTGATCTTGGTTCTTGTGCAGATCTAAACCTGGGAGCACAGAGGCAGCTGTCAGCACCCACCCTGAGCCACCCCTGCACCCCCAAAAGCTGCAGGGGTGTAAATGGAACCAGTGTGACTACTGGACGTGCAGCCCTGCACTGGGAACAGCGGCTGGTGCTCACTGCACATGGATTAAATCCACAGAGCTCCGTGCAAAGCCAAAATAATTCCGTCATACACAACTGCCTGCTCAGAGCACAGCCTGGCACAGCCCCTTCCCGACCCCTTCTCCCCGGGTGTTTTTCTTGCAGGAATCCAGCTCCCCTCCTTGGATCAACATCTGGAGTTACAAAATCCCAGGCGGATGTTGCATAAGAAGCAAAGAAATGTTGAGCTGGGGCACACACCGAGGGTGTTCCTGCGAGAAGTTCCAGCCCCAGCCTGTCCTCAGCAGGCTCCCCATCACCCACAGCCGGGACAAACCTGCCCGCCCTTCACCTTTGATGTGGTTCAGCTCCAGCTCTGAACTGGAGAAGTTCTTTCCCTCTTCCGGGTACAAAACACCTTCCTGCCAGCAGCTGACTCTTTCGCACAGTCTGACCCTTTATTCTCCAAGAAAGCTCTAAAAAACGCTCAGGCGGTCAAACGCGCCAGCTGCCAACAGCTGGCGGACACCGAGCGCCGCCCGGGAGAATCAACCTTTCCTTAGCGGGGAAACTGAGGCACGGGGAAGTCCCGCCCGACAGCGACCCAGCGCAGCCCCCTGGCAAAGCAAAGGCTCGGGGCCGCCCCGCTCCCCCCCGGCAGCGCACCTGGGCCGTGTGCGGGGTCCGGCGGGGTCCGGCGGGCCGGGCGGTCCGGCACAGGGGCCGCGGGTCGCTCGCACCGCACGGCCTGAGCCGCGGCGCTGCCGAGCCGCCCCCGCAGCGCGGCTTTATCCGCCCCGGACACGCCCTGCCGCGGCATCGCCAATGGCAGCGGGGGCGTGCCCCGACACGCCCCTGCCATCGGTCGCGATTGTCGCGACCGGGAGAGGGGACACCCCCCAAGGGCTCGCGGAACGGCCCAACAACGCCCGGAGCGAGGAGGTTCCTCCCAAAAATCCTGCCCACCCTTCTCTTCTGAGCTGGTTCAGCTCCAGTTCCGAACTGCAGAAGTTTCTTTCTCCTTTCAAGCAACGCTGCGTTTAAAATGAGGGTAAAGATGAAAAATAAATAAATACAGAATCGAGGGACTCTGAGCTGTCTGGGTGTTATCAGTTTTGGAAAAGAACTCTTTATTTCGGAGGAAAAGCTTGCAGCAAGGCCAAAGTACAACCCACAGCACAGAGCAGCTCCTCCGTGTTTGGGTACCAGGGTAGCATCCTGTGCAGGTGCTGCTCCATAAACCACTGGTTTTGTGGGATGTGGGGCTGGGAGAGCCAAGGCAATGGATGTGTGTACGAGGAAGCAGATCTGTTGGGGAGGAACAGAAACTTCACAGAGAATTTCTTTCTGTTTGGAATGGAAATGGGGTTGAGAACAAAACACTTGAAGAGAAGCCAGAGCCTTAAGGAATCTCCACAAAGGCAGTTTGGTACTTGGTATATCTAAAATGTTGCTCATTTTCTCTCCCCTAAAATTCAGTAATGCTCCAGAGCAGAGCTTTGCAGCCCAGCATGCTGAGGGCTGCAGTAAAACCTTGCAGTTCGGGTGCAGCTGTGGAAAAGAACATTTTTGGGGGGCGATGCTTTAACCATTTCAGGGATTGAAGGCAGAAGGGACCCCACATCCCAGCCCGGTGTGGTTCTGTCACAAATTCCCCATGCAACGAGCTTCATTCCTCCCCAGTCTTTTTCCTTATTAATCTGGAGCTATTCTTTAATCATCAGGATGAGGAGCCAGTGCCAGGGCAGGCTGCCCTGGGCTGCTCCAGGAGATCGACCACCCTGCACAGCTCGTGGGGCAGTAAAAAGGCCGAGCTGCCCTCGGGGGTGTGTTTCTCAGTGGGGGATGACCACCCCAGCATGGGGACACTCCATGTGAGCCATGTCCCCAGCTGACCCAAGAAGAAGGTCACACTGAACCACTGCCATGGCTGCTGGCATGGATGCTGCATGGACCCTCTGAGGAAAGCAGCCAGGACAGCTTTCAGGAAAAGCCTTGGCACCACAAGTCTGTAAATAAATAGATTATTTCCAAAATTTACCCCAGAGGTTAAAGGGCCAACACAAGCACGTGCGTGGTCCAGCTGGGGACCGAGTTCCTCCAGCTGTGCCTCAGTTTCCCCACTGAGAATACTGACTCAGCACTTTCCAGGGAAGGATTTGGCTAAAGGCTGAGATGGACTTTGAATACACAAATTCCAACAGGCAGTTTAAACAGACACGTGGTTGTTTTCATGCCCAGCATAAGGCTTTGCTTTTGTGCTGTGTGACTGGGTTTGATCATTGGTTGGATTTCAGGGTCCTGACACTCCCAACCCTTTTACTCCCAGCCCTGCCTGGCTACACAGCATGGAGAGTTTCAGGGCACAGGCTTGGGAGATCTTCCTGGCCTGGAAGGGAATGATAGAAGACTAAAAATTCAATGCTTCAGACATGAAAAGTCACTTTTGTTTTAGTGTAGCCTGTGACATCTCTCAGGTTCCTCCTCAACTCCCTAGAGATGTATTCCTGCATCCTCCACCCCCCTAATAATGTACAGAGCAATTAGAGTGTATTGATAGAAAGATTATATTCTACAATGCATTATATTCTCCCCAGCAGGTACAGGATGGCTGTGTACCCCACCGAGCCTGAGCAGGCTAATTGCTTTAATTAACGACAGAGCAGAAATGAACAAACCTGCCCCAGTCCGTTTGTGCAATTACACCACTTACACCCACATTTGGGGCTGCTTTTGAAGAATCACCTCATTAAGCAGATAACACTGGGGGTGTGATGCTGCCCCCACAGCCATGAGGGGTGAACTGGGGCTTTGCTACTTCAGGGGGATTAGTCTCCAGCAAATCGTGCCTTGTTCTGCTTTTCCTCTCAAAATCAATTGCATTTTGCCTTAATGATGCAGCAGGAGCAGCATGGGTAGGACAGAGCAGCCAGGGGAGACTGAGCAGCCAGTCTGGTTTCCCAGGACAAAGCCTGTTCATATCAGGTGTTGGAAAGATGAACATACATTTCATTTATATTGATCAAGAAATGGTACTTTTAAAGTGAGCAGATGACAAGATTTGGATAGATTTTTCTCTTTGGTTTTCCTCTCATTAGAGCCTTTAGGCTAGAGCCCAGGATGGCAAGGCTCTCCAGTTTGCTTTTTAGCAAGGTTTCTGTGCTTTCATTTTTTTTTTTTTTTTTTTTTTTTTTAATCTGGCTTTTAGCTTCTGGCAACTGGCTTTTGTTATCTGCCATTTGTGTGGGCCATTGAGGAAGAGACTTTTGTGTAATTTTGAACTTGGCAGAAATTTCTGGAAGCCGGCAAAAGCTGCAGAGCTGAAGGAGCTGCTGGCTCTGGACTACACCAGCACTTGTGGGCCAGCATCAGTGGGTGTTTGGGGATGCTGCTACCACATTCCTTCTAGGGACGTGACATCCCAGTGGCTTCAGGAATTTGGTCAAGAAAAGGTTGCCCAGCAGCCTCTTCCCCACCGGAGTATGCAGCAATTTTCTTCCTGGGTAAGAAGGCAGCACTTAGTCCTGGAACAGCAGCAGAACCACAGATGGGTTTGGGTTGGAAGGGACCTTAAAGCTCATCTCATTCCAGCTCCCTGCCATGGGCAGGGACACCATCCACTAATCCAGAGGTCTCCAAGCCCTGTCCAACTTGACTTTGAACACTTCCAGGGATGGGGCAGCCACAGCTTCTCTGGGCAGCCTGTTCAGTAACAGCGCTACACAGACTGATCCTGCTCCACGGAGGCATTTCCCTACTTCTCCCTCTGCTGAGGACTTCTTGCTACAGGGGAGGGAGCCGGCAGGACCTGTGCTCAGGCTTGTCCTCCTTTTCCCCTCCTCCCTCTCTCGCTCCTCCTCCTCCCCTGCCTTTTCCCGGCTCCGTTACTCATTGCCAGGTTCGGGATTAGGGCAGCGTCCGCCCGGCACAGGCAACTGCTGCCACCTATGGATAATAAATACCCAAAATATTCATCCCAGACGCCACACTGGGGCCATCTCTGGTCAGAGCCAGAGCAGCTGTGACACCAAGCCCATGCTCAGGTTGTGGCCTGACAGAAGTGCCTGGATATCTTCCCCTGCCTATAGGGGTTTAAATCGGGAAAGGGAATGTGCTGGAAATGCAGGGAAAGACTTTCCTGAAGCACAGTGCTTGAGCAGCATGTTTTACCTGTCATGTGGAAATCGTGCTCTGCTCTTCTGGGACATGTGCAGCACTGACCCAGGTGCCTCCTTGGGTATAATAAAAAATAAATAAAGGAATAAACCAAAGTCAGATCAGGGCTTGGATCACTGTCCCCATGGTGATGAGAGCAGCTCTGCTGTCCTCACCTGCAGTCTGAGTTCCCAAAGGACACAGGGAGCAGGCATCAGGACCCCCAGAACTGTGAGTCTGATCTGAAAATACATTGTGAAGAGAGTTAGACAGAGAGTCACAAACTGTCTAATTTACCTGTGCAAAAGGGATATCTCCAGTTTGGAAAAGCAAGTGAAGACAGATGACAGCTGCTTGCTGTAATCCAGAGGCTTGTGGTGAACTTGCTTCCACAAGTTTCTCACCTATGGGTCATCTTTTTCTCTCTAAAAACTGGAAAATCATTTTGCAGAAACCAGCACCAACACTGAGCAGGATCCATGTCTGCAGAAAAATCCTAGACCAGCAGCTCCTTTGTGGGATCAGGGGAGATGCCACTACCAGTCACTAGCACCACATGAAAACAAATTATACACCAATATAAACCCTAGGACTTTGGTGGGCGTTGGTTCAGCAAAAAATTTTCTCATTAAGTTCTCTGATCCTCTTTTCACCCTTTGGATGCACCCAAAGCTTATGCTGTTATCCAGGTATCTCCTTTAACATTTCCACTAAAGCCATCAGAAGATGTGGGCAGCCAGGGCTCTTTTCCCTCAGTGGCTGTGGTTTGATAGCAAAAGCCATCCCTGGGATTAATCAGGCTTTTCCTAACTGGGAGATGTGCGCAGCTGCCAAAACAAACACATCAATCTGGTGAAGCTTGACACAGCACCAGACATCTTTGCTGAAAACTCAGCATGGTCCAGGGCAAGGCAGCATCCTGCAAGCAGTGCTAAACCACAGGGCAGAGGTGCCTTATCTCATTTGGGCTTGACCTAGATTGGGCTCTGCCCCATCCTCAGCTCACGAGGAGATTTAAGGGATCAGAGTCTCGCAGCCCCCACAGATGCTGCATCCAGGCACCAGAAATGTCACAGTGTCCCTGATGAGATGTGGATGAAATGGTGCTTGTCTCCTTCCCTGGTGCTAAAAGATATTTCAGGGCATGGAAATGTTCATCCTGGCTGCTTCCCAGAAGGACAGCAGCTCAGGCTGAGCAGTTTTATCCTCCACAGCCTCAACCCCATTACTCATGTATTTGGTGGAAAAGGGGTTCCTGGAAGAGCATCCCCTGGAGCCGTGTGCTACCACTGACACCCAGGATGGATGGGGACAGTTTTCAAGGCCTTTAAGCATTGTCCCTCCAGCATTGCTACCTCAGATCACCTTGGACCCCCAATGGCTGTGGCTAAACCCCACTGGGCAGGTCCCAGCGGTGTGAGCACCATGGTGTGTCCTAAGGAGCAGCCCACCCTGCACTGGGTACTCTGCTGTCCCATCAGGGATGACACCAGACTCCATCCCCAGCTGGCCAAGCGGCTGGAGGACTTGGATGTCTTGTTATCACTTCCAACGTTTATTTTTAAATCTCTGGCTCCAATTTAAAGGTATCAGCAGCATGTACTGAGTGCAGAACCTCAAAATACTCCCTTTCTCCTCCTTCCCCTGCCTTCCTGTCCCATAAATCCTGTCTTTTTCTCGCCTCTCCAGATCTACAACATGAGCATGAGCTGAAAAACCTGCTCATGTTAATAGTTAATGAAATCTACTCCATCCCTGGAAGTGTTCAAGGCCAGTTTGATGAGGCTTTGAACAAACTGGTCTAGTGGAAAGTGTTCCTGCTTATGGCAGTGGGGTTGGGATGAGATGATGTTTAAGATCCCTTCCAACCCAAACCAGTCTGGGATTCTATAATCCTATGATTTCTTCCTATCTGGTGCCTTGGGCCAGGAGTGTTGCTAGGCAAACACACTGGGAGGGTCATGGAATGTAAACACAGGGACCTGGAAAGTTTGACCTCAAAGCCAGCCCCAGGTAAACATGCCCTAGAAACCCCTGGGATGTACAACAGGGAACCCCATCCTGTTTTAACACCAGTTAATCTGGGGTTTAGCTGCAGTGGGAATGCCTGTTTTGTGTGCACCAGCAGTCAGGATTGCCATGGGATGCACGACGTGTACACGAGCAGAGGATGGTCAGTGCCTCTGTGTTTCGAGCTTGTCCACTCCCAGCAGATGGTAAATGCTGAAATATCATGGTGCAAAGCCTTGGCACAGCCTCCAAAGCTGGTGTGGAATGAGCTGAAAGCCTGAACATAGGAAGAAGAAAAGCTAACAGCCTCCACTTTGTCCACAAACTGCCTTTTAGAGGACAACCACTGCCCTACTCACCTTGGAGCTCCCTTTCGATGGCTCTTGCATGAGGCCAGGCTGCACTTCTTCCTTTCAAGGACTCTATTTCTTTGCATAGAAAGAAAACAGCATTTTACAGCCATCCCTCTGTCCAGCCCCAACTTCTCCCTTGTGAGACCAGAGCTTCTGGAGTGACATCTGGGCTGGCATTCCTTGTGGCTTCCATCTGCCCTGCCCAAACCCCCTTCTTCAGAGGAGACCTGCTGCATTTTATAACCACAAACACACAATTGCTCAGTGAGCTGAACACTCATGGGCAGAAACACCCCCAGAGCCAGGCAAATCCAGGCAGGCAGCCTGGAGTGTTCACATCCCAGATCCATACAAATTACCAGCACTGCAGATTGTTCCCTCTCCCAGTCACACTGTGAGGGCCTCTTGGGGGAAAAAATAAATTCCAGTTGTTATGTCTGGGCAAATGGAAATGTTAGCCTAGTTTAAAGCACCAAATCTCAGCCCAGGGGCTGTGGGGCTGGGTGGGGTGGAGGTGATGATGATGATGAAAGGAGTAAGAGGCCCCTGCCATGTTTGTGTGCAGCCTGCCCATCCCTTCTGAGGAAGAGGGTTTCTGTTTTCTTGAGTTATCCTAAACCATTTGGTAGTGGCTTACAGGGAGGGTGAATCAAGCCTCAGTATGATGCAGGGGAATTGTTTCAGCGGTCCTGGATCTGACACCAGATGGAGGGAGACGCGCTAAACTTCAGCCTCCCTTGGATTTCTCTTGCTCGGGTCTCTATTATTTTACACGGCTGAACATTTAAGGGCAAATTTACACCTTTTTTTTTTTTTTTTTTTTTTTTTTTTGGTGAGGGAAGATTATTTCACTCAGGCATGGTAGTTGAGCTTGATGGTCCCCGGGACGACAGTGCTCAGTGAAGTCCTTTGCCCCGGGTGCCAGCCAAACCTGGGCACACAGCTGTGGCTTTAAGCCTCTCGAGGCTGGGGTAAAGTGGCTTAAGGGAGCCGGGATTAGCCAGGTCTGACAGCCCTCTCTCCTGCTCAGGTCCTGGACTATTTATAGGCTGATGGGCCGTCAGGCTCTATTTCAGTGCAGAACAGGGCACTTGCCAAGTTCTGCCTGCCTTGGAAAAGGGGTGGAAACAAAAATTCTTTTTATTGGAGAAGGAAAGGAGGCAGGAGAGGCCCATCCCGTGCTCACCTGGCAGAAGTGAGCCATCCCCACTCCATCCCCATCTTCATTATTAAACTCAGCCATTGCCCCACTGAGGGCAGTTCCCAGGCTGCCTCAGCCCTTGTGTAAAAAAAGGGGCAAAGCACTTAAATATGGATAGAAAGAACAAGGGATTTATAAAACTCTCCCTCCTCCACATTATCACACTTGCTGTCCATCTCCAGCCCATCCAGACCTGTGGTAAAGCTTCTACCCCTGTCCCAAAACAAGGCTGGGGTAATCTCTTTAAATCCTCTTAGAGCCTTCTCCTTGGAAGTTTCTTTTTATTTTTCCTGGCACTCAGTGCATTTTTTGTTGTGTAAGGAATGCTTCATAAAAACAAAAGATGGCTTGACTATCCTATTTCTAAGAAAATACCAGTGAGCTATAATATTCATTAAAAAAGGCCTCCCTTTAAGCACTAATGAGAAGTTAGGAGTATTTTTATCCACATGATGAGTATGTTTTTGACCATTAGTCTATGAAGGTAAGAGTATCTTCATAAAGGTATCTCAATTAGCTGTTGAATTCACTGGAAGGATGGTCTGGGCCATAAAATTGTTCTGGATTATTTCATAGATTTAGTCAAAATTAGCTTTCTTTTGACCTATATTTGGCTTTGGGACACAGAAAATTTTGGATTGGCCTTGGAAATGCACAGCTGACACAGACATAAATATTCTGACCACTACATATTATTTTTTTAATGCAAAGAAAATGTCATTATGTTACTGAAGCTTTGTGGTTTCCTTGTCCTCCTAGGACTTGAACCCCACTTCCCATTAAAAATGAGATGATGTTGTTAAATCACAAATTCTTGAGCAGCCCCATACGTGCTGCAGGTGCAGAAATCTGTTTTGCTGTGTTTGTCCCTTGCTTTGTCACTTGCTCCTGGACAGATGCGTTCCCAGCGAGGCAGAGATGAGGGGCAGTGCCCAGGGTCGTGTTTGTGCCCTGCAGGGACCCCTCTCCTCCCAACCCCTGTGGGAGCACAGCCCTTCTGCACCACTGGGGGCAGAACAAGGGATGTGGGATTTGGTGGCCCCTTCCAAAGCCAGCCCTGTCCCATCACTCCCAGGCTGCCACAGGGAGTCCAAGTCCCCCTGGGCCAGCACTTCCATCATTTCCCCTGTCTTCCAAACTGCCCTTCCCTCCATCTACCTGTCTTCCTCCCATCCCTCTGTCTCTCGTCTCTCCATCTCCTCCTCATATCTTCATTGTCCCTCTCTCCTGTTTCTCCATCTTTTATCCTTCCATCTTTTCCCCATGCCTCTATCTTCCATCCTGCTGTTTCCCTCTGATTTCAGTCTTCCATCTCTCCATCTTCCCATCCCTCCATTTTCCACCCCTCTGCCTCTCCATTTCTCCTCCATTTTCCCCATCCTTCCATCCTTCTGCTTTCAGTCTCTCCACCTCTCTCTCAAGCCTTCATCTTCCATGCCTCCTGTCTCTCCATCTTTTCTCCTTCCACCTTTCTCCCATCTCTCCATCTTCCATTTTGGTCTCCCTCTGACTTCAGCCTCCCAGCCCTTCACCTTCCCATCCCTCTATCTCCCACCCCTCCATCTCTCCCCACCTCTCCATTTTTCCCATCCCTCCATCTTCCTCCCATCCCTTTATCTCCCATCCTTCCACCTCCTTCCCATCCCTACGCATTCCCTCCCAGTCCCCCGTCTCTGCCGCCTCTCCCTCCTTCTCCTCCTCCTCCTCCTCCTCGTCGTCCTCCTCCCCCCGTCCCCCCCGCGCCTCCTCCTCCTCCTCCTCCTCCTCCCCCGCCCGGTACCGCATTGCCGTAGTGCGGGGGGGCCGCTGCATTGCGCTGCCGCCGTCGATAGGTGGGCCCCTCCCGCGGAGATAAAGCCGGCGGAGCCCAAGCCGGCAGCCTCTGGCCGCCCCGACCGCCGCCCCGGTAAGAGCTGCGGGACCCCGGCGGGATGGGGGGGACAACGGGGATGCGGGGGGGGTGTCCTGCCCCAGGGGCCGCGGGGGATCAGTGCCCCCCTCCCGTGTGTGGGTGCTGTCAGCCCCTGGGGTGGGGGGTACCCCGAGGAGGGAAAGGATGGGGCTGGACCATTCCTTCATCCCGCAGGTGCGTCTTCCCGCAGGTGGGAAATAACACGCAAGCCGTGGTGCTTCAGGACGTGAAAATCCTTCTAAATGTCGTGCATGAGGAGGAAAACCTGATAATCCCCCCAGCTCCCCCCTCCCATCCCCCCACCCTGCCTTTAGAATCATAAAATCCTCGAATGATTTGGGTCGGAAGGACCTTAAAGATCATCTCGTTCCAATCCCCCGGCCATGGGCAGGGATGTCTTTAGCTCCTTGGGGAAGTAATAGAAAAAATTCCCCAATTCCCAAAGCGATCCTGCATCTCCCGCCGTGTGCCAGGGGTCTGCAGGGGAGAGAGGGACCCGCACCCAGGACTGAGAGCTCCGGGACCGAGCATCTCAGTGGAGCTGCAAAATGGCCAGATCCGGGCTGGCTGGGTTCAAGGGCAGGAGGGACGGGACAGCCGCCGCTCCTGCTGCCCAGGGAAGCTTCTCGCTGGGAATGTTACCACCCGCATGACTGAATCGCTATTAGAGCAGCAAACTCCTCCTGACCTCCTTTACTTCTACGGGCAGATTCGTGAAATTGGATTTTATTAGACGTCAGATTAAAGCTCCTAATTGTGCCCGGTTTGTGTGCAGCTGCAGAGCCATGGCAACGCCGGGAGATGCCAGGACAGCTCCCCGGATATATCCGTTTGCGTTTTTAGCCTCCTCCCTCTGTTCCATCCAGTTCCACGGCAGCAAAATATAATAAACCCCGCAAAGGGCAGGCTCAGAGGAGCCCTGGGCAGCCCCGCTGTTCCAGCCCTGCTTGGGGGAGCAGGCGAGGGCTATTTTTGTCCACCCCGTTTTGCAGACACTCTGTTGTCACCTGAACTGTGCCCAGCTGGGGAGTGGTGAGGGCAGCCCGGGAGGACGGGCACCCTCGGCTCCTCCCAGGGCACCCACGACATGGAGGAGATGCCCTCGGGTTTGGAAAGAGCGAGAAGGCAGCGGGAGCAGCCCTGAGTCGCGGGAAGGTTTTCCAGGGAGGAAAGGCACCTTCGAAGCATCGATGACGCAGCCCTGGGAACTGGGGGTCTCCGCGAGGGCGGTGGAGGGCAAGATGCCGAAAAACACGGCGTCTTGCCGAGACTTGGAGGCCGGACGCGGCAGCCCGAAATAGCCCGGCTGGCCTCCTCCGGGGGCACGCTGGCTCTGACCCAGCGCGGGCAGAGCTGCCAGACGAGACCGGGCACCTCCGGGCGAGTGGTCCAGCGGGAAGGTGGGGCGAGGGGAGGACGGCCTTTCCCGAAGGGCTGGGAGGGGGTTGGCACAAGGGGGGCTCTTTTGACGCGCCTGACTCTTCCCCCGCAGCCTCCCCCAAAAGGCAGCTGCGTTCCCACCGCCCTCCCCAGCGCCGCCCGCCCCGGCCAGCCCCGCGTAGCCCAGCAGCATGGGGAAGGAGAAGACGCACATCAACATCGTCGTCATCGGGCATGTGGACTCTGGGAAATCCACCACCACCGGGCACCTCATCTACAAATGCGGGGGCATCGACAAACGGACCATTGAGAAATTTGAGAAGGAGGCTGCCGAGGTGAGGAGCCCGCCCCTCAGCCTGCCCCCACCCCGCGTTCCCACCCGCGGGGATGCTCCACGCTGATCCCCGCGAGTCTCCCGCAGGCAATATTCCCCTTTTGCTGGTGCTGCCCTTCTCTTACCTTCCATTTCTCCCTTTGTTCCCATCTATTTTTCTCCCTCTGCACCCCTGGGTCTTCCCGACTTCTCTGGCCTTGGGAAAATAGGCCATTTGGGCACTCGCCACCCTCTGTTCTGGAGCCGGGGGACTCCCTGCTGCCGGCTGTTAATGAGAGCAGGGGCACGGCGAGGTCTGCAAGACGGGTCAGGGAACCAGCAGTAACCACTAGGATTCTGGAAAAGCCACAAACCATGGTGCTTCAAGGCATGAAATTCCTTCTAAATATGCTGCGTGAGGGGGAAAACCTGATGATCCCTCACTGCACAGGTCAGGGCTGCCTGAATTTCGCTCTGAAGCATCAGTTTCCAGTGCCTGCTGGGGACAAGGTGCAGCATCAGTTGGACCACTCATTTGATCCACTTGAAAAACCTCATTCCCATTTTCCTCAGGCAGGTGGTCTGGTGTGTAGTGTGATTGGCAGCCTATGACACAGAAAACTGGCTGGAAATCTGAGCATTTAAGTTAAATTCTTTTGTTTGACCCTTGCAGTGGTGGCATTTCTAACAATTTTATGGTGCATACATTTAGAAGCTGTCACACAGCAAAGCACCACCCGATACCTGTAACGTGGCAAACCCCAAGATTAATGAGGAAGAAACAGGCTTGGGAAGAAAAATGTCAATTGGGAATCCTGAGAAATTAAGGATGGTAAATTCTAGAGAGGTGGGTGAGCTGGGAACAGCCTGGCTGTGTTATCCATAGGGCAGCTCCTGTCACTCAAAAGATGGCTTGTCGTCATTGCTCTGGAAATGCAGATATCCCTCCTTTTTTTTTTTTTCCAATTTTTTTTTCTGGTCAAAATCTCACATTTCATTGACAAAAAAGAAAAGCAAAAGAGATTTACAGAGCTGCCATTTTTGATTTTACATTTTGCTGTCTGTGTCTTAACCTTTTTAAATTGACTATAGCATCTGAGCTAAATCCCTTATTTTTCTGCCTCACTTTCAGCCTTTTTTTGCATCCTTAAGCCAAGGAGCCTCTTCCTTCATATAAAATTATCCTTCTCCCCTGGTTTAAAATGATTGCTGATATCCTTCCACAAATTCCCCCCCTTTACCTATAAGATCAGATAAGGCATGATAAGGTTATCGTCGATGTGATTGCAGTGATTTTAATTGAACAGGCACTTTCACTGACTTGCCAGGATCCGCGGGCACCGGAGGCTGCTATTAATAGCCTATTGACTGAGCTTACAGACTCCATTTTCTGATGCAGGGCTGGGGAAGGGTTTGCTTCCATTAGGTGGCATTCACAGGAAATGGAGGCCTGCGTGCACCCAAAAGGCCAACAAATAAACTCCAGGGTTGGTTATTTTATTTAAGAGAAAAGAGTGAGAATTTCTCTCTTTTTTTTCCCCCCTTTTGATTCAAGGGCAGAGGTAACAGTATCTCTGAAAGAAGAGTTGTTCTGTTTAAAAAAAAAAATTAAAGAATTAGTATTTGTGGCCTCCAGATAGAAAGCTGTCCCTCCACTGGGGTTCGATCAGGGAAATTCAGGCTATTTCTGGCACTGAACAGGGAAGGTATTGTGCAGAGCTAGATAATACCCTGGGTTTTTCAACACCAGCCCTGGGTAACTGAATACACCCCATGAAAGGAGGGAAACTGTTTGCTAAATAAAGGATCTCATTTGTCTTCACGTTACGTGTGATGCCGAGCTCTGGGGGGTCTCACACGTGATGAGCAGCTGCTTGTGCATGTGGACGTGGCTGATGGCAAGAAGGTGCTGATTCCCACTCAGCTGCCGTGGGAGAGCCAGGGGTCTGCTCTGTGCCTCAGTTTCCCCATCCAGAAGGGAGGCAGTAGGCTGCTGATGGGAGAGAGGCTGTGGGATGTGCTGATTGACGTCCTGCCTGAGAAGAGCCCATTATTAATGCAACGCACAAATGCACCATTCCCTGCTGTGTCTCCATTTCCAGCAGTAAATGAGCACACTCTGATGACTCCTCCCTGTTCCCTGGGAACAGGGCGTTTGATGTGCATGCTGGAAAGGGTTAACCTGGCCCCATCCCTGGAAGTGTTCAAGGCCAAGTTGGAAGGAATTTGGAGCAACCTGCTCTTGTAGAAGGTGCCCCTGTCCGTGGCAGAGGGGTTGGAATGAGCCGATCTTTGAGGTCTTTTCCAACCCAAACCATTTTGTAATTCTAAAAACCTCCAAGCTCCTCCTCTACCCCCTTGCTAAATCCAGTGTCAGGAAGATGCTCAGGAGCAGAGACTTGATTCTGGATTTTTCCATGCCAGTGAGAGCTCACAGCTTCCCAGCAGAGATTGGGCATCACCTCCTCGGCCTGGCGTTCCCTCTGAGGAGGGGAAATCTTACCCCTGGCTTTAAGATTTTGCCCTTAATCCTCCGGAGCAAGCTGCAAAGTCATCGCAGCACTCAGCTGTTATGAAACAGGCTGTCACCATTAATTCCTTGTGCTGGCTGGGAACAGGGCTGGAGTGTGGGAGAGGGAGCAGAGCAGCAGACCAGCCCCCAGGCATGGTGTGGGCAGGGCAGGTTTGGATGTGATGCTGTGTTCTTTTTCCTGGGGGGGCTCATCACTGATGAGTATCTGCCATCGGGAAGTGCTTCCCTCTGACCTGTGATTGATTATGGGCCAGAAAAAACTGTGATTGCAGGGAAAAAAGGGATGGATGGATGGATGGATGGATGGATGGATGGATGGATGGATGGATGGATGGATGCATGGATGGATGCATGGATGGATGGAAGCAGGGTATCACAGCTCTGACCTTGCATAACAATAGGAGATCATTAAATCATATGCAAATGACCTAAATTCCTTTCTCTATCTTAAAACCTCCTTGTATCTGAGGCCAGGAGCTGATGGCTGCAGCCCATTTTAACCCCTTGCTTTGGCCAAGCTCCCCTGACTGTCCCAGCTCACAGTGTGGTCAGCAAGGGTGGGCTTGTCCTGCCCCATCTCCACCTTGGCAGGATCCCAGCTCTGACTGGGAGCATGACCTCCATGCTGGAGGGAAATCCAGCTCTCCCTGGTGTGGTGACGTCAAAGGGCTCCAATCCAAAGGAGAAGGCCTCCCAGAAGTGCCACCGTGGTTTTACCAGGGAATGTGCTTTATCACAGGGCAGAAAGATTTACTGGAGCTAATCTCCCTGGGCATGATTTCCTGCATTACAATGTTGGCTGAGATTTTGGCCATTTGGCAACAACAGTTGGTCTGGCTGCAGCTCACAGTAGCTTTTGCTGTGAATTTGCACACTCTGTGGCAAAAATCAATCACGTTTCTATTCTGCTCATAGCAACCATCTCTCATTTAATTTTCTTTTAACCCATTCCACCCCTGCCAGCTTTGGCTCACTCGTGTAGCAATGCCCTTTCCCACTAACCAGCTGCCTCACAGGTCTGAGTCATGGATGAAGATCACAGAATCAGAGAATCATTTAGGTTGGAAAAGCCCTCTAAGATCATCGAGTCCAGCCAGCACTGGCAAACCCACCACTAGACCGCATCCCTGCGTGTTCATCTCTGTGAAGCCATGGGAAATAAAATACATCTCATAAACAGATATTTTTCAATAACCCCATTAGCATTAGGAAATGGGATAAGTATATAAATATCCTCTCAGAGACCTTTAGTGTGACAAGAAGCAGCTTTCCATGTTTCTGTGCAGGATTTCCCAGCAGCAGTACAGAACCATGGTGTTTCATGGAGGAGACCTCATGGGCTGCTGCCTCCACCCAGCCCCACTCACAAATTCACTTCATGGCCCTTCTTCTAGTCTCTCCTGCCTCCTGTTCAGGAATGTGTTGGGAACAATATCTCCTTTCACCTGTATTTTTTAGTATATGGAGACCACAGTTCTCACTGAATTTAGGGCATTTTACCTTTACATGCTTGCAGTGTGACCCTGTGTGAGCTTGGGAAGTGCCCTGGAGGGTGGGAGGCCATCACCAGTGCTTGGGTTTCTCATTAGTTTGCCTCTGTGTTGGCCAGATGGGGAAGGGGTCCTTCAAATACGCCTGGGTGCTGGACAAGTTGAAGGCCGAGCGCGAGCGTGGCATCACCATTGACATCTCGCTGTGGAAGTTTGAGACCACCAAGTACTACATCACCATCATTGACGCCCCTGGCCACAGGGACTTCATCAAGAACATGATCACCGGGACCTCCCAGGTGAGACATGGGGCCCAGGGGATGGGGGGGCAGAGGCTGGTTCACAAGCTCGGGATCATGCAGGTGCTGTTGGAGTCCTTTTGGAGGTGGGGAGTTGAGAGAGCAGACATCGAGGAGTGTTCAGCAGGGTCCACCCAAGAGACTGGGTGGCACCAGGGGACCCAGCACACCATGGTCCTGCACCTCCCTGGGTGTCTGGGAGAAAGGGTGTCTTTGGGCACAGAGAGGTGGTTTCTCCACCCCATTTCCACCCACATGAAAAAGTGGGATGAATGTGGCCTGGCTGGGAGCTGGGATGCTGCAAGCTACAGGCCTTTGTGTGAAGGCATCTCCACACTATTTTAGCCTCAGCCAAATGAGATATACAAGAAACTTCCAACAATACACTAGGTTTTATTGGATAATGGAGGCTCCACAGATCTTTTCTCCTTCCTTTTCCTCAAACAGCTGTCCTTGTCCCACATAATATTGGCAAACCCAATGGCCTACCCTTCCTGAGTAGGGTGGTTTCCCCTCATTGCATTGTGGGACATTCCTGCATCTCCCTGTGACTGATGGGTGTTGAGTTAACCCCACTACATGCCCAGTGAGATTTCCATTGAGGTACCAGTTGCACTGGGCATGGCTTTCTGCCAAACCCAGGCAGCTTCTGCTCTGTGTTTTGGTACAAAAGCAATCAAGGGAACACTTTCCATTCCTGGAGTCACACCCATCACCCAGGGAGGTTTTTTGCAAGACTTCAGTAGAGTTTTAAATAAAACTTTGTCTGTAGATGATCAAGATGAGGTCATGGTCAGAGTCCAGCATTCAGGAGGGATGCCCATTGGTTTCCCACTCACAGTGCAGAACCATGTGGGGCTGGCAAGTCTGAAAAAGCACAGCTGGGTCAGTTTTAAGGCAGATCAGCAGCTGGCAGAGTCATCTGTGACTCCCTCAAAGCCCTTGGGGTGTCACCAGGGCTGTGCAGCAATTCACTTGCTCTCTCCCCCCAGGCCGACTGTGCTGTCCTGATCGTCGCTGCCGGTGTGGGTGAATTTGAAGCTGGCATCTCCAAGAACGGGCAGACCCGCGAGCACGCCCTGTTGGCTTACACCCTGGGGGTGAAGCAGCTCATCGTGGGCATCAACAAGATGGATTCCACAGAGCCCCCCTACAGCGAGAAACGCTACGACGAGATCGTCAAGGAGGTCAGCGCCTACATCAAGAAGATCGGCTACAACCCGGCCACAGTTCCCTTCGTGCCCATCTCGGGCTGGCATGGAGACAACATGCTGGAGCCCTCTCCCAATGTAAGTGAGCCTTGTGTTACACTTCTCCCCCCACCCTGAGGATCCTGACCTGGGCTGAAGATGAACTCCATGCTCTGCAAGCATTTCATGCACCCGTTGTGCACAGAGGCCCGTGCTGGCAGCAGATGATGTCTCATGGAGCTCTGCTTGGCCCCGGGCAGGATGGATGGGCTCACTGTTCATGGGTGCTGTGCCCTGGCCAAGCACCCCAGCAGCTAAACACGAGCATCTTCAGGACATTATCTGTCTGGCTTTGCTTCCGGGCCGGGATTTGAAGTTTTCACCTTGTCAGAGCTCATGGTGACATCAGAGCAGCAATTGTCACTCTCAGCAGGAGCAGCGGGTGTGGTTTAGGGCATTGTTTCTGAGGGGAATAGCACAATCTGGGGTCTGGCTTGGAGCAGCACAGCTGAGCTCCCTCGTGCTGGGTCTCAGGTGCCCTTTCCCATTGATGCTCTGTGTCACTGCAGTGGCCAAACCTCCACTTCCAGTGCTGGGATCTCACTCCTACAGGTGGTGTTTACTTCAGGAGGTACCAGGTTTCCTGTGCCAAAACCACAGTTCCCTAGAGCATCCATTTGAGGCTGCTCCTTTTCCAGTTGGTTTTTACTCCCTCTGTGATGAGGATGGTGGGGAGACAAAAGCAGGGTGGGCCTGTGCCATCATTTCATACATCAGAAAGAAGAGCTTAAGAAGGATGGAGGTTTTTGGCAGACAGGCTGCCCATAACTATTCTGACACTGGTTTTGTTGGAGAAAAAGCTACCTCTGGGTTAGTCTTCTAAAGAAATGATGGGCTGGAAAGTTCTGGCCAGAGGAAAGTCCCTGCTCTCCTGGTGACTTCTGTGTGACCTTGAGCAAGTTGCTTAGATCAGGAATCTCTTGTGAAACCAATGGGAAATTTGATGATGCTTAGGGGGACTTCAGGACATCACCTGTGGGTTAGGGCAGGGCTCTGTGATGAGTGAGGCAATCCATGAGTCCAGCAGCAACTGAGGGAGGTCAGGAATCACAGGCCTGAGGAAGGGGAATGCTGCAATGCAAACTCCCACAGTCATGAAACACAGCTCCTGCCCTGCACAGGAAAGGCAGCTCACTTGGGATGGCTTGGAAGGAAGGAATTATTGGGGTGCCTGGGAGATTCCTGTTCCCTGAGGAGCAGAGCTGGGATAAAGGTCAGCCACGGCCATGCCAAACCCAGCCCCGTGGTTCCTGAGTGCCTCAAATCAGGCAGGCTCCAAATGTCAGCAGCTGCTGGGCTGGGAAGATGATCCTGAACAATTCTCCTATAAATAGGCAGCAGAGGGGAGGCATGGAGCAGGAGGGGCTCAGTGACCCCCTTCCTCCAGAGGGGTCTCAGGGCAGGTTCTCAGTGTGATGTGCTGCCTGAGAGAAGGCAGGGGATGAAACAACTCTCTCCTTTGTCCTAAGGAAGCAGCTGGCTCCTGGGCTCTGCCTGAGCTAGGGAACTGGGAAGAAAACCTGGCCTGGTCTGGAAGAGCATGAGCTCTTCTGGAGAGGGTTGAGGGACAGGCTCCTCCTCCTCGTATTGCACCACCTCTGGGAAAGCTTAAGCAGGAACCTGGTGTAGATGTCTCTTCTCTCTTTCCTCGCCTGAAAAAGCTCCGATTATTTTCACTTGTAATTTCTGGACAGGTTTCACTGAAGCACAAGGCAGTCAAGTGACTTGTCTGTCAGGGGACTTATCAGAAGGTGGGGATTAGAGCCATGATGTCCCTGCAGCTCCTGTTGCCTCTGAGCAAGGAGGGTGGGGTGGTACATCAGGCTGGAACTGGCTCTGTGTGGGAGACTCCAGCCCACATCCCTGTTGCACAGAATCCCAAGGCCCACTGAACAAATGACAGCTGGGCCATGCTTCCATCAAAGTTTGGCATTTGAGAGCTTTTTGGGAAGTGGGGTGTTCTGTGAAGCAGTTCTGTGATGCTCCAGCTGGCAGAACGGGGCCATCCATGTGGTATGGGAGATTTTCACCCCATGGGATGCTGCAACCCAAACACTCCCAGTCTCTGGTGCCAGGACATGTGGTTGCTTGTGGCTGCAGCCTCAACACTGGGCTCTGTGTCGGGGGGTGTTGAGGTGCTCATGGGCTGGGCAAAATCAGGGAAAGGTGACTGCTCTGTAAAATAAACTTTGAATGTTAGAGAGCTGGAGCTCAGCTGTTATTCTGGGGAGCTGGAGCCTGTCTGCCTGCAGGATTTGGTCAGATTCTGCTTTTGCTGTAGGAGTGGTGGAGTAGGAATTACTCTTTGGGGAATACATGACAGAGGTTTTATTTGGGTGGCCATAGGAGGCAGCACAAACGAGGTTTTGCAGATGCTTTTCACCCTGAGGCCATGCTGAGGTTTTGCAGAGATTTGTTCCCAGAAGGTGTCTAAGTTCATCTTTTCCTGATTCTTGGCACGTCAGAAGTCCCCTGGAGAGAGGGATGGCTCTGATGCCAGGTGTCATGGGCAGAGGTTGTTATTTTCCTGTGTGCCAGAGCTGTGTGGGGCAGAGGGACGGGAGCTGCGGGCACTTGGTGGCCACCATCCTCGAGAGCAGAGCCTGTGGGCAGGTGGCCACCAGGCAGCTGCTGGCAAAGGTCCCTGCCTGGCGTTTGGGCCATGCGACAGCGGGATGGGGGAAGGTCTGAGTCATCCTGCACACAACACGAGGCTCCCTCACTGCCTGGATGGAGTTTTCATTTTGCCAAGCTGTTGCCTGGCTCTGGGTCTGGCTGCACGGTGAGAGCTGCAGTGCCCTGGGAAGAACTCGCCGCAAAAGTGTCCCCGGGCTCCTCCTGCCACTGCCACCAAGAAAGAAAGGGATGTCAGATGTGACCCTCTGAAGGGGCTGACCTGAATGCTTTGGATGCAACCTGAGTTCCCTGGCTGCATCCCATCTTTTCCCTTCTCCTTCCCAAAGCTGGTGCAGATTGCAGGATAGGAAACCAGACCTGGCATAGCCACATCATGCAGGGATGGCTGTGAAGCTGGGGGCACTTTGGGGGTCTTGTTTCACCCCCCATGCCCACTGCACTGTGCCACTGGTGCTGGTGCTAAGGGAAAGAAGCCACATCCACAAAATATGTGATGGATTTGGGACGCACAGGAAGCATTTGACATTAGAATGGGAAAATACTGTCTAACTCTCTCTGTGCAGAGGCAGGGGAATGGCCTTGCAGACTCTGACTTCTGCTTGTAGTGTTAGGGATGTCTCAGACCCAGGACTAAATTTTTCTTTCCAGCAGGCTCCAAGTGTTGCTACAGTTTCCAGATGTGCAGCATCACCCCAATAAAGCACTGCAGTTCCCTGCATTTAACCATGGTACCTGAGCACATTTCCACCCCTCTCTGCCTCTTTTCTGGGCAATTTTTAGTTTCAAAACCAACTTTAGAGCAGGAGAAGGGAACATCTGTGAAAAGCAATCCTCTCTCTTGGCAGCTGGGTTTGCAGCATCCTCCCAAGCCAGGGTTTAGAATCCAGACCCTGCAGGGGTGATAGCAGGAGTGAGGATCTCTCTGGGGCTCGCCTTGGAGAGCACCTTGGTTGAGCGCTTTGTAGCTGGTACTTGGCTGCAGACCCTGCGGTCCCTGTGCTGGAGGCAGCATTCCTGGAGGGCAGGATCCAGGCAGCTGCTGCAGGGCCCAGGGGTTGGTGTTAGAAGTGGAGGCTGTGAGTTTGCTGGCTTTAACCACTTCCATCCTTTTTCTCCTGTTAATGGATGTCTTGCTTGTTTCTAGAAGAGACAGAGGGAGGTTGAGCAAAGGGGTGCACATAAACCTGCAGGGATGGTGGAGTGGAAGGAGCTCCCCAGCGTCCTGGTAAAACCAGAACAAGGCAGGACTGACTTTATGGAGGTTGTCCTGGTGGGACAACTCTCTGGGTTTACCTCTGGGTGCTGAGGACAGGCACACTCAGGGCATGTTGGAGTGTGAACTGTTGAAGGCCAGATTGGATAGGCCTTGGAGCAATCTGGTCTCGTGGAAGGTGTTCCTGCCCATGGCAGAGGGGTGGAATAAGATGGTCTTTAAGGTCTCATTCAACTCAAACTGTGATTCTATGGTTCTCTGTTGCTGCTCTCTTCCCAGATGCCTTGGTTCAAAGGCTGGAAGGTGGAGCGCAAAGAAGGCAACGCCAGTGGGGTGTCCCTGTTGGAGGCCCTGGACACCATCCTGCCCCCGACCCGCCCCACAGACAAACCCCTGCGCCTGCCCCTCCAGGACGTCTACAAGATTGGAGGTGAGCCTTGCCACTCCTCTGCCTTAACTGGAGTCTTCATTCCACAGAAATTTGGGAATGACATTTCCAGGTCATTTGGGAAACTGGAGGGATTTGACTCTTCAAACCAGAGATAATGTTGGAGAAAAGGGTGGTAGCTCCAGGGCAAAAACCCCATTTGAGCTTGGGCTGTCTGGGGTGGAGGTGGACATGCCCAAAGGTGCCCAGGGACCAGAGAGGAGCAGCAGGTTTGTGAGCTCTCCCTAGGGAACACATGATGCCAAAATGGCTGCAAATTTGTGCGTCCCAGAGGTCATGGCTGGCCAGGCAAGTTGGAGGCAGCAAAAACCATTCTGTGACCCAGGTGAGAGACAAGACCAGCAGGAAGGGCCACTGAAGCTGGTGCAGGGCAGCTTGGCTGGGACCTGCCCGAGCTTCCCAAATGCTGGTGTCCATCACTGGCACCTCCTCCTGCTGAGCTGTGCCAGCCATGTAGGGAGCGCCGTGGCTGACGCGTGTCCCCTTCCCTCTGGAGAGGTGATGGGGACACTTTGCTCAGCTATAAATACCCTGTGAGCTCTCTGACCTGCTGGCATAAGTGGACAGCACTGCTGACTCCCTGGCTGCTGGATCAGGCAGGCACAGACTTTTCCAGCTCTTTCCCACCCTTTTCCAAGGACACATGCACTGCAGGGGTTGAATATGGTGTTTTAGCTGGGTTTTTAATGGAGGTTGCTGCTGTTTGCAGCAGATATGAAAGATGGTGAGCAGGCTGTGTCCTCGCCTAGCTCAGCTGGGACAAAGGGATCTGGTTTTACTGGGAGGCAAGTCCTTGGGGAGGAGAGACACTGTGGGAAAAGGGGAGGTGGAGGCAGCAGGGTGGATGTGGAGGAGCAGATGGGTCCAGCCAGCCTCTTCATTCTCTTTTCAATGTTGTTTCTCTCAATCATTCTTCACCTGCCTCCAAAGGGGAATTTTCCCAAAGTCTCCTGGTGACACAGAGTGTAAAAGATCCCAGTCATTCAATGAGCCACCCTCATTCTCTGTCACAGCTGGTGGTGTGGCCATCAGGGATGTGGACAGTGTTGTTGCACACACCCTGGGATGTCCCAGTCCTCCATGCAGGAGATACCATAGCTCAGAAGAGAAGAACTTTTGGTACATGCAGATTGCTCAGGACTTTCTGACTATGGGCTACTTATTTTTTAGAAAAACCTTTGAGTAGGAAGAATGGACTCATAGTGATTTTCAAGATCCTGGTGTTGATCTGCTGAAAACTTGGGGGTTTTGGGCAAGGAGCAAACATGTTCTTTGGTGACAACCAGTGTTGAAATTTTGCTTTTGCAGAATCCAGGCTCTGGCCCAGGGATATACCAAGCAGATTGAATTTTGCTCACTCTGTCCTTGTCTCTGCAGGGATTGGCACAGTTCCCGTGGGCCGAGTGGAGACTGGAATCCTGCGGCCTGGCATGGTGGTCACCTTTGCCCCTGTGAACATCACCACTGAGGTGAAATCCGTGGAGATGCACCACGAGGCCCTGAGCGAGGCTCTGCCTGGCGACAACGTCGGCTTCAACGTGAAGAACGTCTCGGTGAAGGACATCCGCCGCGGGAACGTCTGCGGGGACAGCAAGTCGGACCCGCCGCAGGAGGCAGCGCAGTTCACGTCTCAGGTGAGCGGGGCTTGTCGAAGCCACCACGCCTGGTTTGCCACCATCCCCCAGCTCCCAGCCTTGCCGTGACACTGCTCTGTCCCCCAGGTGATCATCCTGAACCACCCCGGCCAGATCAGTGCTGGCTACTCGCCCGTCATCGACTGCCACACCGCACATATCGCCTGCAAGTTCGCCGAGCTGAAGGAGAAGATCGACCGGCGCTCTGGCAAGAAGCTGGAGGACAACCCCAAGTCCCTGAAGTCGGGTGATGCAGCCATCGTGGAGATGATCCCTGGCAAGCCCATGTGTGTGGAGAGCTTCTCCCAGTACCCACCCCTTGGTAAGGGAATGGCTCTTTGGAGGTCTCCAGGGGAGGAGCATGAGGGCTCTGTGGGTGCAGAGCCCACACCAGACATGCTGAGCTTCTCCCAGCTAGATGGGGAGGGAGCTGAGGATGTTTTTTGCTCCCCCATGTGCTGCCAAGCTGGGTTTCCAAAGTCTGGGTTTTCCCTCTGGGAGCAACAAGACCTTTCCTTTATGGTTACTAAACTGTGATAGTTTCTGAACACAGAAACATTTCCTCCTCTCTGCCCTAAAACAACTGGTCAGGAGAAGAAAGAAGGAAGTTTGCTCAGTGGAGGCCACCTTTTAATGCAGGGAAATGCCATGCTAGAACAGTTTGGATTGGAAGTGACATTAAAGGCCGTCTTGTTCCACCCCCCTGCCATGGGCAGATACACCTTCCACTAGACCAGGCTGATGTTGCACATCTGGAAGCTTTAGCAGTGCTGGGAGCTTGCAGAGAATAAATGGGGTTTAAGTTCAAAATATAGTAATTTAAATAGAGGGGAGCATCAGGACTAACAATGGTTGATAGCTCAGGGCTTGTCCCTGCAGGAACCTGCTCCAAGGGCAGGGATAACACATGGCACCATGAGTAGGGGGGTGTAGATCCCACCACCACCCTCCCAGAAGAGCTCAGCCTCGGTGTCTCACTGGCATTCCTCCTCTGTCTGTCCCTCAGGCCGCTTCGCTGTCCGTGACATGCGGCAGACCGTGGCCGTGGGCGTCATCAAGAATGTGGAGAAGAAGAGTGGTGGGGCCGGGAAAGTCACCAAGTCTGCCCAGAAGGCCCAGAAGGCTGGCAAATGAATCGTGGGCTCGCAGTGCATCGCGCAGAAACCATCCCTGACACCAGGACGCTGCCACCGACTCCCCCGGGCGCACGTGTGCACATCAGCTTGTAAGAGTTTATATGTCAACGACTGGATGCTCACCATTAAGGTCCAGTGGAAATTCTTTAAAAGGAAAAGCATGTTCCAGCGTTTGTGAGGCTTCATGTTAATTTTACCAATAAAACTGGTACAACATCCACAGTGGAAAAAAAAAAACTCAAAAAACAACCAAAACCAGACAAATTCCCCCTCCCCCCCAAAAAACCAAACCAAACCAACCCAAAAAGTGTGGAGCTGTGTGTGTGTGTGTGTCTGTTACTGAGAGGGGCTGGGCTGGCTGGGGGCTGTGTAGTCTCACTTAGAGTAGATGGTGGGATGGGCACAGCAGGTCCTGGGATGGAAATAAGGAGGAAGGAGAACAGTTGGGAGCTCATACTCAGGGTGTCAGCCAGCACTCAGCCCTTCCCCAGCTTGTACCCCTTAACCCCGGAGATTTCCCCAGCTTGAACCTGCAACAGTTCTCACAGCAGTTTTGAGGCTCTCCTTAACCAGCTCAAGCCTCTAAAATAATTTTCCAGGGTCTTTATTATATATTTTTAATGCAGGCTTAAATTGAGCTCCTACAGTTATGTCACTGAAAGAAAGGAAAACAGGGCACCCCATGTCTCTGTAAGGGTGAGCAGCATCACGCTGGGTCTTTGCCATTCCCCATCATTTTGGGAGCAGTGACTGAGCCTGCCTCCTCTCCCCACATGCTGCTCTGCCTCACACATGGTGGATCCCGAACAACACAACAGGAACATGTTTTCCTGACTGAAACCCAGACATGACTCAGGTCTCACAAGAAGCCCTAAAACTCATGGTCTTCACCCAGGGCAGTGTCTTGACTCCCATCACAATCTTGCAGCTCCAGGCAAGGTGTGCACCTCTCCCAACTCCACCCAATGCAGCTGTCCCAGTCCAAAGGGTTGTGGTTGCTGAGTGGTTGGGATTGACCAAAAAGCCACAGCCAGGAGCTGTGAGGGGACTGAGTGGGAGCCCCGAGTGTGAGGAGGAGCTGTAGATGGTACAGTGGGGCAGGGAGAAGGAGGGAGGTGGTGTAAGAGTTGTGCTTCCACTACTTCATTCCTGGATGTTTCCAAGGGACATTTCCTCCCTGAAGGAGGCATTAGCACCGTGCTGGGGCATCCTGAGCTTGTCTGTGCCCATGACTCGGCTTTCAGGAGGAGACAGTGCTGGGAACAGATGGCCCTCTGTGAAAGGCAGCATCACGCGAGGCCCTTTCCAGGAGAGTTCCAGAGGCACCAGCATCATCATTACTGCTTGTGCCACAAAGACCTTAATGATCCTAATTAACATCTGATGCTCTGCAGTGCTGAGTGTCCCCAGGCAGAGCCTCAAGGAGCTGGCATGCAGCTGAATTACAGAGCTCTGCATGATCTCACCCTGCCTGCTCCCCCAAAACTCTCCCCATGCCACGTCTGCATCTGGCAGCCCACGGACACAGACTGGCTCCCTGGGCCAAGATCCCCAAAACTGGGCACAGGCCACCAAGGCTCCTCACCCCTCTCCACACACCTCACATCCACCAGCTGCATCCAGAGAAATCAATTTGATTCCCAAGGTCTTTGCAGTATCTGGGCTCTCTGAAGTGCCGTGTCCTTGGCATGCCACATTGGAAGGGGATCTGGGGATCCCTGCAGGCACAGCACAGCCACAGGAGAAGGCTGTTTTCCCATTGATAGTTTAATCTCATCTTCCAGCTCCTCCTGCATTTCCCAGCTCCCAAGACATGTTTTCACTGAGCCAGCTTGTGCCTCTTCCTGGGTATTTCCAAGCAGGAGAAAATCTTCATGTGCATGACCTTCCTGCATCTTTAGAAGCAGCAGCCACAGGAACTCCTGTGGGAATATCCCTCCCATGCTGTTCAGGAACCTCCAGCTCCCTGTGCCCCATGGAAGCCAGCCCCTGGCACAGCAGGAGTGGGGACAACCGTGGGGTCAGGTGGGGGACAGAGAAGAGCAGGCGCAAAGTCTGCACCTCTCTCACTATTTTAAAAGCAAAACCAGGCCTGACAAAACCACGGCTTCGTTTCCATAGAAATATGCCAGGGGAGCTGTGAAAGATACTCTGGTAGCACTGCACAAGTGGTGAGGTAATTAATGATGGAACTGCAGAACAGTAAAAATATAAAACCCAGAGGATTTAACTCAGACTTGCTCATGGCTCAGAGCAGGGCCAAGTTTCCAGCCTCATCTCAGTGTGGGCTGGCACCCCAGGTGATCTGCAGGAGCACAAAGAAGAGATGGTGCCTGAAGTGAGATCTCAGCAGCAGCAGCATCTCCCATTTGGGAAATTTTGGGTCAGGATCTTTAGCAAGACAGAATTAACAGAAATATTGTTATTTAAACCCACTTCAAAGCATGAGGTTCCCAAAAGAAAAATACACTGAATTTCTGGGCATCTCAGCACAGTATCAATGAAGCCACAACCTGCCTCCAGCCAAACCTTGGGTTTGAATCTATTGTGGATCTGTGTTTTGGGATTGGATCAACAACCCAGCATGTGCAAATCACTGCCTGGTCCCACAGGGCTTGCAGGCACACAAGCAATGATGCCCTTAGTTTGATACCCAAAATGATAAACAGCCCAACAGCCCCCTGAACTGGACCACAAGTGGATTTTGGCAAACTTTGCAGTGAGCTCAAGCTAATTTTGGAACCATCAGCACCATGTTGGAGCCGGTGGGTGTGTGTGACCCATAGCAGGTGATAGAGCTGTGGTGGTGAGATGGATTTTAAAACACCAAATTCTCCTCCAATTCCTCCCTGCCATGGCCAGGTGTGCTGGGACGCCACAAGCCAGAGCTCAGAGGCATTTTTTTCATAGCAACTTTTATTGTTTTTGAGTAATTTTCCATCCCAGTCCTCCCTGAAGGCGTCGCAGTGGCTGCTTCCCGTAGCAGCCTCATCGGTGCCATCTCGTGGAAACAGGGACAAAGTCCTCCCGGAAGAGCTGCCAGGCCGAGGAAACCCAGACCCACGTCCTGGCAGGCAGGCAGCACGTCCAAAGCAAAAGGAATAGACTCGTGCTTACTGCACGAAAAGTGCTTACTGCCATTTCTTTGGGGACCAGAGTTTTCAAATGTGGTTTTATTTCCTGAAATTTGAAGCTGGTGGAGGGAAAATTACTTGAGGTTGTAGGAAAATCAAAAAACATCAGGGCTGGCTCTGCTGTGCAGCTGGGGATCAGCTCTTCAAGAAGAGAGAACCCAAAGGGCCTGGAAGAGGAGGCAAGGAGAGGGAGGTGTGCGGGGGCAGCAGCCAGGTTCCAAAAGGGACTTCATCTCCACGATGCAGCACACCCTGTGCACAGGATGGCACTGATGCTTTAGTGGGGGCTCCTGCTGGAGAAGGGAAGATCCCATGAATGGGACCATCCTTTAGGTGTGAGTGGACACCTCTGCCAAACCCCAGCCCGGTGCTGGCTGCTCTTGTGGCATCCACTGGAATGAGAAACGAGCACTTCTCCTTTCCCACCTCTACCCTCGTGTCTGGCTGTGTGCTGTTAATAATTTAAAGTAAGTTTTCTTAATCCACTGGAGCTGATTGGCCAACTCAGCAGGCGTTTGGGGCTGCTCTAAAAAATTTATAAGGCTTTTTCAAGATTGCAAGTGGAATCCAGGCTGCAGATGCTGAGCTGGGGGAATTTGAACTGCCTGCTGCCCTTCTGCACTTGGAGGGGAGTTAAAGCATCAGCCACAGCCCCTTATCAGCCTGGGCAGGTCCCTGCAGAGACCTAGCTCAGGCCACATGTCACTGGCACGCAGAAAACCTCTCCAGTCAGGGCAGCTCCTCTCCCATGGCTCCATCATCTGTCACCAGACTTTGCTGAACCTTAACCCCACGCAGGCAGTGAGGTCCTGCCTGTGTCACACTGACTCAAAAGTCTTGGTGACATCTGAAGCATTTACACAGCATTTGAAAACACACCCCACTGGGGGAAAAAAGCAAACCAAGATCTCCTGACCTCCCATTCTGATTTTGCTGCCTTGGAAGCCAATGCCACTGTCTGCCAAGGAGGCCAAGGTGCCATTCAGCCCAGAATTCCCAGAGGACGTCACCCAAGGGAGTCCTGCCATTGCCTGCTGGTGATGGAGATGCTGAATCATCTGTGGTAGCAGTGGGAATGATGCACATGCAGCACAAAGTGACTACATGACCTCAGAAAGTGACTTCATCCCTGAGCAATGTCTTCCTTTTTGTCCCAGCAAATGCTTCTCTTCTCCTTGGGCAGTTGCACAGCACATTTCCCCTTGCAGAGCTGCACTGCCCAGGCAGCTCTCCATCCAGCATTGGTGTGAATCACCTCTGCTCTGCTCCCCAGCCCAAGTGTCTGGGCTTGGCCTCTTTCCTGAGCAGATCTGCACAATGTTGGGCACCCAGGTCAGAGCAGATGGGGCTGAGGTCATCCCCTCAGCCTGGGCAGTGCCTGGCCCGGTGGAGATGAGGAGTTCTCCCTGAGTTTTGTGTCCTTGGGGTTGGTCACACACCTCTCAGACTAAACCTCCTTGGGAAGCAGAGGATGAGCCAGACCAGAAGCTGGGGGAAAGGGCTGATCAGGGCAGAGAACATCCCATGCCTGGGTGGGTCTCACCTCTCCATCCTGCTTCCATTGCACCCCTTCACAAAGTCCACCCTTGGCCCCAGAGGTACAAATTCAGAGAGGAGAGTGGGAAGCCAGGCTCTCTCCCAACATTCTGTAACATGCCAAGGGCCAAATCTGGGAGGTTTGGACTAATTTCCTTTAACCACTTCCCTCTGCATTTCCCCAGGTTGAGATCCACATTTTCAGGTGCATCTGCAGCCGGGGGAACACAAAGCAGCAGCTCTGGCCAGGGCAATGCATCACAACCCATCCTCCTCTTGGCCTGTGCTTTACCCAGTGCAGAAATATTGCTGAGCTGAAGAGAAACCGGAGCTCTAGCACAGCCCAGGGTGCAGCTCTGGGCCAGACTCTCCCTTCTCCCTCGGGTAGCATTTAACCACCACTCTGATGCTTTATGTAGAAGTACTGCAGCATCTTCAAATAACTCATTTCAGCCCTGCTCGCAAACACTCCTTTGCTGCCTACAAATTTAGGATGGCCTGGTTTTGCTTAGTCTACATGATTTGTAATCACCCCGGGTCTGGCACTGTTCTCATGCCTTATATCTGCTAAATGCTCTCTGCAGTCCCGGCCAGCCACAGCCGAGCACTCAGAGTGATGAGTCTGGTGGCAGCCAGGCTTTGGGGTGGGGATACAAGCAGGGGAAAGAGAAGAGGACAATCCCCAAATATCAGCTTTGTGGGGATGTGATGGGTGTGACAGCAGTCACCTCGCACAGGCTGCGGGTTTCAGAGCTGGGTTTTGGTGAGGGGTGCAGGGGACACGGGAGTGTGTGTGCCAGCCCTGCCACCTCTCACACGTCAGTGCGGTGAGAGGATCCTCTCCAAGGACACAGCGTGGAATTCTCCCCCAGCACCGCCCTGAAGGACTGCGGTGACAAGCGAGGGCGGCCCGTGGCGGGCGGAGGTGGCCGTGATCGATGGGTCCCCGGGGATGCTCCGGGCGGCTCCGTCAGAGCCATGGCCGGGAGGGAAGCGCTGCCGCAGGTCAGGAGCTTTGGTGTCCTCACACACCCACGGGGGGCACAGGGAACGTGCCGAGAGTGGGGACAGGGCGGGGTGGCCGAGGCTGAGCACATCCCCAGGTGGAGCTGAAGTCCCTCTCGCGGGGTGGCCCGGGCAGCTGAGCTGTGCCCAGCGGACAGCTCCTGTCAGGATACAGCCACAGCTCGGTTTTACAGCTGCCTCCCCTGCTCTGCCCGCACAGAGATGCTGATGGAGAGGTTTTGAGGGCACAGCCGGAGCGTCCGAATGCCCAGAGGACAGGAGCGGCGTGAGCAAAGCGAAGTTGCGAGAACAAAAGAGGCGTTGCATGAAAATCAGGCTGGAAGTGAGGAAATGCCACCCTGCAGGCACAGCACCCGCATTTTCACCTGGGGAAAACGTGCCCAAACTGCTTGATCCTGCCCTGTCCAACATCCGAGATGTTTAGCAGGTGCTTCCCACACAGGATCCAAAGTGAGCCCACAAAGAGGGAATTTTATGATCTCTAGAACCAGGGGTGTCCATTTTCCCATGGTTTTATGTTTCGAATAATGTCCTGTGGGTTTCTGATGTCCTTTATTATCGTGTCCACACATCACCCGTTCCTGCAGCGAGGAGGTTTCTGTCCTCTCTCTCCTCACATGTTCTCACTCAAAGCAATCTGAAATGTCCCCCCTATCTTTAATAAAGAAGATAAAAATTGCCCAAAAGCTCTGCAGTTATTAAAGGAAGGAAGAGAGATGCAGATGCAGGTACACGAGCTTTCCTTAAAACCTCAGGTTAAAGATAAATAAATCATAAACTCTTGCCCTTTCGCGTTCTTTTGATTTCCCAGGTGTTCAGGCTGAAAAACTGAAGAAAGCCTGCAGCAAAAGCCCATGGTGCAGAGAAACTATGAATTTAGTTATTTCAAGAGGTTTTTTTTGCAGATGACACATGGTATGCTGTGACAGAGGCAGGAGCATGGAGACAGCCACGTCTGCCTGGCAGCTTCCCAACAGAATACTTCCATTTTTTTTTAACCTGAAACATGGATCAAAAGCAGCCCTCCCAACTAAAATCAAAATCTAATATTCTTTCTTCAATATTTTTGAAATGAAAAAAAATTACATTGAAAAAATGTAAAGCATTTTTTTTTAATTTGGAAGGTTTTTTTTTTTTAATCTCAATATTGAAGAGGTAAAATAATTAGCCTTAAAGCTTTTCAGTATTTTAGTAATTGGGTTTGGTTTTATTATTTGCCAAATCTGTAGATTTTGACATTTCAGAAAGAAAGAAAAAGAATTGAAAAGAAAGCTTTTGTGTAAAAAAAAAAAGATTTTTTTTTTTCTCCATGCAGTTTTAGAGCTTTTGCATCTGCTCATGCTGCTCCCCTCCTGCTGGCAGGGACCCTCCCTTGTACTCCCTTTCCCTGCTCTTCCCTAAGGAACACCCCATTCCTGGGACAGGATCAGATGGGATTATCTCCTTCAGAGCTGTCTGATCCAGCACAGCTCCCCACGTGCTGTAACCCCAACAGAGCTGGAATCCCCCTCTCATCCTGCCCCAGCACCTCCTGCCCTACACACCAACACCCCTTTTATGCCCCCTGCACCTACCAAGCTTGGACTCTAGAAGGTCCCTCCCAGCCCAGGACACCTGGGACCACATCTGGAGCCCATTTATTTGAGCTGGTTTCCCTTCCATGCCAGGATAAAGCACAGATGAATCTGACGTGCCCCTCCTTGCAGAGATGTGTCAGAATCAGCTATTTCAGTATGGGCTTGTTTTTTTCGGATGACAACCTCCAGTCCCTAAATATTCATGCAGGTTTTGATTCAGCTTTGAAGTCAGTGGGAGGCAGGTGCTTGAATGGGAACAAAGCACCTAATGGGCTTTGTGGGACTGGGTCGCAGCCAGGATGCAGTTATGGTTCTGGGAGGTGCTTTACTGGGACCAGAGCCAGTCCTGAGCTGGATTCCAAGCTCCTGAAACCAGGCAAGGCTGGAAGAGCTCCCAAGTGAGACCAAGTTTAGTTTTGTTGCTGTAAGTTGTGCATTGTGGAGAGCACAGCGCTGGTTTGGAGACACTGGAAGGGGGCTCTTAGTGGGAAGGCTTCTCCATCTCTGAGTGGTCGTGCCCAAGGAGCTTGTGGTGGTCATCAGGGTGTGGGAGGAGGTCCTGGAGCAGCCTTGTCCTGGGGGGTGAGGTCAAAGAGTCCTGAGGTGACGGCAATTTGATGGTGTGGCTTTGGTCCTTGTGGGTGCAGGTGGAAACCCAAGGAGGTCAGGAGGAACAATGTGAGCACTGGGAGATGTGAGGGATGACTAAGAGAGCTAAATTTACAGAGTCTGGGAAAAGGAAGGCTCAGGGGCAACTGTGGTCACGGGCTAAAAATACCTTCAAGGTAACAGCATAAATGAAGAAAAGAAATTACACGTAGTCCCAAAGGAGGCGAGGGCAGGAGAAGGAGCTGGAGGGCAATGATGGAAGCGTGGAAAGTAGAGATGGGGAAGGAGACCTGGCCAGTGGGGAATTTGCCAGGAGAAGGGTCTGTGTGCACTGAGTGGGGCAGAAGCAGAGCAGTCTAAAGGTGACAGGGAAATGGGCTGGGTGCTGGTCCCTCTGTGAATTACTTTCAGCTTCGTGGGTGTTCAAGAGTAACACAATTTAATTCAAGAGAATTCACCTTAATTTTGCTTTTTTTTTTTTTCCATTTGTTCCTTCCACATGCCCAGTCAAGCAGCTGTTTTTTCCAGAAAACAGTTTTCCTTAGAATCAGGCCTTCGCAGCAAAGTTAATATTTAGACCTCAGCAATTTTAATCACCCTTAGAAAGGAAGAACAAAAATTTCTAGTTCAGAATGGAGCATTTGTGTCTCCCAAGCCAACTCAGTGTAACTTAGGGAGATTTCTGTTCATACAGTCAGACACTTCCAGCTGCAGCTCAAGCAGGATTTGTCCTGGGTTTTTCTGGAGCAGCCTCCAATGAGGTCGGTGCTGTCTAAGAACAGGGCAGGAAGATGGATGGTGGCAAAGAAACTTTGCATCCAATAAATATGTAATATAGAATAAGCAGCTCTGTCAGCAGCAGGATGAAGGGAGCCTGGCTTCTTCTTATCAGCATGTTGCTTGCAAATTCTGATTGAAGATTTTTAGTGGCTGAGAGGCGTGGCCTCCTCATGGGCACCTTTTCCTGTGCCTGGTAAAGGGAAGAATACACTTTAAAATCCCCTTTGAAGGGGGAAGAAGGAACCATTGGGGAGCCTCTGTCTATCAAGGCTTCTAGTTTTGATGAAAATGGATAGAAACTTAATTAGCATTGAAACAGATGACTGTCGGATTTGATCAGGACTGGAGAACCATCTGGCACATCTTCATTTCAGGTGATTAAAAAAAAAAACCTTTAAAAAATCAGTGCTGATGCTGATTGTCAAAAGCAGACTTTGCTCTCTGGTCAGTTTGAACCCTCTTGCTCTTGAGGTGATCCTTCTGCACCAGTGCCCTCTCCACCCTGCACATACTCTGCGGCTGTGCCACAGCTCTTCAGCCCAAATATGGAAGCTTTGACTGAGCATTGCCTTCTATTCTAGCCAGAAATCTCACACTCACCTTTCTCCTGTGGAAATTTGTAGATTTCTCCATTTGTGCACATGAATTATCTTTCCAACAGCGTTTTTCCCCCCTGAAGGCTCCACCTTATGCTGGGGAAGCACCTCCTTCCAGGTCGTGTTCCTTGTATGAACCAACCTCTCTTGGGTCAGGGCCACTGGCTTCAAAGCCAAAACTGATTTGGCATGTGTTGGGAAGAGTCAGGCAGGGAAGAGACATGAATAATCAATAGACAGGGGCTCTTGAGGGCTGTTTTCTGCTCAGAGAAGAGGATGGGGGTGGTGGGAGGTGAGGGGGAGCTGAAGCGGAGTGAGATGGGTGGACACTGGGTGCAGGGAGACCGAGCTGTTAATGTCTTTTCCCTTGGCAGGTTAGTGTTGCTGGGATGTTGCAGCATCCTGTACAAGGGGAGGTAAAGCCATCTGCTTTAGGGTTTGAAAATAGCTCTGGGAGAGAGCTGTGAGTGACAAAACCCAGGCTATGGGTAGCACAGTTCACACAAACCACCAGCTGGGTGGGGATGGAGAAAGGGCTCTCGTTCAGTGTTTCAAGCAGAAATTTATCCCTGGAGTCATTCTACATATTTCACACCAGTCATTTCTTACTACATCTCAAAAATCGCCAGGGGACAGAGCATGGACTTTCTGTATCTTAACACGGATTGATGGATTTCATCCTACCTTCAGGGTCTAAGCTATCTGCCATGGTGTTTGTGTTTTAAAGCCATCACCAGTGTTGAAAGCGAAGGACTGACTCAGTAATTCTGTTTGTTTGTGGAGACATAATGTCCTTGGATCAGATAAAAGCACCTTCCCACTGCTGCTTTTATATACCTCATTAATTCCCAGTGTTAATGGCTGTGTCTTGTCTTCTGCCACCCAGCAGAAGTGGCACACAATTGGCTCCCTCTCCAAAATTACCTGCTGCAGGCTCTGTGCAGGACATCACAGCTCAGGAAGTGTTTGTGTCCCAGTTGTTCCCTGAGACTGCTGCTCCTCTCAGGGCTGCAACTGGCCAGGCACTGGAGACTGGATCAAGGGACAGCTCCTGTGAGTGGCACGTGGGGGTGGAAAGGGGAGAGCCATGTGCTTCTGAACACTCAACTGCATCTGGTGGTGCCAACCCATAACCCATGGAATATTATAAAAAAGGAGCTAGAGATGCCCTAAGAGTCCAAGGTAAAAAGAAGGGGTGAGGCTACAACAGGCCTTTGTCCACAATTTCAGGCCTTTTCCACCTCCCAAAGACCACTCTGTTCACAGAAGGAGGCAATCCTTGATGCCAAGACCTTGCTTGTCTTTGAGGTTTTGCCTCCCTCCCGAGTGAAGCAACAATCCCGGACAGCCCCTACAACCACACCGTGCCTTTCCTCAGCCCAGCCATGACTTGGAAAGGGTGAGATCCCACCCCTCGCCTTTCCCAACCCCATTTCTGGTGGTCTCAGAAATGCAGGATGCCCAAAGCTGTGCTGCAGTGTGACACTGTGAATGACCAACTAATTAGGCAAAGAGGAGTGTGTTGAATTTAGATTCTTCTTTAGGGCTCACAGACTATTTGTAATCTTGAATTTGTTAATTGAAAATTGCTTCCTTTGTTTGTTGTTGGCCTTTTTGTGGAGGGGGATATTTCCTGCTCTGGGACTGCGTCACTGGATCTATAATAATGCACTTTGTACATTAGTGCCAGGCACATTTGTAATTGGCCACCCTATTAAAGAACACTAATGATCTTACAAGTGTTCACAAATAATGAATAGAATGGCCCCTCATTGAATCGAGCAATTTATTCACTGACATACTTGCAGATCTGTTTTCCCAGGATTTAACCCAGCTTTAGTTTTCTGCCTGCCTTGCAGGGATGGATTCTCTTTCAGCCAAGTGTTGGAGAGAATATGGGTCACAGGAAAGGTTCTGTTCATAAAAAATGTAGGGCTGCTCCACGCTCACTCTTCTCTCAACGTGCATGACAGGGTTTGGGGAGTGAGAGGCAGCAGCTTTAATCTCAGTGCTCCTCTTATCCATTAGTTCTCACTGGGATCCTCCTGAGAAATTAGGAGAGGACCAAAAAAACCAAGACTTGAGAAGTGCACTCTGAAAGGTTATGTTGATTTTCTCATTTAAATATGAATTTCAGGAAAAGCTGGCAGCAATACAGAGTGGTAAGATTGGTTTTCCAACAAAACCCAGCCCTGGGTGGCTGCTGCAGCCATAAAACTCGGGGCCACCATTTTGCTGCTTCTCTACTAACATTGCATTGAGGTATTTATGATGAAAGGAGCAGCTTACCTGAACTTGCTATTTAATTTACATACAAAAAGTTTTGTCCTAAAGCCTTATTTTACTTACAAAGAACATGCAGAGGTGTGCAGTTCACAGATCACCTGTGATTTTTTGGGTTGTTAGGGATAGAAATGTCACTGGGAAGGAGATCTTGGGCTTGATTTTATTTGATTGCAGGTCTTCCCATTGCACTGCAAAGAACCCTTTCCATGGAGGATAATTATGTGGGGCAGGCACCTCTGTCCTGTCTTCTGCAGTCTACCTGTCTTCTCCTGAGTCCAGTGAAGGTGTGTCAGCAGGAAATATTCCCTGGGGCAGAATCCAGCCATGGTGTAAGGGGGAAAATGCTGCTGCTGGACTATAAATAGTGGGGTATTAAAGAGCTGATTTGGGTCAGCACATCTGGAGATGGACTTTCTGTGCTGGGAGCTTGGCTTCTGAACAGCTTGGTGACCATGTCATGGTGCAGTTTCAGCATGAATGCTGAATTTGGGCTACCAAGATGATAGAGGTGAATTGGTTGAATGCTGAATTTGGGCTACCAAGGTGATATGTTGGGCCTTTGGGAAGAGCGGAGAAAGGGAATGACTTTGCACAGGGGGATTTGTGGAGAGGTTGAGCAGGTCTGCTGCTGAGTGGGCTCCCGGAGATGGGGCACGGATTGGGTCCCTCTGTGACACTGGCAGCGTCTGCACCCGCTGCCAGTGGGAGCACGGGCACGGGCATCCCACTGCAGGGCGCTGCCCAGCCCTTCCCGGGGCGGCAGGAGGAGCCCCCTCCGTGGTGGTTTTGAGGGGAGTGCCACAGCCTGCTTTGGGGAGCAGACACCGGGCTGGGGGCCGCACGAAGATGTTGTATCTTTATCTGAGGGTGGGATGTCAGACCCTGCTTTAGGGGGGACCTACATTTAGGGCAACAATGCCAGACACTGCTTTTCTTGGGGGGGGGCGCGGTCGGAGCCGCTTTTTTTAAATTTTGAGGGGGTGAGGAATGGCAAGCCCGGATTTTTGGGAGCGGGGGGAGTGCGAGAGGCTGCTGCCGGCGGGGGATGCCAAGGGTTAAGGGGGCGGGCGGCGGCGGGGCGGCGCTGGCGGAGCCGATTGCAGCGGCTCCTGCGGCTTCGGCTGCGCCGGGCGCGGAGCAGCGGCGGGGAGCGCGGGCGGAGCCCCCGCCGGAGCCCCCCGCCGCCCCCGGCCCCGCCGCCCCCCGCCGCCACCATGGTGCAGAAATCTCGCAACGGAGGCGTCTACCCGGGGCCAGCCGCGGAGAAGAAGCTCAAGGTGGGCTTCGTGGGGCTGGACCCGGGCGCCCCGGACTCCAGCCGGGACGGAGCGCTCCTCATCGCCGGTTCCGAGAGCTCCAAGCGGGGCAGCATCCTCAGCAAGCCCCGCTCCGGGGTCTCGGGCAGCGGGAAGCCCCCCAAAAGGAATGCTTTTTACCGCAAGCTGCAGAATTTCCTCTACAATGTGCTGGAGAGACCGCGGGGATGGGCTTTCATTTACCACGCATACGTGTGAGTAAAAGGGTGGGGGGCAAAGCTGATGGCAGAGACCCCCCCCCGGTTCGGGGTGCCCTCCTCCACCCCCTGAGCCCCCAAACGCGCCGGGGAGGAGGGATGCTCCAGCTGCAGAGCGGGTGCGGGGAAGGGATGCCGGGTGCCAGGGCTGGCTGGGGAGCCCCGGGGATGCTGCGGGGGGCGGAGGCTGAGCCGCTCCCCCCATCCTCCCCGAGATCAGTCGGGCCGCCCGGCCGGGCCGCCGCTGCATCCCGCATCCCGCATCCCTCGCGCCAGCCCAGGCGGTGCCCGGGGACGGGGCGGTGATGGCCATCCGGGGAAAGGGGCGGGGGGGAAGAAGCTGCCCCTGCAGAGCTGGGGGGTGGCTCCCAGGAGAGGTGCGCTGCGCCGAGCCCCTGTCTCCCCCTGCCCGCTCCTGCTTGCGGGGGAAGGGGCTGCTCATGCGGTCGGTGCGGGGGGCTGGAGCAGCGGGAGTGATGGGTAGCGACTGTTCCTCCGTCTTGCTTGAAATCACCATAGCAATGCTGTGAGCAGAGGAACAAAAAGCTCTGCTCAGGCACCGTCTCTCCTCCCCCCCCCACCCCCCAGCATCCTTCCCTCCCCGGCCCCATCTTTGCCTGCTGGGTGGCTGCAGTCGCTTTGGGGCCGGGGTTGGTTCTGGGGCTCTGCTCAGGGTTCTGGAGGAATTTCTTGTCCCCGGTGGGAAGCGTCTGAATGGGAGATGTGTCTAGAAAGAAATGCTAATCAGTGTGTGGGGCTCCCTGCCTGTACAGCCGAGCGGTAAACAAAGGAGCATCCCTGGGTGCACATCTCCCCCTGGTACCCGGGTTTTGGGCAGAAATGGCCCAGCTGACCCGCGTTTGGCAGAAGGATTCCCTGAATCTCTGAAGCATTGCTGCATAGGAGCGCAGATGACTTCCCGTTGTTCCCAGGATTGCAAAGGGAGGGTCAAGATAAATCTCGGTGTTACTGCAACTCCCTTCCCTCTGGGACTTTCCACAGTCCCGCTGGGCTCTTCTGCAGGCCTGGGCTCAGGCTGACATGCTCCTATCCTTGGTGCCAATGGTTTTTTTGTTTTGTTTTCGTGCTTTTCCTCATGGCCAGGGCCTCTGTCAGCCACGGCAAAAGGATTTTTGGGGCCTTTTCCTTTTTTTTTCCCCCCTCCATCCTTTTGCTGTTATGCTGGTGTAAGATAATGAGTTGGGATGTGCTTTCTGCTCCTCAGCCATTTTGTACTTTGAGGCCTCCCTTGGAGGTGTTGGTGGGACCAGTCAGAGAGGGGAAATCCTTGCTGAGTGGAAGGGGGAGGTTTGCCGAGCACTGCAGGGAGTTGGGGTCCTTGGGGAAGCTCATCTCCCCAGGGAAATGGGAGAGGAGAAGAGAGAGCATCTGTGGAGCTCAGCTGCAGCTATGGTGAGGAGTGTGAAGTCCAGCACTGGGCATCCTGAGAACCTTTCATGCTCCCATCCATCCTCTGGAGTTGTGGGTGGTTTGTGTCGCAAAATCTTCCAGAATGGTGTGGAGGGGCCAAGTGTTCGTGTTGGGAGCTGGGTTATTGCCTGTGTGTGCACTGAGGGTGGGGATGTTGTGTGCAAGGTGCTGTTAAATACAGGTGAGACCCCAGCAGGGGGACACTGGGGTGACAGTGACGGAGATGGAAGGGGCTGAAAGCCAAATGACAAACATCAGGGGTAGCTCTGACTGTGAGAGCTTTACAAACATCTTTGGCTTCTTCAGCTACTCTGTCTTAACTTCTGACCTGTTTGGCTCTCTGTGGCAGCATTTGCTCGGGCAGCCAGGAGTGCTCCCAGGGCAGGAGCAGGGTCACCCCAAACTGCCCTGTTCCCAGTGCCAGGCTGCTCCCAGTGCCCCTTGGCTCTCACCACGCAGCTGCATCCCCCCAGCCCAAGCAGCTGCGTTTGTTCTGGGCTTGTGACTCCACTTGTCTCCGCCGTGGCACCACGGGGAGCTGTGCAAAACCAGCCTCTGCCCCCACCCCTCATGCACCTGCTGGGAAATGGAGGCTGAATTCAGGGCTGAGGTGGTAACTGCACCAATGTCTGTGAAGAGTTGGTGACACCATCATTTTTTTACAGTGTATTGGGAAGTTCTATGGACTCCAGTTTTCTGTACTATAGCCATGATAGGTTCAGCCTTGGCTGTTTGCTGTTGCAGCTTTTGAAGAGCTGAAGGATATGAGAACCTTCACACAAAGCTGCCAGGATAAGCTCATGCATCACTTATCCCCCCTTGCTGCCTGGGTGAGCCTGGCACGGCCTGTGCCAGGTCTGGGAGTGTTGGAGTGGGTTTTGGAACTGGAAGTCAGTAATGCAGACAGACAGAACAGACAAAAAGCTTATTTAAAGGTGTGGGAGGATAACAAGCCTGCCTCAAGGTCACAAAGTTTGGATGGAAGAGCTGGAGCCATTCCCATGTCCCAAAGGCCAGTGCAGTTCCCTGCCTCTGCTATTGGGGTCTCTCTGTCTCCTCGTGCCCCAAACCTCATTTTGGGCCAAAGCCTGGAGCACAAAAGCATCTTTAGCCCTCACCCTTCAAGAATGGGAATCCTGAAGAAGACTGTGGATGAGGGTGCCCTGTCCTGTCACTGTCCTGGCTTCAGTCAGCCCTCTCTACTGCCAGCACCCCTATTTCCCTGCTCCTGCTGCTCACAGAGACTTTCTTGCATGAAGATTTATTTCTAGTGTGAGTGAGTTTGTGATGCTGCAAGGCTGGGTTTTATCTCACAGAGGTGCTTGCAGACCCAGCTGCCTTTGCAGGGATGGAGCTGCTCCGGGGCTGCTCAGGCAGCTCCCTGCACCCAAAGCCAGGACAAAAACTATTGGGACTCTCCCAGCACGGAGATGTTCTAATAAATATGAGAGGTGCCTCTGGGTAAGTACCTCTGCTAAATCCCTGCCTGCAGAGGCCCAGGCTGGATCTGCACGGGGCCACTGATGCTGTGCCTTGAGCTGCCTGTGCAGGTTGCATTTATTTCCAGTGCTGCATCCTAGATCCAATCCTTCTGATTTCATTCCCCACCTCTTCCTGCTGTCGATCATTCCCTTTCGCACCATTTCATGCATAAGAAATCAGGGAAATTCAAACCAGGGAATCTCTCACTCCCCCAGCCCTGGTCTCATCTCAGATGTTGCCTCTCTAAAAGTGCTGTTACCTCTGTGAGCAAAAGCACGGTTTTATATTTCTGTGTTATGATTCATTTTTGTACATAATAGCTCTTCCTACACTGACACAACTGGGTGACCTGCTCTTGGGAGCTGTGTGTATGATATACATGATATATAATATATATTTTGCATAACCCCATGGGCAGCTAAGCCTGGTGGGTCCCATTTTTGAGTGTAGCTAGAGGTGCTCTCTGGCTCCCAGAAGTCTGAGCCTCCTTTATTTCTCACCCTCTCCCAATATCTTTCTTTATTATTTCCTCTCACCTTTTTTTTTTCTTCTTTTTTTCTCTTGACAGCTACTTAACATTGTAGCACATGGCTTCATTCTGTTCAAGGCTGAGCTGAAACTTGAAAAGTTGAGCTGTGCCTAAATAGCAGGTCAGGCTTTTTGAGGGGTGCAGAAGCACTTAGATCTCAATTTAGTTCTCTGTGCAGGTGGGCATTTGGCTTCTAAAAGTTCATTTCATTACTCTGAATGATTTTTTTTTCCTTCCAGTCCTTTTGGCTTGGTTTCTGTAACATGTCCAGTGCACAGAAAGGGCTGCAATAACTGAAAGTGATTTTTTGTCCCTATCTGCCATCTTATTTCAGGAGGGATCACCGTTCTGTGCCAGCCTAAGCAAGATGCTCACACTGGGCACCCCCATGGTCTGAGGTGTCTGGAGACACATTTGCTGATCCCTGGGTGAGCTGCTTAGGTTTGGTCCCTGAGCTGAAGAAGGGGCTGCATTTGGAACATAGGCAAGAAAACAGCCTGGATTCAGGCACTTCTAAAGCTGTGTGCTTAGGAACCACCATAATTCTTGCATTTCCTGCTTAGAATTTACAACCCTAATGCATCTCTTTAACTGTGTTAAAAATAGTTTGGGTGCGTTTTTCATCTGCATACTGTGCACCATACATTTAGTTAATTAAGCAAGTGCATGGACCTAAATTATAATAAGGAAGAACATTTCCTCCCTGTCTAATTCTATTCAAATTTCCTTGTGCCATCCCTATCCCATTTGTTCTTCCCTTTTCACCCAGACAAGCCACGTCTCTCTCCGCTGTCCTGCCTGCACTGCCTGCACCCTGGCATGGCCATGGCTGGCACAGGGGGGAGCACAGAGAGAGGATGAGGTGCTTCCCTGGAGTTCCAGGGTTTATTTTTGCAGAAGTGGCCTCTTTTGTGACTCCTTTCACTCCTCAGAACTGGTGCTTATTTCGCACAGATACATTCCCAGATAATCTCTTACACCACCAGAACTCGGGGTGAATGTGGTCTGACAGCCTCGATTCTCCATCCCCAAACCCTGAGGAGTTCATGGTAAGCCCTCACCCTCAGGCAGGGTTGTTGTGGGCAGGTACGATGGCACCACCTCAGCCCATCCACCAGTGATGTACAGGAACCTCTCCTGGATTCTCCTTCCCACATCCAGGCTGAGTGGGATGGAAGGGCCAGTACGGATCTCCCACAGGTGCTGAGCTCAATGGACCTGCTGGGCTCTGACCTCCAGTGCTTCTGCCCCGAGCTGTGGGGTCGTGTCCACCCCAGGGACCAGGGGACCTTCCTGGTGGGATGCCTCACGAGCTCCTCTCCAGCTGCTTAGTCAGAGCTTGGTGGGAGCAACCTGATTTCAGTCGCTTTAATGTGTCACGTTCCAGCCGTCACATTCACCCCGCACTGACATTAAGGAAATGAAAAACAAGCTTATCCCCTGGGTGACCTCTTTTTTGTGCTGCTACACACCTCAACCAGATGAGTCTTGCAAAGTTTCGATGTATTAAAGAAGGAATAACCCAAAATGCAAGCCCCAAATCCTGTACTACAGGGAAGATGGGCATAGCTGAAAGAGATATAGTTGCAAAAATCAGGTTTCTTGATTTCTTTTTGCATTGCAGCAGAAGGAAGGGGCGACAGGGTGAGACAGGTGCCCTGCTCACTGTGTCCAGGGTGAGCAGGGCACAGACTTTGCCAGGCATCAGTTTTATCCTTCATCACAAGGATAAAAAACATGTAAATTTAGTGTTCGGCTTCTGGGAGTTAAGTGGCAAACACTTAGCTCTGCATAACCCTTTTTAAGGTAGCCCAAATGCTCAGTGTTTTCTTAGTTCCTGAGGAACAGATTGTTCTTTAAATTGTGGTGGCGGGGAGATGTGCCAGTCCCTTTTCCTGCCATGTAATCTCCTGTGGAACAGATATGGTAGAGCTGAGAAAGGTGGAGGGTGGCTCCTACAGAGGATTAATGGCCTGTCCCTGTTGGTGTGATGTCACTGCACATCAAAGAGAGGAGTCTCCAGCACTGAGACATTTCTTTAGAATAATGCAATGATTTTTCATCCCTGATGGTCCAAAAGGAACCACATTGCAAAACCAGATTGTTGTGGTGGTCTGGACTGTTTCATGGATGTATTTAGAATGCATTTAGAGTGTATTTAGATGTGCTTGACTAGTGAACACATGATGGCAAAACCAGGTAGTGCAGAAGGACAGTGGGTGCAGGGTCCTTCACCACCATACATTTAAATGGCTCCTGATCAGGTTGCAAGACAAAAAGATTTGGGCTATTGTGACAGCTACCTGTGATGAAAGATGATTCCACCAGGACTGCAAGAGTAGATATTTCAATGTAAAATTTGTTTTCCAGTAAGAGCAATCTGTGTGATGAGCAAGTTGTGTGAACTTGCTCAGCTCCCTGAAGCTGTGGTGACCTCGGCTCCCCACATGGTTCTCGTGGCATTTTCCTGGGAAAGCAGCAAGTGCAGCCTCCTGCGACACTGGCAGCAGAGGTGTCTTGGGGGCGTTGTGTGCATTTATTGTGAGGCACTGAAATAATTACTTGTGGTGCAGCATGGGGAGTAGCTCACACAAGGCACTGCCTGGGATGGCAAAGAGCTGCTTCGTTACAGCCTCGAGGCTTCTTGGCTGTACAACTGCCAATCAGTGAAGGACAGCAGAGAGTTCCTGCAGAACTCTCTGGTCTCTCTTTGGCATCACTCCAGCCTTTTAATGTGCTTTTTAGATGTGTGGAAAAGTTTTGGTGTTGGTAAGCATCCATAAGGTGATTTTTTTTGAGTGGATTGGATGTCAAAGAGCTGCCTTTTCCAAGAGAGGAAGGAAGAAGACCTCTGGAATCTTCTCACCCCTCACTCTTGCTGCTGTAGGGAGGTAATTTAAAGCTACAGCAGAGTCACTGGGGTTGCTGGGTGCAAGCCCTTGTGACTGAGTAGTCACTTGATTTGTCTTGAGATCTATAATATCCAGATGTTTAAGGTGCAGTGAACTTTCATTGTGAATTTGGTGATGCTCAGATACGTGCTGGATTCCTCCTGGAAATCCCACAGCAGCCTCAGTGCAGGGTTAGATGGGCAATTTTGCCCCCTGGAGGTGCCCATTTCCCTCTGTTGATGGCAGAGGGAGCCTAACTTCCTTTGCAGACCTCAGTGAGAGCTGGGTGGGACAGTGCAGACAAGGAGGAGAGAAGACAGAGCCTAGCGTGATTTTAAACTGAAAAACAGGAGTGAGAGGAGGCATCTCCCACCTCGTGCCACAGCCTGTGGGAACTGGGCAGAACTGCACTGTGGACACCCCAGCAGGTAAGGTGAAGGGGAGAGAGGAGGCTGATCCACATTGAAATGAGATGACCTGGATTTGAGATCCACTTTGGAGCAGTGGTTTTGAGAAAGGAATTTTTGTGGCAAACCCTGATCAACTCTTGTGATCTGCAACTCAAGACTGGGAAAAATCAGAAGCCAGCAAGCCTTGTTGATACTGGTTGTAGCTCCTAAGCAGCTCCAGCTGTGTCTCAGAGTGAAATGCCCAGTTCCCATCTTCATTCAGAGTTCCTCCTTTTTTTTTACTGCCACCCCCAGGAGGGTGGGACAGGGAAAAGAAACAAGAGGACAGGCAAAAGCAGAGGGAATCACTGGGTTAGGAGGCAACTGCTCTCCATCTGAGCTTCCTGGCAGTCCGTCGTGGCTGGTGCTTGGTCTCTTCAGGACAGATTTTGCCTTCCGGAGGGTCTTTCCCCAGCATTCACAAATTCCTCATTTGTAAACAAACCCTGATCTGCCTGGCAGTTCTGCTTTGTCGTTTAGAGCTCTGCCAGCCCTGGGGAGGTGACAGTGTGGGAGCAAATTAGGGCTGGGGTGGCAGCAGAGCTGCTGTCACGCACTGCAAGGGATGAGCACAGCAGGGCAGGCACTCCTAACGCAGCTTCCTCAGCAAGCCTGTCACTCTCCATGAAGTTATCAAGATGCCCAGGAAAAAACAAATCAATCAGAAATCCTGGCTCAAGGGTGACTTGTGGACACCTCGTGTGTCTCCTGTGCGAGGGCAGTAGGTTGTGTCTGGATACCTGCTGTGTCTGTTTCTTGCAGATTTGGTGTGGTGGAAAAAACTAATATGAGGTGCAAAGGAAAAAAAAAATCAGTCAAAGAATAGTTAAAGTGAATAGAAAGGGGAAAATATTATTCTGTTAATATTACAGCAGTGTGCAAGCACCCCGAAAGGGAGTAGAAGTCTACGAACTTCTGTTCTGCCCGTCAAGTCAAAAAGATCCAGTCCCCGCTGGAAGATTTGGTGTGTTGAGCATCCAAGACACAGAAGAGGCATAAAACAATTGTTGGGGCACTGGTGGTAAATGTTCTCTTTGCTCCACTTTTCTTTTTAACACCATTTCCTGTCACCTGATTTGCCTTTGGATAAGTGTTTTGGTTTCTGTCTGTGCTCCTTGGGTTTGCAAAGGAAGGTGGGGTTGGCTTTGGCCAGCCTGAGAACCTCAGCAGGGCTAACACTGGGCTGGGAGGATGAAGGTGGCATCTTCCCAATGACATGGATCACCCACAGAGGGACAGTTTGCTGTGATCTCACTGCTCATTACAGATGCAGCACGTAGAGGGCTGTGAATGGGTCTTATTGACTTTCTCCTGATGGGGTGTTATATGTGGCAGTGAAATGACAGCTCTGGGAGATGTCCTCCTGCATGTTTATGGGCTTGTGCTCAACTCAGAGTCTCAAAGTGGCCATTAATTGGGTTTATGCTTGCTGGGAGGTTCGTTACCTGATCTGAAGAATGTAATAAGGGATGTAAGAGCACTCCATCTTTCACTCAAGAGGAGAGCAAAATAGATAAATATAAATATCTGTATATTATAGCTGGACAAACAGGGACTGAGGCTCTGTTTCCTCCTGCCACTTCAAGCTGTATGGTGGTTAAGCCTGAGTGCTTCCAGGAGAGGCAGTGAAAAACAAAACCTCTCCCCAATAACAAGCACTACTCATTGCTTTTGAGGCAGGTATACTGCAGGAAGGGCTTAGGCTGGTGTGACCATTGCCTCAATGTTGGACATCGTTATTTTTCAGTGGTTATTCCTCCTTCCTCTTCCTTGATGCCTGGCAAGGATGGAAATGCCAAGCTTTGCCCAGCTGACCTCTTGCTAGGCCTTCCTCCAAGCTTTCTGGGGTTTATTAGCAATGATTTGTGCTTTAAGGACTGGTGAGATTCCTGAGTCATCCCCTTAGGCAGGGAGCTATTTATTTCAGTGTGTGTGTTACACTCCCTGGGAGTGGGTGTCTCTCTTCCGCTTTTGGATCCTGCCCTGACACTATATAAAGACTCCAGGCTTGAATGAGCAACAAAACCAACCCTCAAACTGGCTCCATCCTTTGGAAGATCCGTGCTGCTGATCCCGTCTCTCCTGGCTGCAGGAGCATGGCTGTTTGGAGCATGGGTAGGAGCTTGCATGGGATGTTTGTCCATCTCGGGGTGTGGAGCTGCTGGGACAGCTCGTGGGGACCTGAGCGCGCTGCATGTCCTTGTCCAGGAGCAGCTCTTGCTCTTCAGTGGCTCATGGCTGAGGGGGAGGTGGGATTTGTACCCTTTTTTTTTTCCTCCAGAGGTTTCTGTGCTGATCCTGCTGGGTTTTTGATTAGTGGGGTTTTCATTATTTAGAAGAGATGAAGTATTGAGTGGCTGTAAGTCTCTGCTGGTATCAGAGCAGGGACTGGAGGTGCCATGGGCTAACATGGGTGGGCTCCTCTGAGACACTGCCAGTGCAGGAATTTTGTTGTGTCCTTTTCCCCAGGATGGGCCTTTCCAGACACACCCCATGCCTGCAGAAAGCTGTCCTGCAATGAATCTGGGGGGGAAGGAGTAGCACCTCCCTGGGACCGGCACAGAAGCCAGCGTGCTAATGGCAGTGCTCATCCAAAAGCTGACTTCACACCCAATTAAGCATCACCCTGAGCCAGAGGGACAAGTCCTCATGTCATTATGTCTTGAACTCAATTGCTGGCACTTCATGAGGGCTGTGTCTCCACAGCCTCAGGGAACGGAGCATTTAATCCGTATCAGCACTAAAGAAACTTGGTTAATGTGATTCTGGTTTGGTTCTTGTGGGTAGGGGATGCACATCTCTGTCACGGTCTTTTTCTTAGTTATGGCTATTCCTGTAAGGAAGGGAAAAGACTTAGCGAGAAGGAGAATTTCCTGAGCTTATTGTCTGTAATTTACCAGAATTTTGCATTGAATTTTTCTTCTCCAAGTTTTCTTCTTTTAATATCTTGATGTTTTTAATGCTATTCTTAATTAGCAGCTTCTTGCTTATCATGCCAGCTAATGAGGGATAGGAAGAATTTCTGCACTGACCTTTTGTAGCTGATGATGTTTTTCTTTTCTGCAACAGAAAACAGATGTAATTTGAAACTTTCTCTGAGCTGCCCCTCCAGACCCAGAGGCTGCACTCTCCCCCTTCTGATGCAGTTGTGGGTGGTGGGAGCACCTCAAGTCATATTAAATGACACAGAGAGAGCTGCTGAGGCTTGGTGCGAGGATTGGCAGATTAATGGGATAAATAGAATCATAGAATTGCATTAGAAGGGATTTTAAAGCTCATCTTGTTCCACCCCCCTATCATGGGCAGGGACACTTTCCACTATCCTAGGGTGCTCCAAGCCCTGTCCAACCTGGCCTTGGACACTTCCAGGATGGAGCAGCCACAGCTTCTCTGGGCAACCTGTGCCAGGGCCTCACCACCCTCACAGGGAACTATTTTTTCCTAATATCTGTCCTAATCCTGTCCTCTGTCAGTTTAGATAACACCATGCAGGCATCAAACTTGGTTTTAAATTGGGGTTGTAAGTATAGGAAAAGGTAATGGAAGTGTCTGAATAAAACAAATAAATAGGACTGTGAAGTTATTTCTATCCTACTGTTTTTACCAGATGATGGGGATGTAAACATCTACAAGTATATAGGGCATATCCCAGCCTCAAGTCTCCACCCAAGATTTGGAATAGCCAAATTTAGGAGACCTACTAATAATTCAGGGCTTGATCTTGCCTGGACTTGGCCCATCCTTATGCAAGAACTTGGGCACCTGGGGAGCACCTCCATCAAACCTGCCACTTTTGGTTCCCCTCTTTGCAGACAGCCTTTTGAGGGTGTGTGTTTGGCAGAGAGCACTGCCCAAACCCCAGCTTGCTGTAGATAAACAGGCTGAACCTCCAAGAGGAGTTCAGTCCTCTCTGGCCTTGCTCTTCCTCCCTTGGGAGGTGATGGCCATTGAAAATCACCGAGAAATTCATGAAGGTATTGAATTACCTCCCCATCTGTTTCTGGGGAAGCCCATCTACCCTGCAGCCACATCCCTGTGGGATGTGTTGGGAAGAGTGGCTGGAGTCAAACCTGAGCCTGTGATGGCATTCCCTGCTGGCTGCAGTGGCCTGGTGGGATGTCCATCCCATCTGGGAAACACCAGGGCTGGCAGAGCCCAGGGCAGCAGCACAGGCCTGACGGGCTTGCTCACTCATTTTGCATTTACTAAAAGACAGCAGAAATTAAATGAAGATTAATTAAACTTTTTTCCCCCCTCCTTCCTGCTTCCTCTTGCTCTTTGCTGTTTCTAGGAAAGACTGAAAATATGTGCTGGAGAGGAAGCTCAGTTCTGAGCATCCTTTCACGAGTGCAGCATATGGCCCCCATGGGACTGCAGGGAAAGGCCCTCTAATTATGGGGAAAGTCCTGCGAGGCCGGGTTACACAACCAGGATGGAGCTGCTCCTGCTTTGGTTTAGCAGCAGCCTGAGGATGCTGTGACTCCAAATACTGTGACTTCCACGGTGCCAGGTTATAAACTGTGCTCTGGAAGTGCTGTTCCCACATCCCCATCACCTCCTCCTGCAGCTGAGAGTGGCCCTGGCAAACCAGCCTGTCCGTGTTAGACCCAGGACTGCACCTCTGGCTTAGAGGGAGCAAGGAGAAGGTGCAGATGCAGAGCAGGAGACCCAGGGCCAGCTGCAGATCCAGCCAGCTGCTGAGCTCAGTGCTGGTTTCCTGTGGCTCCTGGAGCCCGCAGTCCTGGCTGCGGATTGCCGTAATTCCCAAGGTCAGATCCGTGCTCGCTGCCTGGAAGGAAGGGATGGTACCTGCAGCTCTGCAGGAGATGGTTTGAGCAGCACAAACCCAGCCGTGGTCCTGCTGTTGGTATTCCCTTGATGGAGCAGGGTCTTGCCCCACAGCTGGGCACATCTGTGTGTGCCTGTACCAGGCACCTGCAGCATCCCCGAGTGGAGCTGCTGGATGTGACCCAGGCGGGTGATTCCCTGTTTTTCCAGAGAATGAGCTGTGGAAGCTGCCTTGGGAGTAAGCTGGGAATTTGATGTGGGATCTCGCTGCTGCCAGGCTGGCTCCGATTTCCTCTGGAGCCCAGGGGAGAAGCACCATCTCCTTCTCCTGTTCCCAGGCTAAGCTGCAGCAGCTCTCGCAGGCAGCAGTACAGTGATGCTGCAGGGCTGGGGGAGCTGCTGGGGGACTTGGATCACGCCTGAGAAAAGGGGGTTAAAAGCAGGTTTTTGCAAGCCTTTGCCTGCCATTTTAAATGGGAAGGATGTTTCCCTGGCAACGAGATGGATGCTTCCCAGCAGAGCATATGGCTTCCATCGACTTTGATTTACCAGCGTGTTGAAATGGCAGCTAGATAATCTCACTTCAGCTTTACTGTGTCCATGCCATGCATCCCTGTTCCTTAGGAGTCTTTAAAGGATCCAGCCCCTGCAGTGCTGCCCCTGCTCCTGTCCCAGGGCTGGGGCTGCTGGGGTCCCGTGCCAGGGCTGAGTCTGGGGACCTTTGCAAAGAGGGACCTGCACAGAAGACCTGAGCATCACGCAGAGCGAGGAGCTGGAGGGTGGGAAGGAAAAACCTTCCTTGCCTCTGTTGCTTTTCCCCAGCCAAGCAGCTCCTCCTCCTCAGAGATTATAATCCACAGACTTCTCTTCCTATTCTCCTCTCTGCTTTAAATCATTTTTAGATGTTTTCCACCTTTCACCACACAATCATCTGCCTCCTGCAGCTTGCTATTTATTGTTGTGTTTACTGGCACAGGGAAATAAGGAGAGGGAACAAACCTGTCATTTGCTGTGCGGGGGAACATGGGGGAGCTGCTTTCTGAGAGCTCGTGGCTTTCCCAGGCTGGCTGGTGTGTGCCAGCCCCATGGAGCTCATGTGGCAGCTTCCTTTGAGGGGCAAAAATGGGGGAAGAGGTTCTTATCCTCACTGCTGCCCATCACTGAGGCAAACTTGATGAAAATCAGCCAACAGGTCCAAATTTTAGGTAGAGACAGGGAGGCAGCCAGACACAGAAATCGTGTGAGGCTCATCCATTGTCAGGAAATCCACAGAGGTTTGGTCACCACCTGCTTGGTGCTGTCTGAGCCTGATTCCCATCTGCCCATGTCTGGGTGGTTCATAGCAACGAGCAGCTATGAGGGACAGGCATGGGGTTTGGGAACTGGCTGGGTAATGTAGCCTTAACTGAAGTGAAGAATTTGTGCTGGCCTGTGAACTGTTGCATTGCAGGGACAGCTTGGAGGGACACACATCATTCTTCCCTTCTTCCACTGATGGAGGTTTTGGGGGTGTTTTGGGTGAGGTAATGTCACCTTTTTTGCAAGTATCCAGGTGAGCACAAAGGCCCTGACCTGAACGTGCTGGCTCCCAACCCCAGCTCTCAACCCTGCTTGCAGCAGGGCCCAGAGCTGCCCAGAGCTGCCCAGTTCAAACGAGGCTCCCTCATTAACTGAGGTTGCCTTAATTTCCTGTGGCAGGGCCATGGCTTCCCTCCGCTTTCTGCAGGGTTCAGCTCTCTGGGCAGCCTCTCCCTCTGCAAAAGGCTCTCGATGTGTGAGCTGTGCTCTCCTGCTCCCATCCACACCTGGCCATGCACCTGCAGAATCTGGGTTATGCCAGGGAAGAAGAAGTGAGAGGTGACAGAAGTGATGAATTGTCCTTTAGTGCTGGGTTTAATGTATCAGGTGCAAAGAGAGGCTGTGCCCTGGCAGACCTGGCACTGTCTGTGCAGGTGTCATGAGCTGCTCTGAGCCAAGGAGGTGCCCATGTGGGTGGTGGCAGGATGATGTCCCCATCGCTCCTGGGGAGCACAAATCTGCATGCTGCTCAGGGAAACTTTGCTGATGGAGAGGAAAAGGTGGAAAAGGACTTTTGAATTCAGAGTTGCAGTTTTGGGAGACTCAAAATAGTTCTGTTAGTGGTGAAGTTAAGCAGGGATTGACTGGCAGCTGGTGTGATGTTCTCCTCTCCCTGCGGCATAACTGGGCTGGTTCAGCAATTTTTTAGGGCTAAAGAGCACTGTCTTCTAAATGCTGAGCTCTCCAAAGATCCAAGTCTGTTTTGTGTCCCTTCACCCTGGGCAGCTCTTCTGGGCTGCCTGTCTGCATGGCCCAGATGCTGCTCCTGGAAAAAAATGTTCCCATGCTGACAGGAGCAGCTTCACAGGCGTGGAAACATCAGGGCCGTGTTCTGCCACCTCTGCTGTGGAGGACCATGATATCCTACCAACGTGGGGAAGGCATGCAGAGCTCCAAAACTACCACAGGCCCTTCATTTCTGTTTGTTGGACCTAATCCTGCATTCTCTTTGCCAAACTCAGGTGTCTCTCAGGCATCGCAGGGTTTGGACTCAGCTGAGCTGGAGCCTCTCCTGTGGCAGTGCAGCCCCCTTGGCTTTCAGGGGATTATTCCTGATTTGTGCTGGAGTGGGTGAGAGGGAACATCAATCCCAATTATTGAGGCATTCCTGTTATTTCTCAGGTTACATTTTTTTTACCCAGTTTGGGGGTCATAGTCTTTTGTGGACTGAAATCAAAAGGCTGTAAAACAATTATTTTGCACGTTGGCTGTGAGCTCCTGCTCATTACCTGGGACAAGAGAGGTAAAATTAAACAGATATTGAATTACCAAACTCTTAGATTTTATATGGGCAGTTTGCAAATATTTCCTTATTTTCCCCAAGACTCTGTTAAATAAACAAACAAATGAACAAATGAAATTAGCAAGGCTTTGGTAATCCCTGCATTTCACACTTTGGTGTTATCCATTAGCCTCTGGTTCTCAGAAACCACATCCTTGTCTTCTAATTATCAAGGAATGAAGCTGGGGGTGAGCCCTGGGAAGTGACTGGGGCATCTGAGTGCCTTCAAAATTGCCAGTTCTCCTTTACTTTTAGCTGGGAGGGAGCCCAAGAGCAACAGTTCTGGGGTCCTGCTTTTACAGCACAAGCCAAGGGCCTCACCCACGGGGAAACTGAGGTTTTTAAAGGCAGCACAAGGATTTTGAGCTATTTAGTTGCCTTCTGTGGGTCTGGACAGTTCAGGTGGCTCCTGAGAGCTGCTGAGCCCCTGTGGCAGCAGCTCCCTAAGGATGCTGAAGCAAGGATTTTTGGTTTTGAGGTGCTGAAATTTGTGGTGCTGTAGAACTAGTGCAAAGTCAGAGGCGGAGAAGGGAACCTGCAGGATCTCAGGGGGATGGAGCTCGTCCTTTGTGGGCAGGAAAACCTCGGTCTCCAGCTGAATCGCTGCTTCTGGGACAGACCTTTGAAAAAGTGGCTACTATTCCTGTCTGCTGCAGGAACCAGCTCGATTGGAGACAATCGTCCTATCTGCAATTAGACCAGAGCCTATTTTTGTAAATCACGTTCCCTGGAGGAATGTTTAGATGAGATGCAGCATTACATTTTATAGGGACAGCTTTCTTTTAACCCAGTTCTAGAGCTCACCTCAGATCGAGTGATTTGCCCAGGTCAGTCAGAGGAGTTTGACCTCAGCAAGAGGAATTTTAATTCCTGCATGCTCCAACCATGCAGCATTTCCTTGGCTTCTGAAATTTATTTTTCTTGAGGTGTTGCGGAAAAGCAAGGCTTAAGAAACAGAAATAACTTGATCTTCAAATAGGGATAAAGGCTGGATCAGGAAGGTTTGTATTTCTGTGTTCACTAGCAATGATTTCTCCAGGGTGGGGAGGAAGCAGAGGCTCTTTTGGGGGAATACCCTGTGGGATGAAAGAGAGACAGTGCTCAGATTTCAATCTGAATAATGTGGGTATTGCATGAGACAGCAACTTTCCCTCACATTAAAATCAATGAACATGATCTGAATAAATGCCTGCACAGACATTTTAAGAATTGCTTAAATGTCCAATATTTTATACTCTTAATTTACCTCCCAATGCACTGTAATTGCACCGTGGGCTTTAGGATTCTCTCCCATGAACCATTTCTGCAGCTGCATGAATGTATTTCTCCCCACCAAATTTTTTGAAAGAAAGCCTCAGCCCAGCAGAGCTGGATCCCAGCAGGAACAGACTCTTCTGGCAGGTGCACAGGCTTGATTAATACTTTGGGTTTTCCTCCAGACATCTGGCTCTTCTGAGGCTGCGTGTGCAGGGTGAGGAGAATACGCAGACAAGCATTTCCAAGTGATTCATTCTGGCTGAGGACAAAGCAGAACATTGGAGCTAGAACTTTGCATGCAGTCATTATTATTAATAAGGCTTTTATTCAGCCTGAGTTAAATGATTAGAGCCAGCCTGTAAAAAATCCAAGCAATTCCTTACATTTAACTCCTTTTCCCACTGTAAGTGTTCCGATCTTGATCTCCATTCCCTGGCATTTCCAGACAGCTTTTGTTCTTTGAGGCTTCAATCCAGAAAAGCTCTTAAGCTCAGTCTTGCTCCTAAGTGTGAGGATACACAATCCTTTGCTGGACTAGGGACAAATTATTTCATGGAAACCCAATTTCAGCTCAAATTCCTGCAGTCCATGGGTTTGGGTCAGGACTTGGACACTCCTGTTACAAGCAAGGGCAAAGGGCTGGAGGAGCTTTTGGAGTGGCAGCTGATTTCAGAAGTGGTGGATGTTGAAGAAAAAGTTTCCTAAATCCTGCTTTTATTTCTGAGAAATGTGTTTCCTAAATAGAAGGGAGGCAGGGCAAGAGGTTTTCTTCTGACTTGGTTGTGCCACTTTGTCATGCTCTTACAGGGGGATTCCACAGATGTGTGGATGTGGCACTTGGAGACATGGTTTAGTGGGGGCCTTGGCAGTGCTAGGGAAGGGTTTGACTCAAAGATCCTGGAGGGTTTTTTCAACCTAAATCATTCTGTGATTTTCCTTCCCATCCCAGGGCCAGCCCTTTAACACGGATCTCTGGGAGCTGTTTCTCTGTAGCCTGGTGAAGTCTCACTTCCCAGCACACCATCTAAAGCCTCGCTGTGCACACCACAGCCTCCCCTGAACACTGCTTTGCTCCTATGGAGATGCTCCAGTGCTCCTTTTAGACCACCTGCTCCAGTGGAAGGTGTCAGCCCCAAGGCAGTGGCTTGGAATTAGGTGATCTTTAAGGTCCTTTTCAACCCAAACCATTCCACAGTTCACACCACAGTTTTCAGTGCTCTTTATGGCTTTGTACAAGCAAGGGGGTTCTTATTAAGGCTGCTCAGGCATCACCTGAGTGCACTGAGAATGCACAGGAGGTGTAAATGTTGTCCCAGACAGGCCTTTGATAATGATTTATTGAAGTTTATAAACCATGACAATCCCTGTCTTGGGGCCAGCCACTGTGTTCATCACAAACATCGTTTCCTACCCACACGGATGCTCAGGGATCCTCCAGGCTCATCCAAGGAGCAAAATCTCAGGAGAGAGGATGGGGGTGAGCATGGCCAAACCTGAGGGGATTGAGAGGCCATCAGGAGTTATTTTTGGGAGGGAGAGCATTTATTAAGGCACAGCACCAACAGGCAGACAGAATTTGCCTTGGGAGATGATTTTGGCTGAGACCAAGTGATGTGGGAACCCGGAGTGAGGTATTTAGGCTTCAATTCAGCCTTGGAAGTGAGCAGCCAGGTTGCAAGTCACAGCAGGATTGCTTACATGAATAAAGATGATGGATGCTCCTGGCTAAGGGTAGCTGCCATATGACAAAGTTTTTATCCCTGGAAAAGTCATGGCTTTCTCAGCATTTTGCTTCTGATTCAATGGAGGTTTCAATTGAGCTGCAAATACTCCCATTCTGATTTTGAGGCTCTCTGAGCACTAAGAGGCATTTGCCAATCTCTGTTCCTCTTTGCTGTGGTTGCTCTTTCACCTTCAGTTATTGTCATTTCTATATGTTCCTGGCCTTTGATTTACATCAAAGTTTTAGGTACTTGAACTGCAGGGTTTTACAGAGCCCACAGCAAATGGATTTGCTGGGATTGCAGCTGGATTGCACATAAGGATCAGTTTTATTTTAGCACAATTACCAATGCCTTGTTTACACCCCCAAAGTAATTTTCAAGTGTTTTAAATGTTTTAAGTTGCTTTTCATTGTGCAGCTCTTGAATGCCTGTTGTGAAATACTCCTTCCTTTCCAGCTTTGCCCCTTCTAATTAAACAGATCATTACCAGCCTTTCCCAATTCCAGGGAAAGCCATCAAAGTGGCCAACAAGCACAGTGGCTCATTACAAGCTTCTGTCACCTCCTTGTGTTGTATCCATCCAGTTGCTAATTAGTGGTGCTCCATCAGAGGAACCCCAACATTTCTGAATGTCAGTGAATGTTATTTGAATATGAGTATTTCAGGAATAAATTTAGAGGCCTTTTAAAATTCTTATGTAAATGGGCATGTAGATTCCAAGGGGGTTTCTTTTGGAAGGCAAATTAGATGATTAACCTGAGAAGCTTTATGATGATTCCATCATGTGCTTTCACTGAGGAAGGGAAAAAAAAAGAAAAGAGGACAATTTTTTGTGTTTCATGCATTTTAAATATTTTTATTTCAAAGAGGGGGTTCAGTGATTCCTTTTTCTGTTGCTAACCTGAAGCACAGTGGATATGAAATCTGGATATGCAGATTCTGTGCTGGGATTTAAAAATTGTAATAAGAAGCTTGCACGGGTGTTTTAAGTCAACATAACCTTTGGATGTAAAGTCAGACTTTGGAAGTCTTTGGATTTACTGGTATTAGCAGCAGTCAGATTTGCACAGCTGAGTCTTGGCTGAGCTTAAAGGTCTCAGCAACATGTGTGAGGGATGTCAGAGCAGCAGGGGGCCTGCAGGAATGAGAGGTGAATGAGAAAATGCAATGAGGTGTCCTTCTCCAACAGGTTGGAGACAGATTTCTCCTTCCTGTCACTCTGGAGAGGAGACAGTGGTCCCAAACAACCCTGAATCTTGCCTGGAGTTTTGGGGATGCTGGCTGCTGACTCCAGCCACGCATCGGGCAGGACCTGTCTGCTCAGGAGGAGGATATTGTCTTCTCCAATGTTCCAAGCAGAACTGGCATCTTCAATGTAAAAATCATTAGATGGGACCTAATTAATGTTCCTTATTGCAAACTAACATTTCCCAGAGTCAGGCTGCAGACGTAATTTACTTTCATTAGATATGTAGCTTTAAAAATTAGATTAATCCCAACTGCTACACTATTTATTGGCTTGTTTCCCTTTCCTTAGCTATCCATTATGGTCTGAAGCCCTTTCCTGATCTGTCTGGGTAGATTAGGTGGAATTAAAGCAGAGTCCAGCTTCCTGTTCCCCACTGCCCTCCCTCTGTGACAGCTCAGAGGATACATGCCCTGATGTGCACGTACCTCTCAGCTTCCCTCTTCCACTCCTCTGTCCAAAGGGGATCTGCAGATCCCTCAAAGCCTCCCAGGAGCCAGACAGACCTGAACCCCCCAAGTGCAGTTTCCTTGCAGAAAGGTGCCATTCTCTTGAGTCTCCTTTTCCAGCCCCCCAGAGGTTGGTGGGCCACACGGTCAGGCAGAGGAGCTGCATCACCGTGGAGCTATTCTGGGATGCGTGTGCAGCTCATCCTGTGCTGATCCAGAGCCTGCATCCCTTTCTGGCAGGACTGCTCCTTACCTGCTGGCTGGGACAGGGAGATCCCTTACCTGCTGGGACTGAGCCAGGACAGGTTTTTGTCCCTGTGGGATTTGGCCATGGATCTCCCATGCTCTGCTGGAGAAGCTGGTGCATTCCCTGCTGCCTCCTGTGCTCGGCAGAGCTGTAATTAATGCTGGCCCTGCCAGCCTGATCTGCATCAGGTCTCCCTGGCAATGGAAGCCCTGGGGAGCCCAGAGTGGAAATTGCAGCAGCTCTGAGCTGGCCCTGGGGAGCTGAGGAGCACGGGGAGGCTGGGGATGAGGCTGCAGGGATGTGCTGGAAGGGGGAGAAGCAGCACCCAGGTGTCCAACTGCTCCAGTAGCACCTGGAGCTGCCCCAGCTTTCCCCATAACCACGGCGTGCACAATCCATCATCGGGATTTGAAGTGATAAAGCAATTTCTATTCCTTATTTTCCCCCCTGTCCCATCAATATCTGTCTAGTGACAACTTAACATGCAGGAATCCTCTTTTTTTTGTCGTGTGTCCCTGCCAGGACTCATGAATTGATACTGGCTTGATTCTGGATCCATCCAAGGCGAGCAAACACAGTGTGCAAGCCTGCCCTGATATTGGCATTTTGCTTTCAGCCCTTCCTCAGGCACTTTACAGTGATGTTTGGTCACAAAAATAAATACAGCTCACATTCTACTTCTTTAATCAGAAAATGTAGAATTCTCTTTTCCCTTGATCCCTTTCCATTATAGTTTTTGTTTGTTTGTTTGTTTGTTTTTTTCCTCTTTCTTCTCTCATTGATTATTCATTTGTTTCTCACTTCAGCATAGAAGTTTGCAGCAAAATCTGGGCCATTCCAGGAGTGCAGCAACCTAGTTGCAGCTCCTTCCCTCCTGGAGTGTGGGATTCTGCTCTCCCTGTCATGGTGTGGGCAGCAGTGGGGCCCTTCTCCAGCTCCCAGGGCATGGCCCCAGCAGTCTGGAGGATGTTGGGCTGGATGGATGGAGCCCATCTGACTGCAGGGCAGGTTGTGGTGGGATTGTTTATGGCAAGGGTTTTAAAAGACCAGCCTGGGGAGAAAAGATATTGAAGTGGGACCTAGACAAGACATTGAGTGACATCGTGAGTGGGATTGCAAGTGAGGTTTTCTTACTCTCCTGAGGCTGTTTCAAGTGTCTGCACACCAAGTCTGGTGTGAGAAGGAGAAATTTGCAGTGAGAAATCAGGCAATTTTCTGCTTGATGCTGGATTCATCTTGTGGCTGATAAAGCTCAGCCTTGGCTGAGATGGCTCTGAAGGTCCCTTACTTCCAGCAGTCCCTACCTCACCACCACATTTCAGCCGTGGTTTGAATAAATACTGCAAATCTGCCTGTTTTTGCTCATTACTGTGACATTAATGGTCACTGCAAAGCCACAGGCGTGACCTGGCGGTATGAAACTCCTTTTCTTTATTCACCAAAAAGCAACAGCCCCCACCAGCAGAACCAAACCTTATAAATATTCACAATGCAGGTTGTAGGAATGTGAGACAAAGTCAGACAGATGAATTATTTAATGCTCTTAAAGAATGCAGCTTTTAGTTTCTCCTTGCACTGGCCTACTTTATTGTATTAGTAAATCGATCCCGAGTAAATTAATTTCCCTGCTTTTGTTGGAGCAAGCAGCAGGCAGGGGTGGCAGCCTCCATCCTTGAGCAGATGCCAGGACACCTCAGCAGCTGCGGATTCAGGCGCTGAGTGTCAGAAGAGAGCCGAGCTCCTGTCACTCATTCTGTGCCCTTTGATTTGCAGCAGAACATCCAGCACTGGGCAGCCTTGATGGGGGCAGGCAGTGAGTGACAGGCTGGGATGGCACTGCCCGGGCTGCTCTTGGGAGGCTGCCCATGGATGGAGATGTCAGTGCTGGGGTTTGAGCATCTCCCTGATTTTGTGGTAGATTAGACATTGGGAGAGCTGATATCAAGGCTGTATCCCCACAGTTTATGGCAGGATGAGGCTTCTTTTGTCCCCGAAGAGCTGGGACAGAGACCAGCTCAGCTCCCCTCCCAGTGCCAACAGCACCAAAATCACGTTCCCTTGGGCTGGATCAAACCCCTCTTCTGTCCCATGTCTGGCCACAGAAGAGCAGACTGACAGCCACCCACCTCCCAGATGCTCTAGCAAACCCAAAAAATCACCAGTCTTTCCAGGCAGTGGGGAGTTAATGTGGAGTACCTGCCTGAGAAAGCAACATTAAATCCACCCCAAAATGTCCTACTCTGGCAAGAATTGCAGCACCACTTGTGTGTGAGTTTTTGTGGATGTAAATGCATAAGTAGAGCCCATGGTGTGAGGCCGTGCTCCTGCTCCTCAGCCAGTCTGCTCCCCTCTTATCCCAGTTAGAAATGTCCCTGCTCGTTTGGTTGCTTTTGGATGCTGAAGGAGCTGACGCTTCCTTGGAGAAAAAAAAATGCCAGAAGTGATCAGAGCAGCCATCTGGAAGGGGAACTGGATTGGCACTGGCCAAACTGGGGATAGTCCAGTGGGTCCATCCACACATAACTCTTCCACTTAGCTACATGGTGGTATAGCAGCTGTGCAGTAAATACTCAGAGAGAAATATATCCAAAATTGCTCTCTGAGTTAGATGGATGAGTATGAAAATTTACTGCCATTAAGACTGACCTTTTCTCTCTCTCCCTTTTTGTGTTCCTTAGTTTTCTACTAGTGTTCTCCTGCCTGGTGCTGTCTGTCTTTTCCACCATTGATGAGTACCAGAACAGCTCAGAAGGGGCCCTTTACATCCTGGTAAGTGGGGGCTGACAGTGAGGTACTAACACAAGGTCAAAACCACAAAAAAACCCTGAGACAGGGGGTGCTTGAGGCAAGAATTTAAACTGTCCTTTGTGAGAAGTGGACCACTTGGGCCTGTGGGCCAGAAATGGGGAAAAAAAAATTTTAAAATCTGGGGTTGCTGGATTCACCTGTGTCCTCTCCTTTTGTCTGTTTTCCTCTTCCCCATTCCTGCCCTACATCAAATCAAAAGGTGCTCCAGACTAAATAGGGCTTCACTGAGTTTGACACATGAGAAAGGTGAGACAAGATCTCAGAGGGAAGGGAGCAGGCACAGGATATTCAGGTGGAGATGGAAAGAGATGGAAAGAGATGGAAAGGGATGGAAAGAGCTCACATGGCATCAAGGGATGGAGGATCTACACCATGCCTGCACCAGATCTCCCAGCACACACAGGCAACCAGCCAGTTTTCTAAGGAAAAAGCTGAAATCCCCTTTTGTCATCCTCTAGGATTATTCCCGTTCAGTGATTCCCATCTCTGCTCTTCCCTCTGCATTAACCGAGTTGAGTCCTGGAGACTGGTGCTAGGGAGACAACGAGGTGTTCATCAGTCCTGTGATGGGGGAACAAGCACAATATGAGGAGGTGTAAAACTCCAGTTCATGACTACAACGTGCAGCACCTCTCACCATGCTGGGGAGGAGGAGGGAAGACACAGAAGCAGAGATCTGATGATCTCTCAAGCCTGGGCTCTCTGTCGAGTGGTGCAGACTGCTCAGTGATGTATTTTCTGAGGTGCATTTTTCTGAGGTCGTGGGTTTGTCCTGGATTCCGGAGCGTGCTCTCCACCATCCTTTTTTCCTCACTAATGGCACTGTCCTCCTCGCAGGAAATCGTCACCATCGTGGTGTTTGGGGTGGAATACTTTGTGCGGATCTGGGCCGCCGGCTGCTGCTGCCGATACCGGGGCTGGAGGGGACGGTTGAAATTTGCCCGCAAGCCTTTCTGTGTCATTGGTAAGAGTTGAGTCCCTGCATGAGATCTCCCAATCCAGGATGGCCATTCCGAGCACTGGCTTGCATGCTGCTCCAGTGTCTTGCATGTGTTTTGGGGGTTAAACTTCAGCTGCTTCATGGTCACCTTGAGAAAGGGAAAAAAAACGCAAAGGCAGAAGTCCTAATCCATGGCCATGCTTTTTGTTATTCATCACAGGGCTCTCCCTGTTTTCTGCTGACCTGGGAGCCATCCCAGTGCCCTGCATACCTCAAGCATCACTGACAGCTGTCCACAGCCACAGAAACAGGGTTTAGCCAGGGGAAGCTGAGCACAGGAACTGGAATCCTGCATCCAGCCTCCACACCAAATTGTTCCCAAGTCATTGAGACTCCGTGTCTCACTTTGCCTTCCCTGGTGCTGATGAGCTGCCTCACAAGGGAGTTGTGAGACTTAATTAATTATTGTTTGTAAAGCACTCAGTGAGTCTCCTGTGAGAGACACAGCACATCTGGGCACAGCAGTGATATTTTCTGGGATTAGAAATGGACAGAGTGGCCATGCCCTTCGCTATGGAGGCTGCCTTTGGGAGCTGGCAATGGTCATATGCAAGATTTCAGTTTATTCCACAGAAAAACACTCCTATAAAATTTGTGTAGCAAATCAGAGAAGAGGGAAGTTTATGGGATTTTTGATAGGTATTGAGCAAGATTTTTTTTCTTGGCCAATTTCTTGGACTTTCTTTGTCCTTAAGCACTTTAGGATTACTATGGAGGACATATGGATTTTCATTCCCAGAGTAGATGGGGGAATTCCCTGCTCTGTGTAACAGGCAGCTATGGCTGATAAAAGAAGGGGTCTTTGGCAATGTTAACACTGAATCAGACCAAAATCCATTTGCAGCATTTGACCCATTTTCTATGGGGATGATGACCATGGAGAAGGAAACCAGGATGTTCCCACAAGGTGTGCAGTGGCTGCTTTCCTCCACTTTCAGATTAGTGCTATGTCCTTCCAGCAGGGGATACAAGATGGGACCCCCATCACACACAGCCCGAGGCAGTGGCAACACCATTCCCTTTGGTGGTGATCTGGCAGTGCTTCCTCACCCTTCCCTGCCCTGTGTTCCCTCAGACATCATGGTGCTGATCGCATCCATCGCCGTGCTGGCGGCGGGGTCCCAAGGGAACGTCTTTGCCACCTCGGCACTCAGGAGTTTGAGGTTCCTGCAGATCCTGCGCATGATCCGCATGGACCGGCGCGGCGGCACCTGGAAGCTCCTGGGCTCTGTGGTCTACGCACACAGCAAGGTGAGCAAGGCCCAGGCAAGGACGTGGAGCTGCTCTTTGTGTTCTCCCCACCACAGACACTGCTTTGGTTCAGCTCTCCATCCCAAAGTTCTTCCAGACCTGGGGAGATTGGAAGGACACCGTAGGTAATACAGGAAAGCAACACAGTCAGAAACACAAGGTCTGATGGAGTGCTCCACCAGTCAAGAAGGGAAGGGAGAGAGAAATTTCAGTCATGGAACCAATCCCTGCTGTAAAGGGATCAGTTTGGGAAGAGGTTGTTGTTAATTTTTTGCTTCCTGATGCTGTATTTATGATTTTAACATTTCTCCTGCTTCCTTCACTTTCTTTTCCCCAGAGAAGCTTAGCCAGCTTCTCCAGTACTGTGTAAAAATCACAGGAAATTTGTGTGTCTCCTTTGTCCACCCTTGCACTAACCTAATCCAAAAATAATCACTCCTTTGAATTCCCAATTAAAACTTCCCTGCGACTGGGGGATAGTCCATCCAGACCCCAACTTCACAGCTCCTCCTTTAGTGGATTGGACCGAAGAATCTCCAGAGATCTGGGGGTTCCTATTTCAGTTTCCACTCCACTTTGCTGTGTGAACTGGGGATTTATCAGAGTTTTTAAAGTCTCAGTTCCAGTTCTTGAAATAATTGAGCTCTTAACACTCCCTTCTCCATTTGCTGTGTGTGTTTGGATGATTTGGTTTTCAGGCCTGGCAGAGCCACAGTCCCATCACAGAAATTGCCATCACTGATCTCCAGCCAAAGCCCCAAAACCCAAACAAGTGCAGGGAAAGTTCAGATCCAGCAGCAAGCAAGAAACTCAGCATTTGGAGACGCGCACCAGGACTGCAATTATTCTCTTCTTTCTTTTAATGATCTCACAGGAGCTGATTACTGCCTGGTATATTGGCTTCCTGTGCCTCATCCTGGCCTCTTTCCTGGTGTACTTGGCCGAGAAGGGAGAAAATGAGCACTTTGATACATACGCAGATGCACTCTGGTGGGGTCTGGTAAGTAATTTCCATAGAGCAGCTGCTGGTTATTAAAATAAAATGTCCATTAACCCTCTATCTTCTATCACTTACGTGAGGTATCGACTTAGAGAGTGCTTAGTTAACATTTTTATTAAATGGCTTCAGGCTGTTCCATTTAGCTCTTTTTCTTACATAACCCTCATAGAAATTGTTAGCGGATCATATTTCCAAATTGGCTGGAGCTGCAGGGGAACCAAGAACTGGTGTGCTCCCAGTCGTGGGATTGAGCTCTGTCGTGACAGAGGCAGGTCAGAGAGAGATCCTGCACCACTGGGTGCTTTGATCATTGTTTTGACAAGTATTGCTGCCCTTTAATTATTTAAATTGCACTTGGGGAAGGCGCTGTTGAATACGCTGGAATAAATTTCATAAAATTAATAGGGCCTAAGTAGCAGGAAGGCTCCGGTGGGGTGAGCACTCCCTGTCACATTTCTGCTGAAAGGGCAGTACTTGTGGTTTGCTGTGCGTGTGTGTGTGCATGTGAATGATGGGATTACCCCATTAACAAAGAGAGAATTAATGACATTCTAATCTTCTTGCGTTATTGTTCTTCTGCTCCATCACTAGTTTGGCCCTGATTACAAAGCATGTAAAGAAAATCCCTGACCTGATCAAATTCCAATAACAGGCTTGAGGAGGAATCAGCTGATCAAGCAGCTCCTCCATTCCAACAAAGGGAAAGAGACAGTAAATTGCTTTTCAAGCCCCTTAGTAAGGACAGAAAAATAAAAACAAAGAAACAAAATGAAATTTGACGTAACGAGAAAATAAACAACGAGGGGAAAGTGACAGCCCAGATTAGAGCTCAGTCTGGGGAGAACCATGGGCAGATTTATCCCTTCTGCTTCTGAGACTGTTTTGCTGCTGAGAAGTTCAGACAAAAAAAATCTGAGCTTCTTTCAAATAAACAGTTTTTGTCAGAGTCCAGCTCATGGATCCCATATGGGCAGATGTTGAGACATGGGACAAACCAAATTTCAGGTTCAGAAGCTCATCCCTTGGTTGATCTTAGTGTATCCAACTCTTGTTGTTGTCTATAGAAATTACAAAAATATTGTAAACCAGCTTTGCAGTGATTATGGAGAGAGGCCTTGCTCTGACTCTGAGTTTCAGTAAGGATTAGCCACGTTGATGCATTTTTTAACCACTTGGTCAAAATAGCATCTAATTGATAAGGTTTTTAATGGACCCAATTAAAAGGCGCTTTGGGATCCTACTTCCATTTGTGTAAAAGTGATTTTTTTATTCTAAATGGAATGCATGTTTCCAATGCCACATCAGCATGGTGTCAGCTCCCATCCCTGGGGCCAGTGCTGTCCATGGAGGCTGTGTGACAGGGACAGCCTTTGGGATCAGAAGTTTCAAAAATGTTTCTAGTCAGACCATCCCTCTCTGCCTTGTCCTGCCAGTCCCGGGCTTTCCAAATCCTCTTGGAAGCCTTGGGGGAATAGCCAGCATTTTCCATTAATGATGTCTGTGGACTGAAGTGGGAAAAAGTGTCTTCTCCTGCAGTTTGGAATTCAGGGGACTCTGTCTCCAACAAATTTCTCAAAATGCAGACAGCAGCTTGCCAGCTCTCTCCTGGTGCATTGCAATAACACAAAACCCATCCCTAAATGAGGCGGTGTGAAGGAGCCCTAATTCATCCTCTCAGCCTAACAGGCTGCTGTTAAATAGGGGAGTGGAGAGCAGCTGATGGGCACTGCTGGGAAGGTTGGCAATAAACAGCAGCAGATCTTTGTGCATGCAAAGAGCTTTCCTGAGCTGCCGAGAGGGAGTTTGGGGGAGAGGAGCCGTTTCGCTTCCCCTGCCGAAGGCACAACCCCTCCTGGGGGAGGTTCCGAGCTGCTGCCAGCCTCTGCACCAGATGGCAGCTCTCTCTGTGACAGCAAAAGGCACCAAAACGCTCCCAACTGGTGTGAAGCAGGGCGTGAGCAGGGCGGGTGTCGGGGTGTCTCTGCATCCCCTGGAGCTGCCCATCCCTGCCCCAGGTCTCTGAGCTGCACCGTGCCTCGCACAGCTCGGGGCACGCGGTGACCTGGCTCCTCCGTGTGCCACTCGGCTGCTGTGGGAGTTTGGGCTGCGTTGTTTCATTTTTAAGGCTGTCTGACCAAGGGCTGGGCACTGATCTCCTCCCTGCAGATCACTCTCACCACCATTGGCTACGGGGACAAGTACCCACAGACCTGGAACGGGCGGCTGCTGGCGGCGACCTTCACACTCATCGGTGTCTCCTTCTTCGCCCTTCCTGCTGTAAGTGGGTGCTGAGCTCACCTGAGCCTTGTCCCCAGCCCCTGGACAGCTACAGTGTGATGCACTCAGAGACCTCCTGACTGTAATGCTCTGTGGCTTTTGAGTCAGAAAGTGAGGGAGAAAAATGGAAAGCCTGTTTGAATATCCACAACTTGGGAATTGTGTACATGAGCAAATGGGATGGGAACTCTAGATTTGGCTCTGCACAAATATTTATGGAAGCAATAAAAAACATTTTTTTCCCTAGAAGATTGTTCCTTGGGGTAATTAATGGCTTTAAAATGAAAGAGGGTAGATTTAGATTGGCTATTAGGAAGAAATACTTTCCTGTGAGAGTGGTGAGACACTGGCACAGGTTGCCCAGACAGGCTGTGGCTGCCCCATCGAGGCCAGGCTGGACAGGGCTTGGAGCAACCTGATCTAGTGGAAGATGTCCTGTCCATGGCAGGGGGATGGAATGAGGTGAGCTTTAAGGTCCCTTCCAACCCAAACCAGTCTGTTATTCTGTGATTACACATTTCAGCAAATTTTCCCTGTCCCTTTGGCAGTGCATTTCAACGTAGTGCAGGATTGGGATTCCTATGGGGGTAATCTGCTGAATGCCAGCAGGCCGGGGTTCTTTTGTATTTTATCAGTTGGCTGGAGGTAGTTTGGGAAAATTTGCAATTCCAGTGAGTGCCAGCAAAGTCTGCTACCCCTTGGAGAGTGTGCGCCATGGCTACCGGGATGGAGGCTCTTTCCTTCCTCTATGTTTGAATCAAAAAATGAGGCAGGAAAAAACCTATGGAGGGAAAGCTAGCCACAGTTTTTAAGTGGAAGCTTAACTAAACTCTTGCTAGTGGAAAATTGTTGGTCTCTTCCCCAGGGCATCTTGGGTTCTGGATTTGCTCTGAAGGTTCAAGAGCAGCATCGACAAAAACACTTTGAGAAGAGGCGAAACCCAGCAGCGGGCCTGATCCAGGTGAGGGTCACATCCAAGGAGCCTTGTGGTGACATCATCCTGGTTTTAGGGGGCTTCATAGACTTTTAGAAGTTGGGGAGGAAACAAATGGGGCGGTGTGTGTAAGGTGTGAGACAGCAGTTGGTGACTGGTTTTGTCTGGGAATAAATGCCAGGAAATCAGCTATGGGAAAACAGCATATGTGGTAGGGAATCTAGAGAGAGAGGGGATGGAATTCAGCAAGCAGCCAGCTCAGCAAGACAAATGCATTAGGACAGTCTGTTTTCACCCTTTTTTTCTCCCCAAAGAGAATATTTATCCTGATATAAAGGTACAGTTGGGAGCATTTTCTTCACAAGAACAGATGTCCGTGCAGAAGGCCTGCCTTGTTGTATATCTTGGAGAATTGAAATTAGTCATTTTACATTCCCCTGCTCCTCTCTCTCCACATTTTTCACTTCTTAATGGGCAACAGCACCCATCCTGACCTCAGCCTGGCAGTGAATGCCTGGGACCTGCAGCATTTTTAACTGGGCTCACATGGTCAGGAGTATCACGGCACCGCCCCAAGTTCGTCACTTACCAAATCAAGGGGGAGGCAGAATGCTGGATCCATCCATAGGACTTGGTGTTGGTTGAGCTTTATAAACCCAGGGGTGGTTCTGGCCATGCCTGGGTGCACAGTCCCACTGGGTTTTCTCCTGCACAGGCGGCTTGGAGATTTTATGCCACCAACCTGTCCCGGACAGACCTGCACTCCACCTGGCAGTACTACGAACGCACCGTCACTGTCCCCATGTACAGGTACCTCCTCCTCCAGCTTCCTCCTCCACTGCTTTCCTCGTGATGCCACTGTCTCCATAGTTATTTTTGTTATCTGAATATATAATTTTGCTTTTTTTTTTTTTGTTTTTTTTTGTTTTTTTTTGTTGAAAAGTTGATTTTGAGTTTCTAAGGGCTGGTATATGCTTTTGCTTTTGGAGTTGCTTTTTTTTTTTCTTTGTATTTTTTCTTTGTATTTTTTCATTGTTTTTCTTTTTGACTTGATTTTAATTTCCCTGTTGCTTTGTGTTTTTTCTTTTTTTTCTTCCCATGTCTTTGTGTGTGTACATGCTCTTCTTTTCACCTTTATTTCTCCACGCCTGCTGGTAGTTGCATTGTGTTGTGACAGTTGCCGTGCCCAGGTGTGAAGACCTCCCTCCAAGCTGCCCTGGATCATAGGTAAACACCACCCTCTCCCTACCTGCAGCTCCTTGTGCCCTCTCAGGCTCTCCTTGCTGGTCCAACTGGTCTCTAATGGTCCTTCTGCCTTTCAGCATACTTCTCTCCCACCCTTGACCAGCCTGGCCCTCTCCCAGGTGCATTTTCCCTGGGTCCTCCGTTCCTTTCTTTTCCTTTTTTATCTCTAAGAGGAGGAAAACTAACTTGGGATTCAGGGAGCGTTTTCCCATGTCTTGTATCTCATTTACTCATCCCAGGGTGTTGACACAAGCAGGGAATGACGTTGGAACCATGATGGATGAGGCTGCTGAGCACCAGAGTGTTTTAGCAGTACCCACCTGCCTTGCTCTACCTGCAGTAAAACCAGGCAGGTTTTTAAGGTGAAACTACACAGGTTAGAGCAGTGCTGTGGAAATTCACAGCCTTCTGGGATTTGGAGCTTTATGGAGCTGGGGACAGAGTCCCCTGCCATGCCTCCCAGCCCTCCAGAACATGGGGAAGCACCGTGTCCTTCAGGTCCGCTTTGGGCCTGGTGGCTTCCTCAGAAGCTAAAATGCACCATGTTCTATTCATTTTCACCCCACACCTCCCTGTATCCTGGGCAGGGCCATGTGCCCCTTCCTGGTGTATTTCTAGAGGCTATCCATGACTCGCTGGGTTTGTAGAACGGTTGGATATGTTTGTTAGATGTTCCTGTAGCTCTGTGGGGTTTTGTTGGGTGTGATGGGGCTCCCTGTGCCCCATCTCCCCTCGGCCACACAGGGCTGTGGCCCAGCACTGGGCTGTGCCACTGCAGGAATAATTCCTTCCTGATTTCCCATGTTACTGGTGCCTTCTAGCCCTCAGGCAGACAGCCTGGATGTATTTCCTGGGGTAAGCTTTAGCCTGTATTTCAAACACACCAGCCAGCCTTTTAACACATCATAAAAACCTGTTGAAAGTCCCATTGCCATGGTCAGTAGCTTCTCATTGGATTAATTTCTAGTGTGTGTCTGATTGGTTGATTTTTCCCCAGAAATTTATGAACTATCTTGAAGATTTTGTCTAAAAAAACCCAAAACAACAACAACCACCCAACAGAGCAGAACAAAGCTGTTTCCCAATAGCACTAAAGCCACCCATTGAAACTCTCCCTCCCAGTACCTGACCTTCTGGCTGTACCTTTGCAGCACTGCCTGGGATCAGCTACTGGAGAGGATGAGGACAGAGCTTGGCCTAAAATCCACTGCAAAATGCAGGCACTCAGGGCTTGTTTTCAGTGGACTTTGCCAAATTTTACTGCTCTTTGAAATACTGAACTTACCATGCAGCCAGACATGCAGTGACACCCTTTTGACTACCTGTTACACAACCCCCTTGTTAAACCCTGTATTTCCACGGAGCTAATATGCAGGAAGAAATCTGAGCTAAAGATCTCCAGAAAAGGCTAAATAGAAACTCTGGGGAGGAGAAAGAGAAAAAAAAAAAGTAGTTTGGAGAGCCTGCTTATCTTGAGTAAAAAGCCAGGACAGATTTGTAGCAGGGTTGTAGCGGTTTTGCTGGCTGCTGCTGTGAGTGCTGCTCAGCCCCACACAGCGGTGTCACCCTGGGCTTCCTTAGAAATTGGATTCTCTGGACTCTCAGCTTCTCCCTTAAATCCCAGCTCTTTGTGCTCAGATCAAGTGAACATCACCTGGGTGAGTAAGCTGTGAGTGCACCAATGGATTCAGGCCTCAATGAAATTTATTTTTTAACCAAAAAACAGTGAACCCCTTCTGACTATATTTTGGATGCTGTCAAATAAATTAAGTGTTTTTTTTTTTTTTTTAAAGGGAGTAACTGTATGTTCTGGCTGCAGCTTGCATCACTCACACTGACCATCTCTCCTTGCCTCCCCACTTCCCCAAGCCAGCTGGCAGGCTCTGGCAGCCCTGTGCTGCTGCAGCCATAGCAGCACATCAAGCCCAGCAGCCCCTTAAGGCCATGGCTGCTGACATGTGGCTGCAATGCACAGTGTGGTTTGGAAGTGGGCTAGAGGAGCACAAAATCCCCTCTCCGGTGCCCAGGGATGATCTGCAGTCACCACTACCTTGGCATCCTTTCTGCTCAACACTGAGCTGCTCATTCCTCATAGCAGGAGCCTGTGCCTTCAGCTCATCTCTCTTCCCAAGGCATCTTTGGAAAGGCTTGGCTGCTTGATATGAGAAAATTGTTTCAAGTGCCTTGGAGGAGCTCACATGGCTCCAGAGCATCACTCCAATCACTGCAGTAGAGCTACTCTGATTTATTTGAGGGAAAATATGGTGGCCTCTGAGAGAATCCCAGATTTCATCTTTAAATCCAAAATGTGGCAGGACCAAATTCTGAAATATGCACAAGGCTTCTGTGTGTGCAGGTGTGGTTTGGGTCGTGATGCACGAGTTGGCTTGGTGCACCCAGACATCATAAATAACCTGTTCTGCATCAGCCACTGGATTTATTGGGAAAAATCTGCTCTTATTGTCACTCATGAGAGCAGGGCCTTGATCTGAACTGCTATCATATATTGGCCTTCACTCAAAAAACCAAACCCATGGGCACATCCTGCCCATTCAGCAGCCCAGCCCAGCGTGTCCCTGGCTGGTGGGGCCAGAGGCTGTGGATGTCCCATGGTAGGTCTCTGGGAGGCCCCCACACTTTCCCTGCCCTGTGGTGCCCATTTGCTCTCAGAGCAAGGTGCCAGCTGCCTGTCCCCGAGGGTGACTCGGGCGTGCCATGGCTCCTGAGCCAGCCACAGCAGGAGCCAGCTCAGTCCATGCTCCTGTGCTCACCTGTGAGCCTGGCCACAGCATCTGCTGCTGGGGACACACTTCGTTCATATGCTAATTTTCTTTATTCTGTTTCTTTCCCCCTCTCCTCCACCCCAACTTCCCCCCCTGTTTTTCTTTCTCTTACCCCTTTGGTTTTCTTTGGTGAAAACACTTGAAAAGCACGCAAACGCAAACGTATGGTGCCTCCAGGTATGAAGTGCATGTGACTCTGAAAGTGTGTGTCATGTCACTCCTTGTTCTTCATTTGGGACTGTAACATGCAAAGCCTTGAATTAAAAAAACAAAAACAAAAACAAAACAACAAAACAAACAAACAAACAAAAAAAAGACAGAAACCTTTGAAGATGAGATTTTTCCAAGGAATGAGTGAAAGCCCAAAGCAGACGCGCCCTCCTGCTGCTACAGACTAACCCCCTGCACCTCCATGTACATTTTAGCTATTGGTACACACAGATGTTGGGAAACTGCCAAAATGATGATGTCAGGAAAGAGAATGGGAGCGTGCTTGATAAGCTTGCTTTGTTAAGGATGATTTCTTGATGGTCTTTCCAACCTTCCCTGATCCATGCAATGCTTAACAAGAAAACATCCCCATTCATCTTCCATTTCCCTCTGCCCTCACTCCTGTGTGTTCCCTCTTCTCCCATCCTTCATTCTGTCATTTATCTGGCTCTAAGCTGCAGGAGTTGTGCCCACCTGGCACTGAGTTTGCTGGTGAGGTGGCACCACAGGGCACATCAGTGGCAGCACAGAATAAAACCTCCAGAGCAGCTGTGCCTGCTTTTGGGGGTAAAACCTGGAGAAGAGAAAGATCTGGGATGCTAAACTGATATGATCATTCATTTCTTTGAGTAATCCAATCTGATTTTATGGTGAAAGAAGGCTTCATCTCAGCAGGAATTTTTCATTTCAGTTTTTAGTTCCAAGACCCACCTAGAGCTAAGCAGTTATTAGCCACAGTTATTCAATCTGGGACTTAACCTTTTGGGATCAATCCAATGCAAAGTCCTGGATATGGCTGTGTAAGATTAATGATAAATAATATTATCTCAGGTTCTGCAGAAAGGAGTAGATTTGCAAATCACAGGCGTATTTTATATGAAATGGGTATCTGAAGGTGTAGTCAAGTTAATATTTTAAGATGGGGAATAAATGACTTGCATTTCAAGACTGCAGGGCAAGCTCTGTTCTTAGAGCAGTTTAAATCCTCACTAGATGCAGTAATGCCACTAGAGCTGATGTGATTTGGTGTCTGATTTTGAAACCCAGTTCCAGTTTTCACAGATGCAAGCTTTACAGCCTTAGTAAATCACACTTACTGCTCTGTGTGCTTAATTTATAGCAAATTGCATCAATGAACTGCAAGTATAATATTAAGAATGTATTTTCCTGTTGTGCTGAACAGCAGCCTGTTTTGGGAATCAGACATTTTTCTGCTACTGGGAGAGGAATAAGAATGTGCCACTTCTGTTCCATTTGTTGTAATGAAGTATTTTATAAGCTTCACAAATGTTCTCAGTCATGAAAAATAGCTTCAGTTGGAGACATAAAGTCATGGTTAGGGCAAAAATTGGCTGCTTATAGAAACTCCAGCACTGTTTGGAGGCTCATTTAGGTTCCCATCCCATTCCAGCATCCATCTCCTTGTCACTGTCTCCTTAACTGTTCATCCTGGGACTGTTCCAAAAAATCATCGTGGCGTCCGCGAGCGTGTCGTGGTGTGTCCTTGTAGCTCCCACCGTGTCGTGTGCTGCTGCCCTCCTCGTGTTGTGGGGTTCTGGTGGTGTCCTGGCCCGAGGCATGACCTCCCTAATGCTTGAAAAGTTCTCTGTGCTCCCAGGAACAGCGGATCCTCCTTTCCCTGCGGATATGGGAGCCGGCGCCTGGAGTTAGCGTGGCCTTTCTCTGTGCTGTACTGGGAGGGGTGGTGGAGGCAGCTGGGGGGACCTGCAGCAGCTCAGAAGTGTTGCTGTGGTGGGTGGCATGAGCTGTGTGTGTCCCGTGGTGTGCAGATTCCTCAGCCAGCTCCCCCTTAACCGGAACGCGCTTCCCTTGCTAACCAGTGACACACGGACCAGGAGGAGAGAGAGAAAACATGAGGAGCCCCAGCCAGAGCTTCCTTCTGCACCTGGCATGGTGGCACCTGTGTCCCCTGTGCCCTGGGCACTCACCAGGGCACGGTGCTGTGCACCCAGCATTCCGCAGCAAAGCTCAGTTTAAGAGCTGTGCAGAGTTCTGCCTTTTTTGCTTTTTAAGGTTCTGGAGAAATGGTGTGGTGCAGTAGCTGTTCCTCAAGCTGCTCTTGCAGTGACAGGTTAGGCTGAGCACTTAGTTGAGATTAAATTTCAGGTCAAGTATATGTTTTCACTCATTTTTAATAACAATTATTTCATTAAAATACTGGTTTCATTAAAATACTGTATTTTATTTCATTGAAATACATGGGCCTCCTCATGTGCACCAGGCCCATGAACCAACCACAGAAATGGTGAATTTCTGTGTTAGTTGTGTGTCTGTACTTCCTCATGGAAGCATCTGTGGTGGCCCAAGAGGTGGCCACCTTCAGCACACTGCAGACCATGGGCTGATGCAAAAGAAATCATTCCTTTTGGAATCCTGAGTCCTTTGAGCTAATGAGCTCCTCAGCTGAGACTTCCACCACTGAGAGCCAGGGACTTGCAATCCCAGCTGGAGAAAATGGGGCAATTTTCCTGTGTTCTGCTGGGTAAGGACCTCCCTGAGGAATTAATTCACCAAAGAAGAGCTGTGCACCCTTCATTAGCTGCTGAGTACAACCTGTGCTGGATTTATGCACCTCTGCCAACCTGGAATGCATCTCCAAACCCAGCTGAAGGGAGGTGACAGCCCAGCACTCATGCATGCTCCACTGCATCAAGGTCAGCTTCTTCCTGATGTCTGCAATGAAGAGGATCATTAATTCAGCAGATCAGGATGTGCTTTTCTCTGGATGGAAGCGAATGGGGAGCTGAGCCAAAATTTTTCAGGCCTATTTTTATTCTTTTCTCCATACTTAGAATTGGAAAATTTTCTCATTGCCTCAATCTTGTGAACACAAAATCTCTGCTGAACCAATGTGGTTTTGAGGATAAGTTTTGTGCCTGCAGAGAGAGGCTTTTCCAGTTGAGTTGGATTTTTTTGGTTAACATGTGAAACTATTGGTCTCATCATGACTGAAAAAAATGCGGGCATGAATATCTCTCCCTTTATTTTAATAAAAGCCTCATTTCTTACAGTCTCCCCCTGACACCTCCATCCTATGTTTCTCTTGGTTGAAAACCTGGCTGGGAATATCAATATTAAATATTTATGGAGGAAGCCCTGGTCTCCCAAGGTCTCAGGGAAGAACCCAAAAATGGATGTGGAGCTAATTCCATGGCTTTGAAGCACAAAAGCAGAATCAGTCATAGGACATTTGTTCACTGGATTTTTCATTCTTACCAGGATTCCCATAAACAGATTTTTTTTTTTTTTCTTTTAAGTAAGAAGGGAAGGAAGCCCTATGGTTTCTGGAAGGTGGAGACACAAGGTTTTTTGTCTCATTTTAGGACAAAATCTGACATGGAGAGTAGGGAATTGGTTAAACTTGACCCTGGAGCACACTGCTCTTTCTCCTGGGATGCTCCCAACCCCAGGTCCTTGTTTTCTCTGCTCCACAAGCTGCTCCTTCCCCTGCCTTTCCACATTCCCAAGAGCAGCAGGGTTGAGTTTTCCTATTTTCCCCCTATTTTCTCCATTTAGCAGTGCCAACCTGCCAGAACTACAGCTCTGCCAAAACACCACTGGGCTGCCCAGGAACCCTGGCAGCTGCTTGGTTTTGGGGAGGTTCAAAATCCAGTGGTGCAGACAAGTTTCTCTCTCTCTCTTGCTGTCACTTTCTCTCTCTTACCCCACTGCTCTGCCTTAGGACACTGTTGGAAGTAGCAGCCAAACCCCTCTCCATCCTTCCCGAGCTGTCCCCCAGCTGCAGTTGGTGGCACAAAGCTGGTTCTGGTTGAAAGGATGGGGCAGCAGGGGAAGTTGCCGAGACAGGAGGCTCTGGAATCAGCTCTGTCTGGACATTAATGCTGTTGTTTTCTCCCTCTAGACTCATCCCTCCTCTGAACCAGCTGGAGCTCCTGAGGAATCTGAAGAGCAAGTCAGGACTGACATTCAGGTTAGCAGCAGAGTTAAGAGAGTTTGGAACGCACACACTTTGCAATATTTTTCTTTTTTTTCCTGTTTTCTTTTTTCCTTCCTGCCTTTTGCATATGGACATCCTTGAAGATGAAAGAGGTTTGACAGCTGGTCCCACATGGGTCACTCAGTGACCTCCTCCCTGCCCCTCTCCCGTGCTCTACATGAATCCCTTCAGCCTAACTTGGCTCTGGAGCAATGTCACAGTGCTTGACTGACAACTCAAAGCCATCTCAAAGGGGCTGATGGAGGTCATGATCCCAGTTTTCCTCTGACCTTTCTGCTCCTCACCACACTCTGAGGACACTCAGGCCCATGATGTGTTAATTCATTCTCTGTTCCCTCCAGTGACAGCAGACAAGGTTGTAGCAGTGAGACATTTTTGCTAAATTAGCTGTGGAAGGGTTTACATGAATCCCCCAGAAGGGTAGGAGTCCTGCACCTTCACCCTCTGCTTGGGAGGGGTAGTTCTTGGGGTTTTTGAGCACTCAAGGCTGCCCTGTTGATGAATGGGGAGTGTGCAGACCCTGGGAGGGATGGAGAGGTGCCAGTGGGCATCAGGGCCAGGGAGGTGTGGGATGGAGCTTGCCCTGGGCTGTGTGCCTCCACAAAGAATACACCTCTGGGTCAGCCTGAAAATTTTAAAATGTGAGTATTTGAGCTAGTGACTGAGGCTGGGCTTCCAAGCTTTTCTGAGCAAGAAGCAGGGAGGGGAAAGAGATTTTTCTTAGTCTCTCCAGGCTGCTGCCTTTAGCTGAGGAAGAGGGGTCGGGCTCTGTGAAGGTCTCAGTGGTCACTGCTGAGCAGCAGCAGGGCCAGGGCTGGTGCAGCATCACACTCAGAGGGCACCTGTGTTAGGGGAGGCAGAGCTGTATCTGCTGAGAAAACATGGTCTGCTCCCTCTGTGGGGGCTGCAGGGGCAGAGCTGGTCAAGACCCCCAGTAAACACCATTCCCCAGTGTAGGAGTTGTGAATCAGAGCAGCTTTTCCTCATTGCTGGAGGGAAATACCACCACAATGCCTGGTCAGTGAAGGTGAGGGGTGCTTGTCAGTGTGGCCTTAGCATGGCTTACAGTGTCCTGGCTGCCCTTTTGTAGGCATTCAGCTCACTTTGTCCTCCATGATTTTTCAGGGCAATCCAGTTTTGGATCTCAATACGAAACTGCAAACACAGATTGTGGTGTCCCGCTCCCTCCATGTCACCTTTGCCAACTACTTTGGTAAAGTAGCTGCCAAAGACTCTGGAGGCATAAACCCCACCTGAGGTGTCAGGATGCCAGGGAAGGGGTCCATGCTCCTTCCCACCCATGTCCAATCCCAGCACCCAGCGTGAATCCGTGCATTCGGAGATCTGACATGAGCTCTGTCCCAATGGCCGGGGCGGAAAAGTGAATGCACCAAGGTCATGGGAGCCATTCAAATCCTTCCTCGTGTGCAAAACATGAGGGCAGTGCATTTCCAAAGGAAGGGGGCCGCTCTCTGAGCCCACAGAAGTCCTCCTGTGCTCACACAAATCACACGACCCTCAGGTGTCTCAGCGGTGCGTAGGCACAAGGATGGGTTGGGATGAAATCTTCAACCCTGTGCGTTGTATGTGTCTTCTCTGAGGTTGTGTGAGTCTCCAGTGATCTTCTGTCCGGGCCAGAAACTCCGGGAATTAAGTGCTCCTTTCCCTTTCTTCTGTCCACAACTTCCACTTAGTTGTATTGTTGGTATTGTCGTTTCGTTATGTTTTAACAGTGAAGCAGCAACATCTTTTGCCACCTGACACCATGCTAATGTACTATTGCTTCTGTTTAAAGGAAAGAGCAGCAGCCAGAACCATCGCCAAGGTCTGTATCACTGCCAACACACCATCCCCATGCATTCCCTGTAGATTTCTGTGTGTGTGCGTGTGTGTACCATGTCGTGGCACCATCGAGGGAAGCATTCCTAGGTATTACCGTGCTTTTCCTGTGCTGTGCAGTCCGATGTATCTACGTGTATGCTGGACCTTAAATCATATCTTCCCTCCAGTCTGTTTCGGGCTGGAGCAAGATAGCAAGGCTGGGGGGGGTGTGGAGAGTGGTGGCAGCACAGGCAGAGCTGGCAGACACTCACGGGGGTGACAGCAGGGCTTTGGTTTTTGCTTCTTTGTTTTATTTTGGTGCTGGGGTTATAGCTGAGTAACTTGGTATAACGCAGGCTCAGCGTGTGCCCAGGGGCAGGTGACGCATTGCCTGTGTCTCTGTCACCCGTGCTGGGCAGAGGTGACGTGGGGAACACGAAGCCATCGCCACGTCACCCCGCTGGCAACTTCTCCTGAGCTCCTCTCGCTGCAGGGCACGGCGTGGACCTGCTGCTCCGTGGGACACAGGAGGGCTCTCTGGCACAGCAATAGTGGCATGGCAGAGACACCCTTTGTCCACCCCATTCCCTGGGGAGGAGGCACATTCCCTGCTCCATCTTCCCTCCACGCCTCGAGCCCACGGTGCAGAGCGTGCTCTGGATCGTGGCGAGCACCTTCCAAGGGCAGCCGTAAATCTCACTTGTGGTAGAGCTTTTCTCCGTTCACAACTCCCAGGGAAAGCAACAGGGCTGGTGTTTGGGATACTTTTAGGACAATCTTCATCCACTTAGGAGTATTTAATTCTGGGATTTTTTTCGTCCTGTGTTTTCCAGTTCTTTTAAAAAATAATTCTGGAACTGAATCTCTTTTTTTCCTTGGCTGATGAGACACAAACTGATGATCAGTGAAGATCATCTGCTTGGCTTTCTGATCTTCTATCTCATTCCTCAAAACACAGCTTACAGCCTAAATTTTGTAAACAATGAATGCATTTTTCAGAAGTACAGCCAGAGCCTGGCATTCTGCAGATGTACCTCTCTGCCATGCCTCTTAGCTTATAAGAGGCCAGAAGCTAATTTTTCCTTGGCATAAAAGCCAACCAAAGATATCTGGGTAGATATACTGCTGACTAAAGGGTGGAAAATTTCATCTTTCCTTCCTTCCTTCCTTCCTTCTCCCTCTCCTCACCCCCCTTTTTTTTCCTGTCACTCATTTGAGCTTTTCTTTGCAAGCAGAACCTTTGTAGCACTCCATCTACTTTCCTGCCAAATAACCCAAATCTCCAAGATCATGTTTCAACTATCCAGATTTTGGTTTTGGTTGTTTATTTTTTTTTGTCTTTTTTTTTTTTTTTTTGCTTAAGTGTAGCTCTCAAGTGAAGGCAGCCTCCATCTAGCTTTATTAAAGCAGGGAGCATTACTCAGGAACAGCTGTCTGGGAGCAGACCAAGGCTGAAATCTTGGCCACCTGCCTGTGGCAGCAGAAGGGTCAGAATTTAATGCCAGGGTCTGGCTGCTCTGCTGCCCTGCCTCAGCCAGTCATAAACTTTGAATGCATCAAAGGGTAAATCCACATTTCTTACAGTGCAATGAGACAAAATCCCTGTTCAGCCCCATCCACTCCATAGCCAAGGAAATCTGAGGTCTGACACTCCCTTACAGGGTTATCTCAGCCAGCATCCCTGCAATCTAATCAGACTAAATAGTCTTATTTCTGAGTCACTAGCCTTATTTCTAATTTTTGAATCTCGGTCCTGTCTTGCAGGGTTCATATTTATTTACTCGAAACCTGAAGTTGAGTACAATATTTCTTCGTAGAGGTTGCAGGTTTTTCCTTGATCATTTTCCACTTTCTCAACCTTATGTCACAGAAAGAAGTAAAAATAGTCCTTCCCTGTTCTTTTTCAGAGTATTTTTTACTATTTATAGGTCCTTCATCAGAGTCATTTCCAAGTGCTGTTTCCTGCTCCTGTGGTGCATCTGTCTCTTGTGACACCGATGGGTTTTGTTGCTAAACCCCAGCCCAAGGAGGGCTTAAGCTGAGGGTCTGCAGCTGCTGTGCAGAGCTTTAGAGTTTATTCCATCTTGTTCAGTTCTGCTGCCATGGCAGCACCAAAGCTCCTTCCTTCTCTTCTATTAGGGCAATACCAATTCTACCTGTTCTCACTGTCCTTTTCCTTCCATCTAATAATGCCTCAGACCTCAGGAAGTAATTTTGCATTTGGGGGCCCAAATTGCCTATTTTCCCCAATAAAATTTTCTGGGTCTTTTACATTCACATCCCAAATCTTCCACCCACTCGAATTTCCAGCAGCCTCTCGGTGATGCTCAGTGTGTCATCCTGCCCTTAGAAAAGAGAACTCATCCTGTTTCTCTGCCCACCTGACAGTTAATCACCCACTTGCTGGTGATGCTTCACTCAGGAAGCTCCTGAGGATGAATTGTCTCTCTTAGCAGACCCCGGCTCTACACCTTTACTGCTTCAGCTGGGAAAGGATTTTCCACTTTGCATTTCCATTGCTGTAAGGAAATAGTCTTACACCTGGAGGTAGCTGGATCTTCCTCCTCTTTTAATGATTTGTAGGGAGTGGCTGATTTCCTGTATTCTTCTTTCCATAACCAATACACCACAAACCCCCTGCAGCAAACGGAACAGAAAGAGCTTTTTCACTATTTTTCACCTTTTTATATTTCACTTTCGAGAAGGGTTGCTGGCATGGCACATGGGATTATGCTATGTAGGATAAACATTTTCTTGTGAGGTCGGGGAGCATCCCAAGCATTCTGCCAGAGCAGGGGGTGGCTGTTGGGGTCCTGCTCTCTGACCCCAGTGCTGCTGTAGCTGTGCTGATTTCTGCCCACACAGCACTGGGAGAGCTGCTGCCCAGGTTGGGAGGACATGAGGAGCTGATGAGGTCACCTGGAAATTCTCTTGGGTGGCTTTTGATTTAGTCTTGGCATAAAATGGGACAGCTGATCTGAGAGACAGGTTATGTCCTTTCTCTATGGTTTCTGCTTTGTATTTCCACCACGAGCTTGTCTGCATCCACATCTGAGTGCTGGGAATGCTCTGTGCTGACTTGCTTGGGGGCCAGGAGCTCACCTCCCCCAGAGGTGGAGCCTAGGGCGTGATGAGCAGAAGAGATGCTGACCTTTTTCTACATGCCATGTACCCCTTCCCCCCTTTTTGTTTTCTTCCCTTTAAAAATAAAATTCGTTCAGAGCCTCCTGTTGCCCATCACTTTGGGTGTTGTGTCCACCCTGCCCCTGCCCCTCCCCAGGCTGGATGTGCTGCTGGGGCACTGGGACCCGTCCCAGCCCCGAGACCACACCGCTGCCACGCAGGGTCCAAACCAAGTCCCCTCTCCCTCATATCCCCAGGGAAAGAGGCCTGCTCTGTGCTAGGGCTTTTCTCACCCCTCCTGCTGCAGAAAGCCAGCAGATCAGAGTGGTAATGGGGGGTGATTACTCTTCTGTTAATCAGGCTGAAAATTACCTGTGGCATCTCGTTTCTGTTTGTTCTGCTTTGATTGTAATGTCAAAAAGACAGACACATGGTTCACCAGGGGTATGGAAGCTCCTGTATGAAATGTGGGCTTCAGATGCTCTTTAACAGATGGTTTGAGAAACATCTGAAGGCATCCACAACCACATTTCTTCCTCTTGCATTTTCCAAAATACAATTGGGTGAGAAGCTAAAAATTAATGAACCAAATGACCATAATAGCATATTAATATCAGAGAAAAAGAAACAGAAGGATTCCAGGGACGCGGGAAGCTAAAACTCAGATTACTTTGTCCAGCATGAGTTCAGTGCTGTAGGTGATGAGAGGAACCTCTTTGGAAGGTTGTTCTCAGCTGTGGTTTGTCCTTGACCCCAGTGAGCTCAGCAGGACCTGGCTGTGTACTGGGTGAGTGCTGGGCTGGGTCCTCGTACCGTGTGTGTTTATCTGTGTGTATATCTCTCTCTCAGTGTGTGTATATGTCTGTCTGAGATACACACAACCCCAAGATCTCTCTTCAGGGGTGTGATTAAGGCTTCTGTATGCACTGGAGGATGCCTTTGGTTGACTCAGTGGGCCCCTGCTCATCCAGCCAAGGATGTCCAAGGTGTCCCAAACCTCTACTGCCCCAGTCATGGGAACCCCATGGGCCACATGAGCCTGGGCTGGTGTTTGGCCTTCTAACCAATTTAACTGGTGTCAGAGACTCATGCTGGGACTGACAGTAATCTGGAAATAATCAGTTGCCTTTAGGGGAGCAGATTATTTGCACTGAAGGAGCTGCATCTTTCTGGAGGGACTGCAGAGGAGACTGAGAGGAGAGAAACCCGTGTGTCTCCCTGAGGCTCTGCATGCTCAATATCCCACTCCCACTCCAGCTCCAGGACAGCCCTGGTAGCACCACTGGCCTCTGGGGCTACCTGGAGATGCAGGGTCCTGTTTTGGACACCTGAGGAGTCCCCAGGATGCCGAGGGTGGTGTCAGCTGAGCTTGCATGGGATGCTGTGCCCGTGAGCTCCTCTGATTACCCAACTCAAGTGTAAAATAAGACTGGGATTTGATGCCCTTCAACCTTTCAGTCTGCCCGTGGATTTGGCAAGAGCTGCCTGCTGGTGGTTGGTGGCCTGGTGGGGTGATGGGGCCACGTCATTCCCCTTCCACAGGTAGAGGGCTGCTCCATGGCGTGGAGGACCCTGGTCCTGGTGGGGATCTCCTGGCAGGGCAGTGCCTGAGCAGCCATTTGGGATGGAGCTGTGGTGGTGCCTCCTCAAAGTCAGCAACTCCCCAGAAGTGGTAGGGCCTGTCTGAAAATCATTACGAAAACCAGATGTGTGAACACAGATGTTCAACTCCCTTCCCAAAAGGGACTGCACCACACCCTGTTTTTATCTATTTTTTGTTTTTTCAATGCCAGGCTTAATATAATGGTATTTTCCATATCAGATAATTTTTTTGATATTATTTGACAAAACAAGTTAAAGTTTTGGCTTTCCATGGTTTACACAATTTGAATAAACTTATTTTTTTAAAATATATTTAGAGGAAGAACAGAGTATTTTTTGTTTCCAATACAGATGAAAGGTCTTCCTGCAGTTAATTGTAGATAAACTGACACCACCAACTCAATGAGCAGAATGCCTCATGTCTAATAATTAAATTTACTGGCCATAGTGAAACAAATTTCAGATACCCTCTTGATTTTTTTATTTACTTTTTTCTTTCCTCACTGAACACTCAAACAGAACAATCCTGTCATGAACCCGGCCCTCAAAACACCTGTCTTTTAAACCCAGAGTCCGTAATCAAAAGTTTCCTGTCTGGCATTTGCTTCCAGGTCTAATTTTTACTCTCCCCTCATTTCCAGTAAAAGCAAACCGTGCAGAGAGTCACTATGCGGATGCTGCTCAGGAAACTCTAGGTACCACGGGAAATGCGTCGCACGAAACTAATCAAAAGCTGCACGGCTCATTCTCCCTCTACCCTGCTACCACCTGTTCTGATCACTTCTCTGCTTAATAGAGGTACTAGATGAGTAAAAAAAAGGTGGAAGAGCCTCCCCACTGCCCGCCCCGAAATTAGAGCCTTCCCTGGCTGTCAGTTGTGCAGAGCACACGAAGCGAAGGGATGAGGATGGGGAATTTGGGCTGGGCTAGCCAAGCCAGTGTCTGCTCAGCAAGGGAGGAGGCCAGGAAATGAAATTAAACAAATAATGGAAAATTAAAAAAAAAAAAACAGAAAGAAAAAAAAAGGCAAAATGAAAAATTTTATTTTTTTTTTTTAAAGAACCCTCCCTCCCTATCGCTCCATCCCTCCTCAAGGTCCAGGGAACCCTTTGCAAATTGACTTGCACTGTACAGCAATGTCCAGTTAGTAGCACAAGAAATACCAGCTTCCTGCCTCTGCTCAGTCACCATTCCTCTGGCTCTCTGACCGTGACAAATTGACCTTTCCTAGCCTGGTGGCCTTTGGAAGCCACAGCTTGCCTATCTAGCACCTCTACTACGCAGCTAGAGAAGGACTAATCTCAGCCTGTCCCACCAGATGTAGGGGAGACGGGCTCCCCTGAGCGTTGACATTGGCCTTGTGAATGGTTCTGTTTCTAGACCCCGAGGGGGACAGACAGCTTTAGCTCAGGGCTTTGTACAAGCAGGGTTTGTGCATCTTTTTCATCCAGCTGACAACTGCTAGGTGTTTTCAGGGACTTCCCAACCAGCATCCCTTAGTGCACCCATGGCCATATACACAGACACATAGATCTTGTCTTACTTGTGCATAAATACTTCCACACCTGCACTAGAAGAGTCTCTGCCCCCACCCCTGCTCCTCAGCAGCAAACACGCACCTTCTTGATCTCCCACTGCCCAGAGTTTGCATGCTGTGAATGCTGGCAGGGGTCCCCCCCAGCTCCTCGCCCCACAGCCAGGCAGGTGGACAGCCCGGGAGTGGCAGGGCACTGAGTGATGCCGCATGTTTGTGAACTCGGATTTTTGCATGCTCTTTTTTGGAGTCCGTTTTAATTCTCAAAATCACCAGTCTCTGTATCCCTCAGAAAGCCAACAAACTACAGCCTTGAAAGTATAAAACTGCAGCTCTAACAGTATATGTATCTCTAATTTTCTTCATTACTTGTTTCAACCTGTATCTTTTCTTTTCTTGCTATTTTTTGACCTGCTGGCTCTTTTTATTCTCTGTCAGTCTAGAGGGTAGGACTCATGGCTGAGGTTTGCGTGTACCAGGTGCTCAGAAGTAGAGTGGTAAATCCCATCTCTGAATGGGTAACAAAGGGGAACGGGACATGATCTAGGATTCATAAAAAGCAGTTTCTCCATGGTAGGAAATCCATTGCATCTGGATAAATAGCCTGAACCTCTGAGTCAGCCTCCTGCTGCATACTTGGTGGTGCTATGGCCTTCCTTGAAGGTTAGCCTTGAAAAGTGTGGGTAAATATTGGGTGATCATCAGTTGCACAGGCAGCATTTCAAGACAAATGGCAAAGATTTGGTCAATAGTCTAGCTGGAAAAACTTATCCTGACTTCTGTGGTGTTTCCATTTGCCAGGTGAGGTTGTTTTATGTGTGGAGGTGTAGTGTGAGCCCGGAGACTCCTCCCCAGAGAAAGCCTCCTCTCAGTTGCTTAACACTGAGGTTGTTTTTGGCAGAGATGAAAATGAGCAGTGCTATTCATAATCTGTCATCTCATCTGTTCGTGTCTAGTTCTGTTTTCTGGAAAATCAGCCACTCTGATCTCAATGTCTTCCTTGCATGTCTTCCTAGGCATGGACTTTTAATTGCTAAAGCCAGTGTAATTTTTTTCTGTTTTCTACTGAATTTCTTCCCACTGTGGTCCTCATTTCATCTCCCCCATCTTGAGTTCTGCAAGGGAAAGGGAGGATGAAACAAAGTGTTACCTCAATACCTTCTTAATCTGTTGGAGAGTCTGAAAAGGAAGATGACAGACTGTGGTTCTTCCAGTCAAAAAGGAGTCTTGAACTTTGGAGTAGCTACAAGAGCATCTTTGTTACCTGCATCCTTCCTGAATGTAGTGTTGAATACCCTGTGCTTTAGTAGAACTGTGGGTTAACTGTGAAGGGATGTAAAAATAATTCAGGTGTCTTGTTTCTCTGGACCCTTGAGTGTCTGCCACCAATCCCCACTGCACAAACTCTTGGGGCAGATGCCAGCACTTTGATGCAGCTCAGGCTGAGTGCTAAAAGCCTTCATCTAGGATGCACATAACGAAATAACAGCACACGATGAGGCAATCATGGAAAACTCAATGTAGGTAAATTAATAGGAAACTCCTTAGAAGCTGTGGTTTCTTAATGTACTAAACCATTGATCTTTAGTCAATAAATACAATAACACATTCATTTTTAGACAGTAATGTAACTACACCAAGCCAGATTATCAGCTCTATTGTATTCTGCTTCGTAAGAGACTTTCCCGGCACACTCAGAGACGAGGGCACCTCACAGTGGGAAGAGCACCCAGAGCAGTGAAGGAAAGGTGTTTGTAGAGCCCTTGACTGGCCTGTGGCTCTGGGTGGAGTGGGTTCCTTAAAGGCTGGTTTGGGAATGATCAGCCAGCTCGGAGCTGCAGCCTGGCTGCTTTGCTTTGCTCCCGAAATGCAGAACAGCCGAGCTGGCAAGCAGCAAACGGCTGGGAGAAGATGCAGGATGTGGCTGACGTGGTGTCTGACAGCACTCAACATCAGTCTGGGAGAAGAGGGCTGGGAATTAGGAAGAGATGGGTGATTATAACAGAATGCTGCAGGACAGCAAAGGTTACAGATGTGAGTCTGGCTCCACTGTCCCTTCATTCATCTGAGGCCCTCTGCTTCTCAGTGCTTGTGTGGTGGCTGCAGGGATGGTGCAACTCCAGTCTTTGCCATCACAGCATCAGTGGCTCCCATCCAAGTCTGGCACTGTGGTTGTGGATGAGGAAAAGGAGAAGGATTACTCACCATGACAGGATCACTGGCTGATGTTTTGTTTCCCTTACACCCAGGTTTCTCTGCTTCTAGAAACTGCGTTCTCTAGGCTGAATTCACCTTTTAGCAATGTTTTTTCTGGAATCACTGGAGGCAAACCAGGCTTGAGCCAGGCCCTCTCTTGGTTTTTGTTTTAGTCGCGGCAACTTTTGCATACACAGTCTTATTTTCCTTTCCTTCATGCCTCCAGTAATTGTTTTCTGCCTCTTACTCACAGCAGCAAGCAGACTGGAGCCCAGCGATAGTCACAAAGGCCATCATTCACTCCTGGCATTCCTGCCTGGTTTTAATGAGTTGTTCTCATATGACACAAGCTCAGCACAAACTCTTGATTTAAAAAAAAAAGCCCCTCATTTACCAACAGGAGACAGCCTTTTTCTCCTGGCCACAGCTTCTCAGAAGAATGAGCACTGATAGTGGTTGAGTTTGGATGCAGAGATGGATCTGAGTCTGTGCTAGTCCGGCTCCTTCTGGCTAGCTGAGAAGAAAATGAAGTAATGGCTCAAGCATAGTTTAAAATCAATGACAAGTCCTTACAACCAATACTTTTTATTGATCTGAAATTACTGCTAATGTAATGAGTCCACATTTTTTTTTTAAAGTGCTGATTTAATACTATAGAGAACTGGAATAAACCCCAAACCAGAGCATTTCAAACAGGAGCTTAAACCCCTGGCGTCCTAAGGAGGCTGATGGCAGCTCGTTTTGAAGGTCAGTACTTGCCCATTTCTCTGCTGAGTGCTGGGCAGTTGGACTTAACCAAAATGTAAAGCCCACTGAAGCAGTGAACATCATCCAGGTTCTCCAGCATGGACTCTCATTTTTTGACTGGCAACAGAAATCGGCTCAGTTTCTATCCTTTGTTAAATTCAAGCCAAAACCTGAATATTTGTAAACCTTCCCCACAGTCAGCCTGGAAAGGTAATTTTTTGCTATCAAATCTGTTTTCATAGATGCCACTTGGAGTGGACCTAGAATTAAATCACAACCTATCAGGCTGTTGTAACTTCCCCTAAGCTGTGCCTCTGGTTGCAAAGCCACGGTTCCCTTTCCCTTCCTTCCCCTGGCACGAGCAGAGCTCCTGCCCCGTGCTCGCGCCGCTGTCACGACTGTGAGCGTCCATCTGTCCCTGCTGTCCTCACCTTCGTGTCACCAACACCTCCCACTCAACTGAGGCTCATTTACCATCCTGGAGTGACATCCCAAAGCACCTCTCTGAGGCACTCTACGTCCCTCTGCATGATTTTCTGGTTGAGTGAGAACATGATCTTGGATTAGCTGACAGCATATATCCCTATGTATGTCTGTATTTCTTTGGGATTTTTTTCCTACCAGCTCCTGCAGACCCCAGCAGCATCCTCCTCTGCAGGGATTGTACTTGCATGTGATTCCAGGTGTCGTTTCCAATGAGGGAATTGCATGGCAGAAGGAAAGATTCTATCAGTTGTTCATGGTGTCTCGTGTCGTCTATGTTAAAACCAAGAAGTTACATCAAGAGTTGGGTTTTTTTCCTTAGTGAGTACTTGGGAACAAAACCCACCCAGATCTTAATTGTTCATCAGATTTTTATGAGATTTTTTAATGTGTTTCTCCTCATGCTCTCAGGATTGAGACTCTTTGCTTGTATGCCTCACCAAGTTCAACCCTTTATTTTTTGCTTTTTGTGATTCCTGCAAACATTTGTAGCACATTTGTTGTGGGAATGGAAAAGAGGCTCCAAGGAAAAGGCCCTGCCATACTCAGTGAAAGGCAACTGGTTTTATGCTGGGATTGGTGATGGGAGAAACTCAGCAGAGGATAGGGCACAAAATGATCACTTTGAATCCTGAATATGGCTGTGTTGTTAAAGCATTTTTATAAAACTTACTTTTTTAAAAAGGTAATTCAAAGTAATAGTACTACTGAAACACAGTGGATTCAAAAAATATTATTTTTTAAAATCAACAAAAATAAAGAAAGAAGATCCAACTGGCCTATTTAGAATCAAATAATGAAATTTCAATCTGGTTTCTAATCCAAGAAACTCAGAGTGAGAATTTCCTTTAATCCTTTGGCACATTATGTACAGTGGTTTTGGTGGCAGTAGTAATGAAGGCTTACATCCAGAAAGGTGTTTAGGCATGTGCTTGTTCCCAGATTCCTCTGTGCATTTGTACTTTTGACCTGGATTTCAGCTCTGCTGATCCCATGGCCTTCAGACAGGCCCTGCAGATGGGCACCACACTGGAAATTCAATCCGCAGCACTTACCCGAATTCAAATTCATCTTTAATTGGAATAATTCTGCCTTTTTAATTTGGTCATGAGCAAATTTTATTTTCTCTCCAATCCATCTTTCAATGTGAAATTGCTGCTGAGCTTGTGGCCGCAGCCAACCTTTCCCTGCAGCCCAGGGGATGCCCTCCCTACAAAACTCTGCAAAATGCTGCCTAAGCACCTTTCTCTCCCTGTAAATGTTTGTTGTCTCGCAATGTAAAGTGACTTTGTAAAAATAGCACCTTCTTAGTCGACAAATCTGCTCTCTGAGTGTCCTCGAGTCACATCTTCTTCCTTGGCTGGCCGGAGCTGGTGTCTGCTCCTGTCAGCAGGGAACAGCCGGCGGCTGGGAAAAGGGAGCAGCGTTTTGCTTTGCTTCAAAACCAGCAGCCAAGTTCTGATTGAAGAACCTCGTGCCGGTTTTGAAGGCAAAGAAGGGCCGTGGGGCTCTGACTTTTAAGTTGGTGCTGCTGAAAGACACACCAAAAAAAAAAAAGGCAGGTCTTTGGTTGGTGATGTGGAAGTTCAAATTTCTGAAATGTTCTTCCTGCAAATTGCGGCAGAGAGTTGGCAGCAGAATGATAAGTGGCTGCTGCAGTGGTACAGAATGCTGGGAATTCGATCCCTGTCTTCATAGGTTTTGATATACCTATATATACAATATTGGCTATTTGTGCAAGCATCTTGCATTGGTTGTTCAACCTCTAATCAGTGGAGTTTAATCATCAATTGCTATTAAAAAAATATGAAATGATCCAAAAGTATTTGCAGTCTGCTTTCCTCAGTGCTGTCTCTATAAAGTTTGTGGTTTCATAAAGATTCACAAAATCTCTTTGTTCTTAAATTTTCACATGAAAATTCAACATCTTCATTTGGGTGAAAGGCTTTAAATGCAAATTCCAGAATTTGGAAACTAATTAGAGCTGGGTGGTCACTATTTCCCAGTGAGATCATCTCTGTTTCTGGAGATACCTTTTCCAACCATAATTGCAAGGATTCTTGTAGGAAAAAAGGCATGAAAGTGCCATATTCTGGAATTTTAAAATTTTGCTTTCCATGTTTATGACAGCCATAGCAGACCTCGAGGGAGATGGCAGATAGCTTTTAGATGGGATTTTTATAGGATACAAAGGAGTTACACAGTGTTTGTATTTGTGTTTCAATATGTAACTGGATAGAGAAGAACTCTTTGGAATATATAAAGGGGGCAGATCATGTTTTAAGAGGGAGGAAATACAGGAGCTGAAGAATGGGAAAGGACAGATCTGAGCACCAGAAGTGAAGGGTTTGCACAAAAGTTTTAAGATGATGATTTGGGGTTTTTTTAATTGGTATTTTCTTATTAGCCATAGTGTTTTGGTAGGCAGTTGTGAAAGAAAAGCTTCCTAACTTGTGATCGGAGCCGATCAGTGATTTAAGGAATCATAACCTCATTGTTAATGTCATTCTGTCCCGCCAGCCCTGGCATCCCATGAAGGGCTTCTGTTTAAGTCCTCATTATTTTCTCTCTCTTACGAACCATTCCCATTTCACTCATGATGACGGAAACATTTCTACAATGCTTTCTTTAAAACAAAAATAAAAATACATATTGGAAAAAAAAAAAAAAAAAAAAAAGCCAACAGCAAAGCTACATGTCACTGCTGCTTGGAAGTGCTCTTGGTTTCTAATGGCTGGTGGGGAAGGACTGCGTGGTTTCCAGAATGACTCCTCCTGCTGTCTCCTTTTTGTCTTTGTTTCAACGTGTTTCTCTGAACAGTCAGAAGGTCAGTTTGAAAGATCGTGTCTTCTCCAGTCCCCGCGGTGCTGGCACCAAAGGGAAAGGCTCTCCACAGGCTCAGGGCATCAGGAGGTCCCCCAGTGCTGACCAGAGCATCGAGGACAGCCCGAGCAAAGTGCCCAAGAGCTGGAGCTTCGGAGACCGCAGCCGAGCCCGGCAAGCGTTCCGCATCAAGGGAGCGGCGTCGCGGCAGAACTCGGAAGGTGAGGGCTTGGGCTGCCCTGCTGGACTCTAAATTCCCAGCTGGCCCCAACATCCTCTCCCTCCCCACCTAAGAAGGGCAGAGCTGCCAGCCAAGGTGCTGGGACTCCTTCCCCTCCCAGTCTTTTAGCTTGGAGTAGCCTGAGCAACCTGATCAAGTTGGTGTCCCTGCCCATTGCAGAGGGTTGGGCTAGAAGGCCTTTACAAGGTCCCTTCCAACCCAAACTTGTCAATAATGATTAGAAGAGGCAAGAAAACCCCTTCTGATACCCATGATAATGTTTGTATTTCTGTATATAAGGATGGGAAAAGGAGGAAGAGTCAGGCATTGGGACAAGAGGAAATGACCTCAAGGTGTGCTGGGGAGGGTGAGGTTGGATATTAGGAAAAATTTCTTCACTGAAAGGGTGGTCAAGTCCTGGAACAGGCTGCACAGGGCAGTGGTGGAGTCACCTTCTTGGAAGGATTTAAAACACATCTAGATGTGGGGACATGGTTTTGTGGCTGGGCTTGGCCGTGCTGGGAGAATGGTTGGACTTGGTGATCTTAGAGGGATTTTCCAACTCAGATGATACTGGGATTCACTGATACAGGGATGGGTGAGAGCTGCAGTTGGCACTGCTGAATGTCACCTAAACACATCCTGGGAAATGCTCTCATCTGGATGCTCAGCAAAGGCTTCTCTGCTGCTCCCCCTGGGGTTGCTGTTTGGGATCTGCCTCATCTTTCCTTGTGCAGCACTGGCACAGGAAACAGTAACGTGTTGTGTTTCTCCTTCCCTGTCCCAAACCCAGAAGCAAGCCTCCCTGGAGAAGACATTCCTGATGAGAACAAGAGCTGCAACTGCGAATTTGTGACAGAAGATTTGACACCAGGGCTGAAAGTCAGCATCAGGGCAGTGTGGTAAGAGAGGGAGAGGGGGGAAGCAGTCCAGAAAAATAAATTATAGAGAAAAATGGGAAATGTAAAGCCTGGGAAGTGCTGGCAAATGCTGACATGTGTGTGCTGCAGGCTGTTTTTCCCCTGGGTGGCCTGCCCTGCTTTACAGACAGTTTTGCCAGGAAGGGCAATTTTTGCTTAGGGAAGGAAAAAACAGAGAAACAGGAAAATCCCCCGCAGGGATGCATCCAAATGACAGTTCTCACCAGCTCTGAATGTAATGCTGACATTTCTAAAAGTGGTGCAGAGAGCACATGCACAGATGACAGTCCAAGGGGCATCAGGGACCCCCTGGCGCAGACAGGGCTTCAGCCACCAGCCCCCGCAATCCCCTTCCTCTCTCCTCTTGCTGCATCCTCTCCTAAACCCACAGGGTTGGGATTTATTCCATTTTCCTTCCAAAGCAGCTCCCTGCAGTGATTTTTATCCGCCATTAAGCAGGTCAGGCTGCACCCAGGGCCTGAGTTGGGATTTTGCTCTCTGTCTCCTGCAGCATTATGAGGTTTCTGGTCTCCAAGCGCAAGTTTAAGGAGAGCCTTCGGCCCTACGACGTGATGGACGTCATCGAGCAGTACTCAGCTGGGCACCTGGACATGCTCTCCCGGATTAAAAACCTTCAGGCCAGGCAAGAGACCCCTCTCTTTGCTTCATTTTCCACTACTTTATGTTCACTGTGGAGGTATTCCCAGGAGAGAGACACTTCCCTTTGCAGCTACAGCTTATCCTTTTCCTTTTTAAGACAAACCCCCATAGAAGACATCAGTGCTTATGGCTGGAACCCAGAGGGATAAGCAGGACAGGGACTGCCCTAATACTCCCTTACTGCCCATCTCAGGACATACAAAAATCATGGCTCATCCTCCTGCTTTATTTTGGGAGCTTTTGGCAATGTGGTATATCCCATAGAAAAGGCGGGTGGGTGTCTCTATGGTCCTCCTGGCAGGGTGCAAAGGTTTGGTGCCCCAGGGTTAAGGCTCAAGTGGGTAATTTGGTACCTTTCTGGGAGTGAAATAAGACAAAATTTGATGTCCTGGCTGTGTCCCTGCTGCCACAGACACAGAGAGCAGTGAGGAGGCAGCAGCTCCCTCCTACTGTTGGGATGCTAAGCCGCTTCAGGAGGAATCCCTCCTCGGATGGCACAGTCTGCTGAAAATCTGTGCAGATGGGAGTTTCTCATCCAAGCCCACCAACGTAGGTGGGGTTTAGCTGAGCTGCATTTCAGCTTCTGTGCTCAGATTTTAGGGCAAGATGTGTTCATTTTAATAGGAGAAGGAATGTGGAAAAGGGACAAATGGAACCGAGACGGTTCCATGTTTTTCCTGTTTCTCCTGGAAGAAAAAAAACTCTCAAATACAGAAGTTTAATTATTTGAATAGAGGATCAAAGTTTAATCTGTTAGTCTGACCACTCTTCCCTCAGCCCTGATGGGAAAAGTAGACCCCAAGCCTCCAACACCCCCGGTTGTGTTGGCTCAGCAGAAGTAGCTCCAGTTCTGCAGAGCTTGAAGGACACCCAGAACTGTGGCAGGGCTTGGCCATGGGCAATCTCCAGTCAAAAAAATACACCACGTGCTTTTATACTTGCAGAATGAAATTATTTCCCCTGATGGCTGTGGCAGCCCAGCTTCCCCTAGAAGCCGTTGAGGAAATTTTCCTTTAATTTCAGACCCATTTAAGTCCCTAGTAGAGTCAGCAAATGTGAAGAAAAAAGAAGTGTTTTTGTATCAAACAGCTGACATGAACCTTGAGAACGAAGTAGGAAAATTATCTTGGGAAAAAGAGGAATCTCTGTTCTGCCTTGAATCTCTCAGAGACCATTTTAACTCTGCTATTTTTGATGTTCAAGACGCAGAGGTAACTTTCTCAGCCCTGCTGCACACTGTGCTTTTCCCAGAAGGAACATTCTCCCTTGCAATGGAGACCAAAATATCCTGGAGAACTTCCTCTGTGTGAGCCTCTCCCTCCTGTTCTGTACAAATTCAGTGATCATAGATCCAAGATGTGTAGCTGAATATAGAGGGAGAAGAGGACGGGGAGGGGACTGAGATTTCCTAACTTTAGTAACCTGAAACAAGAGGCCTCGAGGCTGCCTCTGCAGTGGGTTCTGGGCGTTGGGGTTGTCATCTCTGCTGGCTCCAGGTGGGATGCCCGAGTCTCCAGCACCCTGAGGGTTGTGGCAGATTGCCTCACCAGCCGTCCAGGTCTCCCAGTCCTTCAGGGGCATGTGCTGCAAAGACAAAGCAGTTTGGTTGTCTGCTTCTTTGGGGAGGTTGGGGTAAGGAATTGCAGCTTTCAAAGAACAAACTGGATTCTCCTCTTAGCTGTAAGTCTGGGACTGTGAGGATGAGGTTCAGGGGCTGGACAAGGCTACCACCCATCCTCTCACAGGGAAGCCAGGAGGACCAGGAGCTGCTTCACAAGCATGAAGCACCTGGATTTGGGATCCAAGACTACCAGGCAGCTTCACTGGTTTCACTGTCCCCACTGAGCAGGAGATCAGTGATGGTGATGGGAGCAGACCCCTTTGGGGCCACCCTTTGGGCACCAACAGGTCCCATGGCTGGGCACCTGCCCAGTACAACTGGGAGGGCCCCTGTAGACAAGGCCATGGCCAGTGTTGGACCCTGCACCCATATGGTGGATTGCAGGGAGGAAGTCACAGGGCACTTTGAGAAAAGATATTTTAATGTCCCTTTCCTTCATCAGTCAGAGCCCCGTGTTCTGCCTGCCAGCCCAGCTCGGCAGGGCTGGCTCTGACCTCCCCTAGCCAGGGCTTTGGTGGATTAAAGCTGCATCCAAGCACATTTCTGGGGTGTTTACATGTACTTTCCTCTTTAATCAGTAAAGCCTCTGTCACTGTGTCTGCAATGTGCTCTTTTCAGTGTTGTGTTCACATTGTCTCGTGTTCCATCCTGACACCTTGCCAACCATGGATGTCTCCCATTCATTGAGTTATCCAGTCCTGCAGCGTTCCTCGCCGACTCCCAGCAGCTCATGCTTCCCTGAACTAGCTGAGGATGTGTTCTCTAGCACTGGAACTGAAAGGAGGATGAATATATGTTGTTTCATATCCAGCCACCTCCATGGGATATTGCCACACATATGCAAATATATTCCAGAGGGTAAAGCACGGTGCCTGTTATATCTGGGGCGGGGGGAACTCCTAATGATGATGCAGTGGTGCCCAAATCTCCAAATCTTACCCTGAGGTGGGTAAGACTGGTTTTTCACCAACAACCAGGTGGTAGGCGAGAGCCTTCTGTTTCCAGTGGAATATATTTTCAATTTCTCTCTCTTTCTCTCCCTGTCGTTCTGTTTGTCAGTTGTTTCTTTCCGCGACTTTTCTCTGACCAACTTTTCTCTGCGTGTTGCTTCATTATGCATTTTGCTGGTGTCTTTTTTCTTATTTACTTTGCCAGGATAGATATGATTGTGGGTCCCCCACCCCCTTCAACTCCCCGGCATAAGAAGTATCCAACCAAAGGACCCATGTATTCTTCCAAAGAGTCTCCCCAGTACTCGCCTAGGTTAGGATTCACCAAAATGCCGCTTTCTCTGGATTTTTTTTCATTTGCTTATTGTCAAACCCCTTTCATGCCAGTTATATGACGGCATTTCTCACTTAGCAGTGCAGCCTGCTAAATCATGATTCACAAGGGTTTGCTGCTCTGGGTATGCTCTGATTTGCCTTCAAGCCAGAGGGGAACAAAAAAGGGGAGGTTCATTCAGTCATCAATAACCATCAGTTCCTTCAGCGAGCCTATTTCCTATTTTCAGTCTTCTTTGAGGTGTTAGAAAGCTAAATTTTATCTTTTTAAAAGATCTCATATTTTATCAGGCTGTCTTCAAACGTAAAAGCCAATATAAAGTGAACAATCCACTTCCTAAAGGATGACACCGTCCACACACAAGCGAAGGAGCCTCTGCAGCTCTTTGGACAATTAAATGAATTTATTTCAGTGGGCAAAGTAAGAATGAAGTGTTTTGTAGCTGACGAACACAGTGATTTCTATTTCCTCCTGGTGCCACTCTATTGACCATGGAGGAAAAAATTGTGTTAAAATACTACAACCATGGGACTCATACTCCAAAAAATAAGAAATCAATCCTGATTTTCCAAGGAAAAGGAGCAGGAGTCAAACCCAGCCCTCAGTCACACAGCGAGATAGTTCTCATCAAGTTCTCTCCCTAAGTAAAACCATATCTGAAGCTCATGCAATGAGGAATATATTCTCACAAAAATTCCCAATTTAGAGCATTCTGAGGTCTGGGCAGCAAGGCCATGAGCTGGGCTGTATTTTTCTCCTTGCACTGAGACCACCAGCATCCAAGGCAGATATAAAGATTTGCCAGAAAGTAAATTTCCATGCAGAAATAGTAGGTGATGTTTAAATGCAGTAAGCTTAGCCTCAATTTTTTTTTTCCTAAATATATTTGCCTCCCTAAGAGCTAATATGTAACAAATCTCTTGATTTTTATTTAAGCTGCTCTGAGTAATCTTCACTAGAGAAATGTAAGTAAAAGGAATATTGAAAGCTTACCTTTTCCCACTCAACTAGCTCAAACATTAAAAAATAGAATTTTCTAGAAGCCCAACGCTTTATGCTTGAAAAAAATGGTTTCAGAAAAGTAATTCTTCCCATTCCTCTTCCCTGCCAAAAGAAGTCTTTGAAAACAAAAAAAAAAAAACTTGCTATCTGCAGAAACATTTATATTTAAATTTAAAAATACATATTCAAATGAATTTTGTTGTATTTAACCTTTAAGATGATATGTCCAACAAGCCTTCACTAAAAGCAAGATTTTCATGTGAAAACTTGTGCCTCACACACACAGCAAAGGTGATTGATGGATATGAGGGGAGGAGGCCTCCAACTGGAATATTTGTTTTATTCAGTCCAAGACTGTTGCTCTATCAGCTTCATGCTAATGACTTTCCCCCCACCATTTATACAGTCTCTAATACTGATTAGAAAATCTTTCCACATGCCCACAAGGCTCCTGGGATGTTTGGACTTTTTTCCATAATTTCTCCTTTTTCCAATGATTGTTTTCATTTCCCCCTTATCAAGCTGTGGCTGCAGAAAGCAGCAGGGTACAGAAGGCTGCTGAAATCTGTGTTCCCACCCATGAAAAGGCTTATGCTACACTTAATTTTTGGCAGTTTCACCCTCCCACAGACACCAGCAGCACTTGTGAGGTGCCCAAGGGACTGATGGATGGGAGCCAGAGCTCTGAGCAGCCCCAAGCCCCGATCCAAAAACCCTGGGTCAGGCTCTGCTGCTGCCATGGTCTTTGTCACCCCAACACCATGTGGGTCTGTGTCCTGTGAGGTCCCCATGGATGGCTCCAGCTTCTCCTTTTCAGTCTGCACCCCCTGTTTTAGCCAAATTCTGCTAAGAGAAACATCATGGGAGGGATGTCCCATGAGCTGTCTTGACCCTATGGATTGCTCAGTTCAGCCAAAATCTTTCTGCAAGCAGCTCCCAGCAAAGTCAGGGGGATCCTGGTAGATGCCCACAGCTGTGGTTTGGCTGATGGTGTTTGCTCCATGCTCTACACACAGACAATTTGGATAAAATTCCCTTGATCAGCTGATTTAGCCCAGAATAGGTGCAATCTCAGCTGTTAATTTTGGAAAACAGTTGTTGATCTAAATTTGCTCAGAGCAAGTTCTATTGCCAAATGAAGGGGTAAGTAGCCAGTCCTGTGACATGGATGAAGGGGGTTTGGCTTCAATGCCTGGATTGTTTACAAAAATTTATAAGAGATAAAGGAAAAAAAAAAAAAAAAAAAAAAGAAAATACTTGACTATCTATTCCCAAACACTTCATTTTTATCTCATTTGAGCCGTTTGACCTTTTGATGTCTGCTTCTGGCCCGAGGGTGACATATTACACCTCTTTGCATGCACTGTTAGCATGAAGCATAATGAAGCATGAGAAAACCTGCACTGTGGCTGATGCAAGAATTTACATTTTTTTTGTATCATTAGAAAGAAGGAAAGACAGTAAAGTCCACTTTAAAGAGCAATCCCCTCTTCTCTCTCCCTCCCAAAACTGAGGCCCAGCAGAGCCAACCAAGGACAGCAGATGGCACAGTTGGTTGTGCATCCTTAGAAATCTCTGAATCCTCTTCTGCCAGGAAAGGAAGAACATGGGGCTGGCTCTTCCAAAGCTTCAGCTGAATTCTTCCCTCTGCACGTGTTTATTTGGCGCAGCAAAAATAAATATTGAGAAGTCACAAATCTCCCCATGGCCTGTAGTGTAGAAGTGGGATGGGCACCTCAGAAGATTCTTGGTCCTTTGTCATGCAGTAAGAACATAAATTATCCCCTTCTGCTTGCTGAAGTGGAATATATTCTTTCTTCTTCATCTTTTGAGCTTTGTTGCCCAGTTTGGATAAAATCTCAAAATCTTGTAACGGCTAAAAGAACCCCCTGCTCTTGGTGGTCCTCAGCTCGGTGCAAGTGGGTTGGGAGCTCACCAGGCATTTCTTCTTTTCTCTTGTATCGGATCAGGCACAAATGAAATCTGTGCTTTGCTGAGGGCAGGAGCACTCTCCTGTGGTCCAGCTTGTGCCATGGGAAGCAAAGGGGTGGGAGACCTTGACACTAGTTTCTCCCATAAAGAGAGAAGGACTTGGTTCACCTTCTCCCCTCTCTGCACTGAAGCCAGAGGCCCAGAGCTGCCCTCCTGCACCATCCTTGGTGCCGCTCTGCCTCCAAGGAGAGATCTGGCTCTGCTTCCTCAGAGCTGTGGAAGACAACCACCCCAGGAGTCAAGGACTATGTTCAGGTGTAGACACACAGGGAATGAATCAAGCAGGAATTCTGGGCTCTGGTGTCAATTATATAATGGGAAAGGGCTTCTGAATGCTTTATGGGTGAGCTCTGTGAAGGGCTTCAGCCCTGCTCCTAAATCCCAGCAGGTCTAAAGGCAAGTTGTGTCCTTGAAGGTGAGCAACAACTTAGTTCTCTTCTTAGTGATCACTCCAGCTGTGAAGTGCCAGCTGGCCCCTGAAACGGGCCATGTGAGGTTCACTCACTGGATAGCTCTTCTCTTCAGATATGAAAGACAGCAGAAGTCCTGCCTTGATTTCTGCAAGGTTAGAATTAGGGTTACGATGCAATGTTGGGTTCTCCTCTCTGTGTCACAGTCTGTCCTGCCTCCCTGCTCTACTCCACAGCTGCTGAGGGACATCTCATTTCCATTAGTGGACATATTTCAGTGTCAGTGTGGTGCTGGATGGGACAGGAGGACAGAGCACCCTGATTGTTCTTGGCCTTCTGCAATACTCAATAACCTTTAGACTTTGGGCCTCTTTAAACTCGTGTTCATTCTTTTACCAGTCTACTTGCTTGTGCATACAGGAGAGGAGTTCATACAGTGGCTGTACCACGCCTTGGCTTGTGATTCCCCACCAAGGTAGCCCGAGGTATCCAATTTAACAGCTCTTTGCTTACATGGTAACGACATTGTCCTAGGATTTCTTGTGCTGTATGTCCTGTCAGTAATTGCATCCCTCGTGGGGAGTTCCTGTAAATGTCAGTGACTTCCTTCTCCCATTACAAGAGAGAAATAAGGCATGCATATTCCTCACACTTGTAATTCCAGCACTTGGTGCTCCTTGTACTCCTGTGCTTATATTGCTAAGCAAAGGATCAAACATGGCTTTTTAAGCAGAGCAGAATTCTGTCACACCCCTGCCCCAGTCAAGTAGCTTCTGGGATCAAAGCTAAACTCTGAAATGATTGTTGGCTTATATTTTCTGTCTTTGGTATGATGTGCTCATCCACTTCATCTCTTTGAGCCAGATCTGGTGCTGTAAAGTGCTGTTGCTCTAATATAAGCTAAGGGAGCCACGCTGGTCCATTCCCACTGGTACCTGACCCTCAGTGTCAACAGCCAACGTCAGTATGAAGTCCCTGTCCAATGTGAAGCAAACAGATGGCTCTTGTGTTGGAAATAGCCTCATGTCTCATTCCTTTCCTTGGTTTTTGTTTGTTCATTTTCCCGTCTGTCTGTGTTCAGCTCCTTCCTTTTCCTCCTCCTGGTGCATGGAGCCATGGCCCACACGGCAGAACTGTGTAAGAAGCATTTTGAGTTTTCGCTCAAGATTCCTCAACTTGGTTTCAGTCAGATTAATTAACCCTTCTTTCCCCCTGCCACCCTTACATTTGGTACATTATGCAAGAGTAAAGTTTGCCCAGCACAAAATTAGTCTATAAACCTGGCTGCCATTAAGAAATTATTCCAAAAATGAGTTGCTCCTTGGACTTTGGAGGGATCAAGAAGCTCCAGTGTTTACTCTCCAGAAATTTATATTTGATGCCTCTAATAAAATTGAATTCCAGCTTCCAAACTGGTTCTGCTCTCCTCCTTTCTCTTCATATGGAGCTGTTAATCAACCCAGGTGTTTCCATACTGGGAATAAGGAAATGCAAATGTGACATGTGTAAAGAGGTCAGTACCAAATTATGTGCCTGGTAACCTTTCCCAGCTGATTTGGCAGGAGCCCCCTCTGCTGCTCCCAGCTGGGAGCCCTGCTAATAAAAACCAGTAAATCTAGCAGTACAAGTGTGAACTGCATTGAGATGAAAACGGGTAATGTTTGGTGAGTTCTGGCCAAATTCAGCCCTGATGTAATTCCACTAAAACAGTTATCACTGCACCTGTTTGTCTGGATCTTAGGACAAGCAGCTTATTTTCATGGACATGAGAATTACACATGGACATTTGCATGGAGGAGAGGAAACTGCTGCAAAGATTGAAAAAGATCCCATTGATATTTGCTAGACAGAAAACTTGATCTTCCCCCAAAATAATAATTTCTCAGTGCAAATAAAAAGTTAATCGATTTGGACGAAAGCCAGTTAAAGAAATTCTTTGCAGTGGGTAAATTTGCTGTGCATAATGTGCCAGGTTTTATCTGTATAAACAGAAATGGATAATTTCAAACTCTGCTAATACCGCTCTGAATTTTGCATCTGAATTAACACTTCAGTGCCACTGCGTGTCTGTGAGTAATTTGGAGTGTTAGCTGGGAGAGAGGCTGTTGCTTTGTCCCGTGGAGGCACAACAAGCAGTGCCCTCCTCACCTGCTGCCTCCAACTGACTCCAGGTCCTTTTCCGGGGGCGGGGGGATTTTCTGATCCCGGTAGAGTTGACCAGATTGTTGGGAGAGGATCCTCCATGACCGACAAGGATCGGACCAAAGGGCCAGCAGAAGGGGAGCTGCCTGAAGACCCCAGCATGATGGGCAGGCTTGGAAAAGTTGAAAAACAGGTATCTTGGGTCAAGAAGGGGTTCTTGTCAGAGGGTGTGGCATGCATTGTGTTGGTTTTTCCTTGGCTTTTTCCCTCAGTGGGATGTTACCTTTTAGTTAAAAAAAAAAAAAAAAGTGAGAGCCTAGAATACTTTGAAAAAGAAGCAAGGTGGATGTTATAAAAGGACACTAAATGCCTTGGAAGCCTAAGTGCTACTTTCAAACCAGGCACTTTGAGTCTAGTTTAGTGAGTTTGTCAAAAGCCTGCATTATTACTGAAAACAGCAGCCTGGTTTCTTTGCCACCACACTGGACACATTTCAAATGAGTCCCTGAGCCTGGCTGCTGGAGCTGCTGGCCTTGCTGAAGATTTAAAATCTTCCTAGAGCATAAGGCTCAGGAATCCCGATGGCCTTCTGAGCTCAGACAAGTGCAAAGTGCAAGAAAGATCTGGAAGAAGCAACTGTGCTCCAGCTTTCCTAGAACTTGGTGCCTGTCACAAAGATTAGAGGAGCATAAGGAAAATCCTGTAACAAGGGAAACCCTGTATAAAAAGGTGGAGAATGGAACCCTTCAGAACAGGACAATTAAATATTCACTAAAAGTTTGAGATGCTGTGGGTCAGTGTAGGCAGAGGTGATCTATGAAGCCCAGCCCCACACTTGTGCCTTGATGGAATTTGCTCATACTCCGGATGTTAATGTGCCTCAGCCTGCACATAGTGCTGGAACTGTGGTGTTTTTGCAGGTTCAGTCCATGGAGAAGAAGCTGGACTTCCTGGTGAACATTTACATGCAGCGGATGGGCATCCCACCAACGGAGACAGAAGCTTACTTTGGGTCCAAAGAACCAGACCCAGCCCCTCCCTACCACAGCCCTGAAGACAGCAGGGAGCACATCGACAAGAACGGCTGCATCATCAAGATCATCAGGTCCACCAGCTCCATGGGTCAGAAGAACTTCTCCGCCCCACCAGCCCCAAGCAACGCCTGCCCGCCCTCCACGTCGTGCCAGCGGCAGAGCCACGGCTCCTCTCCCATCGGAGACCCCGGCTCGCTGGTCCGGATCCCACCTCCGCCCTCCCACGAGCGCTCCTTGTCCGCCTACAGCGGCGGGCACCGGGCGAGCGCGGAGTACCTGAGGAACGAAGACATTACAACCAAACACCACGAGAGTGCCATGAGAGACAGCGACACGTCCATCTCCATCCCCTCGGTGGACCACGAGGAACTGGAGCGCTCTTTCAGCGGCTTTAGCATCTCCCAGTCCAAAGAGAACTTGGACATCCTTAACAACGGTTGCTATGCAGCCGTGGCCAAAATCAGACCCTACATTGCAGAAGGGGAGTCAGACACCGACTCTGACCTCTGCACGCCCTGTGGTCCCCCACCGAGGTCGGCCACGGGCGAGGGACCCTTCAGTGACATGGGCTGGTCAACCCCCCGGCAGTGAAGCCTCCCTGCAGCCGCCGAGCCACGTCCAAGCGCTGGCAGCTCCCGCTCCAGCTGTCCACGTGTGGAACTTCTCAAGGAGATTGACAGCTAAGGTTTTCCTCTTTCTAGGACACCCTTAGCTGGCAGATACTTTCTTGCAGCTTACTCTAGGGGGGAACAAACAGGTCGGAGCCTGCATTTGTGGAAGAGGTCACGGTGATGAGTGAACTGGAGCCGTGAAGTCCAGATTTCTTTCATACTCTCTTTCTAAGATCATTAGGTGAAACTTCCATGGCGCAGAGTAGGCAATTTGCATTTCTTGGGAATCTTCAGAAGCTCAGGGCAGGAATAAATCACCCAGCCAGGGCTTTTGTAGATCACATTAACTGGTGGCTGACAAGTGTTAGGTGGGAATTGCTGTTGTCATGGCAGGAGTTGATCACACCTTTAGGTGTTTTGGAGTCACAGACAGAATACATGTCTGTTCCTGGCTTAGGTTTCAGGGCATGTGTAATAATGAGGGGCTGTTACTCCATGGTTTCTTATTAGCTGTCAAGAAGGTGACATAATTCCAATATAATGCATGGAAAATCCCTGGTGGAGAGGGATGGTGGCTGGGATATTTCCATGAGCAGCAGATGTGGCCTTAAGTGGGACTTGCTGGGGTACTGCTCTTAACCAGAGTAGTTTAGAAATGATCCCATCTTGCGAAAAACTCAGAAATATGAGCTTGAGTGCAAGAAGAGGGGCAATCCAGAGGGCAGAGAAATGAGACAGAGAAGGAGGATGGGACACTGTGGGGACGGAGTTTTATATTTTAAACCATGTATTATATTTAATTATCTCTCCTTCTGCTGACAACGGACTTGGGGGTGCTTTGAAAGCAAAGACAAACCAAAGGCAACCCCTCTGGAGGGCTGCCATGATCCCAAGCCATTCTTGTGGCCAGCAGCACTGTTGGGGAGGCACAGCCACCAGGCAAAGGGAGAGGGTGGATGTGCAGGGTGCTGTGGTCCCTGCCTTGCTGTGAGTTAAGTGCTGAGCTCCATCCTCTGGAAGCCCTGTTGGTCAGAGTGGGCACTTTTCTTACAGTTTGCATTGTGCCTGAACACTTTATTGCACACGCTACGTCCGTGAAAATATTTCCTTTCTTCTCTGCCCTGCCAAGAATCTCACCCCCACATTCTCGGGACATCCTTTGGTTTATTTGGATCCCTCAAGCTGAGTTGAGAGGCGCTGCTTTGTTTCTCCATGGTCTTTCAGAACCCTCTTGCCCGTGCTTGCCCGCGAGTCATGCCAATCCCGGTCTGCTCTGTTTCGTTGTTGTGGAAGCACTTCCTCTTGGAAAGGTCATTGTGCCATTACCAGGAACCTCAGCAGCTCCTTCAGCTGGGGGAAGGCGAGGGGAAAAGTGATGCTCCAAGTTTCTTTTGGGACCAAAACAAAGCCACAAAGTGATCCTTTACATGGATAAGTTGGTAGGGGTTTTTATTTGCAAGGGCGTGGATCAGGAGAAGTTTGGTTTGGGATCTGTTTCCAGGGCTGGGACACCATGGCTGGCATTGTGCCTCTGAACCTTGCTGTGCACCCAAAGCCCAAATCCCACGTGTGTTTTCTGCTCTGTCTTTCCACGTTTTCCCTGTGTCATATCAAGAGCCTGTTAAGGCTACTTAGGTGACAACTTCATTTCTGTGTGGCCTTTGAGAGGTTGGACATTGATTTGCTTGGGCTGAAGAGAGACTCAGCTTTTTCTCTCCTCCTGTTTGCTTGACCACACACAACAACCAGGGGAGACTCAGGATAATTTTGGCCTTAGGGAAGATGTGGGTGCAGTTTGACATCTTGCAGACAGGAAATAAAACCATTCTTTTGCGAGTGCCCAGGGCCAGCACACAGGTCTTACCATGGAATGAGGAAGGGGGAAGTATCTTCACAACTTTTCCTGCTATTTTTTTTACCATTCAGGAGGGGAACACCTTGTTCTTAGGGAGAAACTGGGCTTCCAGCCATGCTAGTTCCTTTCTTTCCCCTCTTGAACCATGTTTTTGTTAACTTCTGCAGTTTTTCCCTCTCTGTTTATGCTCCAAAACTCCTTCTGGCTCCAGATTCCTTCGTGCAGAGTTAACGCAGTGATGCCCTTGACTTCCACACAGAGACAACTTTGAATGCCAAACGGCTGTAAATTGTGCAGATTTGCCTCTAGTGTGTTCCAAAATGAGATCCTTTCTGCTAGAAAAAGCGTCAGCAGGTCCTAAATCAAATGTGTGGCCTGGGTTTCTACTGACCACAAGAATGGAAATTGCGTTTGGTGAGGCAAAGATCGACATTTCTCCAGCCAGCTGCTCATTGCAAATTTTGTCCAAGTCAGAGATAACAAAGATTTATTCTCTTATTTGTTTGCAATTACTTTGCAAGGCCTGCTAGAAATTTGGCACAGAGGCTATGATATAGAGGCAGGAATGCCAGATGAGGATGAGGATAAGGATGATGCCATGCAGTCCTGTTGCAGCCCAGGTACATGACTGGTCTTCAGTAAGAGAATCACAGAATCATCCATTCACAGAACCACAGAATGTTTTGGGTGGAAAGGGACCTTAAAGCTCATTTTCAGGGGCTGTGTAGGAAAAATTGAGTTTTTCCTCAACTTCCTGCACTGGACTCTACAAAGATCTTTTGACTTGTATCTTGAAAAGTTGTTGGATTTGTCCTGTAATCAGTGATTGCAAAAATCTGGTTTTATACACATTTCACATAGAATTCACATAGAGTTTTTCTTTGAAGGTATGAGATGTATTTTTCTGTGGCGTCATATCAAAGAAATTCTGACACATTTCCATGCAGAACCATGCCATAAATCATCATTTCTCATTCATCCAGGCAAAACCCCATGGATTTTGGGGTTAACTTACACTAGAACTAGCTACAAATAATGTTCATCATTTCCATGAAATTATTTAAGCCTGCATAAACAATGACAGGTTCTGCTTGTTGCTTATCGACATAAATAATTTCATTCTTCTCCTAAATCATAGTCCAGTACTCTGTGAAAAGTCTTCCCTTCTAACCACTCAGCTCCCCACTGTCTGTACCACACAATCCTCGTGGCAATCTCCCACAAGAAGTCTTAACCACCAGACTACAAGAAAATAAATCAGCTTTGGGTTGCTGATAAAGCAGTCCTGATGACAAAGACCTTTAAAAGTGGGGGCAGGCAAACTTTGTCCCTCTGCTGAGCCTTTCTTGGGCTACTCTTTGCTTCCCTCTTCCTCCCAAATCTTACTCCATATTTTTTTGGAGGACAGAAGCAAGTTCTAGGCAATGCCAAGTGTGGACGGAGGAGTCCAAAGAGAGCGGAAGATGTGAAAGCCAAATTTCCAGCAGACCATTTTGAACTGCTCCACGGCTGCCCACGCCCACACTGGGTTCTGTGCCCAGAGCCTGGTTCCAGGTGTGTCTGTGCTGAATGTAGAGCCGTGACCTTGGACCAGAGCCTGAGCTCTGGTCTCCAAGAAACTTCTGGGCTTTTTTTTTTTTTTTTCCATAATCTGGGTCTAGGTCTGGAAAGAAATCCTGCAATTGGCCCAGCTACGGGATGGAGCAATGTCTGGGGCTGGGACATGAAGCCACAGTAAGTTTTTTGGTCCCTCAGGTCCAAGTGTGAGTTCAGGTGGTCAGAGGAGTTCTCTGAACAGGAGATGTGGCTGGAGATGTTGCAAGGTGGCCTTTCATAATGAGACCCTGAGACAGAGGAACAGCCATAAGTCAAATTTCCCAATATTTGGGAAAGGACTTTAATGTTACTCAAGTGCAGATTTTGTATGTGAATTTCCTTGTTGACCCATTTTCTTGACAACAATTTTTAAAGCAAAAAATGTCAAGGAGCTTACCAAAACCAAACCTCTCATCCAGCTCAGAAAGCCATTCTATTTCTTTAGACAGACTATGTGATCAGATTTTCTAAAACTGCATTTTGTTTCAAATGCTGCTTAATAGGTCCAAATAAATTTTGCAGGGTCATTGCTATTTATGGATAAATAGGTATATTTTTACATTTTTAATTGATTTTTAATATTTTAAATTATGTGAATTTTTAGAAAAAGTTTGTATAATCTACCTGAGAAGCCAGAGCATCACGTCAGATACAAATGCTCCCCTTCCAGATAATTGCCCAAGAGAAAAGACAAACACCTTCACTCATGTTTTTCCCAAGAGGGAACTACTGGAAACCTCATTTTCCTGATATGCTCAGACCACCGTGGTCACAGCAACATTATTGCTAAGACAGAAATGTAAGTATTAAAAGAGAAACTGAAATTCCTAAGGAATTTACCCAAAGTTGTCCCATACAAAGACCCTTAGCAGTGAGTATTTTATTGGGAACGTTAAAAAGCCCAGGAGCAGGATAAGGATTTCTGTTTCTCCATCATGTGAATGCTCAGGCTGAGCGAGTCCTGAGCCTCCAACCCTTTCTTCCCAAACCACAGCTGCACGTCCACATCCTCTCCATCCCCAACTCCATCAGGGTTGAGCCTCTTCTGTTCTCATCAGCTTCCTTTTCCTGAGCCACAAACAAGGAAATCAGATACAAAAGCTCCTTCAGCTGCAGGTAGCATTGAGGAGAAGGCTGTGGGGAGGGCTGAGGGAGCAGCCCCTCCAAGCCCTGCAGGGTCACTGCTGCTCGAGGTGTAAAAGCAAACCCTTGCTTTTAGCACACAAACACCCCGACTTTTCTGCCTCACAGAGCAAAACCTGCTCCGTGCAGGGGTGTGGATTCACTGGTTTTTTAACAATAACAATAGGGTGGGTTTTTAATAATAAGGATAACACTACTGCATAGGAATCTTCTTTAGTATATCTTAGTGTTTGATGCCCCAGTGACACAAAACTGCTTGCCTTACCTTAGTGTCTAGAGGGAGAGGGATCACACACCTTTTGATACACTATTAATCACGCTTTGAATTTAGGTAGCAGTGGGAACCTTTTTAACTTATGAATGTGCTTTCTGGACTATCTCACTGACTGTACTCTCAATTTTGCCTGCTACTGCATGCAGCCTGAGATGAGTAGACAGCAATATGCTCCAGCTGTATCTGCACTCCCAGATTGCTGTAGTACCTGACAAGGTAACGTTGCCAAAAGCATCACTCTGGGGAGAGGCTGTGCTCCCAGGGAGCCACCTCGCAGGGTGCTGCGGTGCTTCTGTAGGTAACACTGATATACCAAGTGTCTTTCATGCTGCAACTGGTCATCACCCCATCCCTCTGATACAGCATGCACAGACTCCATTTCTACTGCTTGTGACTACGGGGTAAAAAACCCATGTTTGTACCTCTGGGTCCTTCAAATGTGTAAATGGGGAGGAAAAAATATGAATTGTGTTGGCTGTGTGTCACAACCTCCTTTCCATCTGGATGCCTCTGAAAAAGAGCATCCCAGACAGCCCTTGCTGCGGGTTTGGAGGAGCAGGCAGTGCCAAGGATGGAGGCCTGGTCTTCATTTCAAAGATGCCATTTGAACCCACACGTGTGGGACCTGCCATATGTCTGGTTTAATTCCCATAGGATTCTCTCACCTGCATCCAGCCCTGGGGTGCCATGTGCTTTTGTGCCTGCAGCACAGCCCGAGGTGCAGGGGAGAAGGTGACTTCCAAACCTTGGAAACCACTCTGGAATTTCCACTCACCCTTCCCTACAGCCTCGGTGGTCTCAGGCACCCTGCAACTGTGCCATAACCATTCCTCATGGAAGCATCTCTCACTCTCCTTACAGAGTGGCACTGAGCTACATTTTCATCTCCATAAATATTTTGCCAGTGTTCTCCCCACTGCAATACCAGCCTGTCATGAGGCCTTCAGGGTTTGCCCATCTTGCTGGTGTTTGCAGTCTCTCATATCTCTTGGCACTGCTGCCATGACTGAGTTTAACCCTGGCCCCATATCCTCCCCTTCCTTGCCCAGACTATTTACCAGGGAAGCTGTAATGCCAGAACTCTGCTCTGAGACTTGGTCTGGCATCACCAGATGCACCAGAGAGCCTTTGTGCTTTGTTAGCATGACAGTTTTGCTTTTTATTGGCCATTTATTACTCATTGAGCCACCGTGGCCTCAACACATCCCTGGTTTGTTATGCTGGAGCTTTTCCATATGAGGATGGGGTCTGTGCTGTCTCTCTGAGCCTTGTGAGGGTTTGGCCCCCCGGCTTTAGTTGATTAAAGTGAAACAGGGGTGAGGTCTGGCTCAGCTTTTCTTGTCCAGGTGAACATCTCTGAGGAGAGCTCACAGGCTCTACCAGTGTAGATGCTTTTGTTCCCTGAAGCAAGAGCTGTTTTCAAGACCCTTGTCTCCTTTGGCAACCACAGATGTGGCTGTGCATGCCAGGCTCCAGCTTGGTAATGGGAAGAACTGGAAAGCAGCTGGTCCAAGCTGTGCTGTTTCCAAAGCTGCCAATGAACCTGGAAGCATTTTGCCCTCTCCTAATTCCTGTAAATACAGCTGCAGGTGGATTGTTTAAGCAGCATCTGTTTGCCTGGTTCTGAGAAACCACAAGGCTTTCCAAAGCTCAGTGCCAAGCCCAGGCTGGAATTCACCTGCAGCTATGCCTATAATTCTAGGGCAGGGTTAATGATTTCAGGTAGAAGCCATGCCAGAACCTCCAGTTTAGATGGTTCTGACCCCAAAACAAGGCTGAATGTCAGACTGCCAGCAAAGCCTCTGCTGGAATTTCAGCTCCATTTGACACTGATGACTGTGGACGTGGAGAAATGCTCTCTCCTTCCTACTCCACACAAGAAAAGCTCAGCACAAGCCTTGCAAGCCACAATGGGAAAATACCTCCTTATTTTAACATGCCATGGGCACCTCCTTTAAAGCAGAAGCAGCATTTCACAGTAATTGCTTAAACTTGACCAACACAGTGGCCATGAGCTAGTGTTTTCCATATGCAGTGATGCTCATGAAAAGGATTGATCACAGATTTGGATGTGAAGGTCTTGGTTCTTTAGCCTCTCCACAGACACCATGTTTTGCTGAGAACCTGAGGACAAGTCATCAAGGCTGGTGACAGATCTTTTCTGTCCTGCCTGCTTATTCACACTGGTCCAGCATCTTCCCTGGAGCTGGAGTTACCCCATGCTCCTGTCAGCAGTCAGGATGAAGACCTTTCTTTGTTGGTTACTCTTCCTTCCCTGAAAAAACCCTAAAATTTGAAGTTTCTTCACTTTATCTCAAAAAATTCACGCACAGTGTAGAGTACCTGAGACTTTCAGGAACACCAAGGCAAAATAAGATATAGCTGATAAATGACAGAGATTTTGTTATTTTAAATCAAGAGCAGATTTTAAACATAGCTGCAGTTACTGCTTGGTGTATCAAACGCTTTAGGAGATTCAATAAATTATTCTTATAAATGTTTTATTCTTTTATCAGTAATTCATATAGGTGGGTGCCACTGTTCTTATACAGCAACAACGCTCCACACTAAAACTATATTCCTGTTTCTCCAATATAGACACTGTATTTATGAAATTTACCTCGCTTGGTGTCACTTTGGCACATTATCCACATGTACTGCACACAGATTGCACATTACATGCCACGTGCTGATGGGTATCTCTACATGTAATCAACCTATGTGCGTTGAACAGACACCAAAGTGTCACCTGCCTGGTTTGTGATGTGACTCAACATAACTGGGAAAAGGGAAAAAATGAACATCCTGTTTTGTTAAGAAATTCACTGCATTTGAATGCTTCTTTAAACAGATTTTATCAGGAAGCTAAAATACGAGATTGCCTCTGTGATGTTAACTAAAAAATACCTGAATGAAATGAAGACACACAGCCCATAAATACTTAACAGCTACTGTATTCCTATATATTCTTCATTGCTATTCATCTGAACTGTAAATTCTGTACAGATTGAATGAAGCTCACAGTTTATCTTTGTCATAACCTGTAAGATAAAAGGACAACACAACTTCGGCTGCGTGTGCATGTGGTTCGAGTACATGCACCACGTGTGGCTGTATGTGCATGTGGGTATGAACACGTGTGCACACATGTTCTTTATCAAAACAGATAAAGCTGCATCTGAGATGCACAGGGGGAAGAAAAGTTCTGTTTTGGAGGTGAGACAGTTGGTAAAATAAAACCAAATTACTTTTTCAATAATTTGCCTTGGTCAAAAAGGAAGATTTGCAGTGGGGATTGGTATGTGACTGCCATCCCAAGGAGAAATCCCACTTCTGAAGGCAGCACAGGCCATGCAGCAGAGCGATGCAGTTCTTTGAGTGATAATTTCTTTGGCTTCCTTTCAAACAAACAAATATAAGAGTGGCCAGTGCCAACTTCAAGTCCAAAAAGCCCATTCCTAAGATGTGTGGCCAAGCAGTTGTCCTGTGCCTTTGGAGATCCAAGGGCAAAGTCTTTGCGTGCTGTGCCAGGGTTTCCCACGGCAGCGGTGCTGACTGAGGGCAGTGCCAGGGTCTCCCACAAACCTACTGCCCAAGCAGAGGATCCCAGTGCCCCATGGGCCTTACCTTTGCCTATATTTAAAAGGCCCCTAGTGTAATAAAAGAAACATTAAAAGCCCATCTGTGATCTTAGTGTTATGGAAGAAAGGACCATGTTATAACCAATAAATCTGATTTTCCAAGCAGCTCAGCCCATAGACTCCAATAGCCCCTATTCAGAGATCTCACCAGCCTCACCAAATGAATCATCCTCTAGGACTGAATTTTGCCAATATTTTCACAGATACAAGACTTATATTGGGTAGAGCTTACACTTCAGTGTTTAATCTAAATAAACAAAGGCACGAAGAGGTAACTTTTCTGGTTAAATATAGCTGGATGCCTTGAATAAATAGTAATCAAATTTTTGCATTGGCCTGAAATTCATCTCTGGGTCCAAAGCTCTCAGCTGTAAGAGCTGCTTCAGCCCAAAAGAGGATACTGAGCAAAGGGTACATCCATTGCCGGAGTGTGTTGCCGCTTCCCTGAGATACCTTGACACTACCATGGTTTATAACAGCACCTGGCTCATTTGGCCTTACCTGGGCTAAAAATGGTTCATGTTTTTGTCCTGACAGTGAGAGCTGAGAGGTGAATTTCCCACCGGGACGAGCGCGGGGCCGCACACCCGCGTGTCCCGCGTGGGAAGCTCCGGGGCTCGGCTGAGCCGGGAAGTTTGGTTGTCCTTTAGAAAGCAAAGACAGCTGCTGCTTTGCTTCCTTTCATTTGCTCTGTTGCCTTGGCTTTCTTGCACTTTCGTTTCATCTCCAAAGAATCTCTCATAATGCCTTTGGTACTTATGTACAATTTGAAAACATTTTGTATGTATGGAATGAGACACACTTTTCTCTTGTAAAATAGCAATCGGATTTTCTTTTCTCTCTTCTTTATTTTTTTTTATTTTTTTCTGTTGGTGAATGTGTAATTTCCTCTGTACATTTCAATCATGACTTTGTGCAATGTACATTTTATAGGGACAGGTGCCAAGGGAATGACCTGTAGTTTTCCTAAGAGACTCGCTAGAAGCTGACAGACAGTCATACATGGTTTTACATGAGCACCGTGGAAAAGCAACATAGCCCAGACTTTTAAACTGAAGCACTGAGTGTGGGTCAGCTTGTACCTTCACAGGAATGACTGTGGCAGCTGCAAAACTCTTTATGTGTGGTGTGAAAACCAACAGCAACGGTTGCAACCGGAAGGGAAATGGAGGAAAATTAAATAATCGCAATCATTAACTTAAGCCTCGAAGCATCAGAATGGAAAATTTGCATTCAGTAAAAATACCAGAGATTTAACCTTCATGAGATGAAATACACATTTATTTTTCTTTGCACTTCTTCTGTTCTCTTTGTTTCTTTATTTACGGGGATTCCTTGATACTTTGGGGATGTATTTAATGAAGAGAAGAGAAATGGGGATCTGAGTTCTTGACGTTAAACCTCCACACATTTTCATTTCCAATGTGAGAATATATTTTTCTTTCTGATGCATAAAATCAAGCTCAAAAATCTCAGATGCCCTTAGTTACAAGGGCACTGCCCTTCAGAGTCCTTTAACAATATTGACTCTCTTAAGGTTCAACATCAGCCACATCCTGACAGATAAAAGATGATTACTGAAGTGTTTCACCCCCCTGCCAGCTCCTTATCACCCTGCTAAAATGGAGGCTGGTGTCATCGAGGCAGGTTCAGAGCCAAGAAATGGCACTGGCAAGGGAGTTACACATGAGTTACTTTGCTTACCAGGCATCAGCCCTAAGTCAAAAAAGCTGGATTTTGGAGCACTGTCTAGGAGTGAAGTGGATTGACTGACAGTATTTCCTGTAGTGATCTTGGCTGAAGAAACAGTAGTTCCATTTTGTAAGTGAAAAGGAAAAAGTAAAATCCCTTCCTCCATGCTGATATTTTTTTTTTTTCCAGAATGATGTAGCATGAGAATCTGGCTGATCCAGGGCCTGGGTTTTAGAAAGCCTGCCAGTCATTTGGGCAAGGCAGTGACAGAGGCTTGGCAGAAGGAACAGCGTGCCCAGGCACAGCAGCCCCTGCTTGTGCCAGAGGCCTTGGCTCGAAGCCTTCAGCAGCTCCATCCTCCCAGAGCTATTAGACAAGTCCAGGTGTGAGCATTTCCCAATGGGTACAGCACACTGAGTGGGCTTCAATAGCATCATTATATTTTATCTTATTAGGTTTCACACCAGTGAGATAAACAGGAAAATTCTCAGCTTGCTGAGGCACATTCCCCAGTTGTCTGCACAGGATTATGAGCTGCATCCAAACACTGTCCTGCTGCATCCCACAGGGATTCTGGTGGAGCCAGACGTGGCACCTGCTGTGACAGAGCAGAGCTGCCAAGCAGACCTGCAGCCTTTTCTCACATATTTGCCAAGCCAAGAGAGGAGACCAGCAGGAGGAGGCATTGCTTTTCCTTGGGTACTGGCCTCCTGGTAGTCTGGAAAAATCAGGAAGGCCCTTTCCATGCAGCAGAAATAAATACTGGAGTCTTAGAACAAAATTATATGAATGCAAACTATTTATATTCCTTAGGACAGCAGCTGCTATCATAGGAACACATCTACCTGTCTCCTCACAGATAAAGCTCCTCAAGGGAAACTGATTTTTATTCAAACTCTTTAACCTCAGTGTTGTTCAGCTCTTGGCCCATCAGGATGCTGGGAGCTGGGTTCCAAGGAGCTGTGACAACAACCTTCAGTAACACAGCAATGATCCCATGCAACTTCACAGCCCCCTGGCTCGAATTAAATTTCAGAATTTAAGTAAAAGTGTTTTTTCCAAATTAGCCCAGTTATTTGGAACTGTATATGCAGTGAGAAAGTCTGAAGTTCTGCAGGATGAACTCATTGCCAAAAACTCTGCTGTGCTCTGCTCCTAAGCAGAATCCTAGTCTGGGTTTTTTTTTTTGGGTTTTTTTTTTTTTTTTTTTTTTTTTTGCCTTGTTTGCTGATTAATGAAACCATTTACTCTCCTTGAAAATTAAAGGAACATTTCTTCCTTATTCACTGGAGGGGTAAGCAGATGTTGCAAGATTAAGAAGCCGTTTGTAAAACTTCAGTCCTACTTTTGGGAACTGTGTTTAAGATACCCAAAGCTGACTCTTTTCAGTCCAAGATGAAAAAAAAGCCGACCCCAGCTTTTGATCCTGAGAATACCTGATTCCAGCATTTTGATTTCAAGCTCAAGGTTGGCAGAAACCTTCTTCCTTTAAGAAGCTGTGCAATAACTCAGCGGCAGAACAGTGAATGAAATCTCTCTGATCCATTAAATGCTACTCCAGCTCTGCTCTGGGGTATAATTTACCCTTATTACTTTCTTGGCAGCTGTTTCCTGTTTCCTGATGAAATCCTGTTTCCATCAATAGTAACTTGATGGTGGTTTTGGGCATAAAGTGAGTTTCTGGAAAGAGAAACCATTTTCAGCAAGGTGGTCACTCTCTTTATACAAGGAAGTTAATAATATATAGTTAAAGAGAAAGGCAGAAGAAATTGAAGTGGAAGGAAAAGTGCATGGGACACACTTGAAAGGATTATGTAATTTGGCATGAATAAGGGATTTGGTGAAAAACGGAACATGAGACTCTTCATACAAAACTCGAGCATTTTTTTTTATCTCCTTGCCCTTGAAGGACTGTTAGCAAGAGACAAGTCAGAGATGGAAAGGAGGAGGTTTAGGACACACCTAAAAAGGTGATAAGATTACTCTTCACACCATGGTTGTTAAATAAAACAAAAAAATGTCCCTGAGCTCCTCTTTCCACTTTGGATTTCAGAGATTTCTTAGCTTCAGTTGAACCAGTCCCAAACGTTCCCTCATCACCAGACCTATAAATTACACATTTCCCAATGATTTATTGAACAAATGTTCTAAGAGGCAGTGACACACTTTATCTATCCAACTTTCTAACATCAAAAATGAGTGGAAATCCTTGCTGTTTCTTTTTCTCTCTCTGTCACTGGTCAGCACTGGTGTGAGGGTTTTGTTATACTGGCACATCTTTAATTTTTGTAGCTTTCTGCTCAATTCCTTTTTGAGCACAAAAGCAGTGTAAGGGTTTGGGAGTAGTTGTCCAAACTAAATAAAAACTACGGTTGCTGTGCCTTTTCAGGTCCTGATTTCACCTTAAAGGGTAAATGCCAAAATATTATTTAATAGTTGGCCTTTTCCTGACTCAGCTGAAGTTTTTACTGAAATCAGATAATGAAGAAGCCAGTGGATATAAACCAATGAGTGCACTTTTAATTGAGTGGTTAAACCAAACAGCAGCAAGGCACAACAGATGAACTGGGAGAACTGGTGCAATCCCATCTGCTCTTTATCAGTGAAGCATCTTTAGGGCAGGTACTGGAGTGGCTCAAAGCTGAAATTTCCTCTCCAGCCCATCCTGCAGAAAAGCTGGAGCTGCTCTCCGGGGCAGGAGGGGTGAGCAGCGCTCCACGGAGCTGGACCCTAGAGGGCAGAAGGAACTTGCTGCTGAGCTGGAAACCCGCCCGCGGCTGCTCAGCATCCCCTCGGAGGAGCACCCTCAATCCCTCCCTGTTCCAGCTGAGCTCCTGGTCCTGCAGAGCCCACATTCCTGCTGCTGATTACAGCGAAGCACCAACTCGACAAACGCCCTGAGGACTTCCAGGGAAGCATCACAACCTTGGAGCTGCTTTTCTGGGAAGAAGCAGGTGATTGCTCCCAGAATTGAGCATACACACAGACTGTGCCCCAAACCACCTCGGTAGCTCAAAGCATTTGGATTTCATTTCTCCTAAATAAGAGAAGAAAACAGACATATTTTGGGTCTTCCCTGATTTAACAAGTCTCCCTTACGATGTCTCACCCTTGTTTTTTCCAGAGTGGAAACAGCACCGTTGACAAAAACAAAGACATTCAGTGAAACTGGGTTCCTAAATGGGGCAAAACATGTTTGCTTGTAAGGAATGGGGTGCTCTGTGAAGTGGGAAAACCTACTGTGTGGGAAGAACCAGAGACAGGAATATTGATGTTTCCTGGCCTCTTGCCCTTTAAGCTGAGGATGGGAGGAGAAGAAACATTATTTTGGTTTTATTACATGATTTATTGATAGCATGGAATATATTATTCAAAGCTTCCTTCACGTCTGAGGTCTTCAGGCTTTTTGTTCAGCATGGCAGGAAGGGCTGGGGTGGGCAGAGAGCCTGTCTTGTTTTCCCCATCTCAGCCACATCCCTGCGAGTATTTCCATGGTAAAAGAAGGAATTTTAGATTAAAGTCCTGTGAAAAAGCAGCATCGTTGTTGTTCCAGGCTGTGCAGCCACAGGCCTCTCCCCAGCAGAGGGTGCAGGAGCTTTATTTCCAGAGTCGACGGCTCCTCGCATGTTTAATTTGAGATATTTGTTAATGCAGCATTGGTAAGCTGACCCTGAACCCTTTCACCTGCATCGTGTCCTGCAAATTACAGATTCTGTGCTCACCTCATCCATATCCACAGGTTTGTCCTGTGAGAAGGGAAGGAGCTCCCACACGGGTTCGGGCGTGTTTCAGCTGCAGGGATAACTGCACTGTCTCCCCATCCTGCACAATTGCAGGCTGTCCTGTGTGGAGCAGAGCTATTTAGCTAATGGACACGCGGTTCTTGCAAGATGTATGGCCCTTTGTAAAGCCCTGCTATGATTACTCTGCATTACTCATAAAAGGCAAAGGTGCCATTCGTCTTCCACCGCAGCCTGGAAGCCTTTGGGACCAGCTGAAGAGCTGATTTACTCCATCCTTTCCTAATGAAGAGAGGGTTGGGAGGCTGAAGCTGGCCTTTGAAGGAGATGCTCGGTGATGGATATTGATAGGGAGGGTGTTCGATAGAGAAATGAGGTGGCTGAGGGAGGAATAAAGGGAAATTGTCTGCAAATCAAATTTCTGCAGCTACAAAGTGGGTGAGGTGATATTACACAAAATGCAAAAAAGCTGCCTTCATGGGCTGGAGTTTAGCAAGTGTGGGATAAACACCACTGGTTCTGCAGAAATATGAGCCTCTCAGAAATCCCATTTCCTCACAGCATCCCAAACTCTTTGACAGAGCAACCTGTGCACTCACATGGAGGCTTTGGGACACACAGGGACAGGGTGAAGGCTCCTGCTGCTGTCCAGTGGCTGAGGATTTGCTCAGAGGAGGCACGAAGAGAAACCAATATCACCAACACAAAGTTCAGCAGCATTTTAGAATATTATCTGCTACATTATGGGGTTGTGTAGGAGTAAATCTTAAATAGGCTTTTCACCACATTGCCTGCAAAATGGGAATTTTGATCAAAGTGATTGAATCTCAAAGCCGCACCTCAATCATCCCAGGTGAATGAGGACCTGGAAAAACAAAAAAACAAGCAAAGAACTTTTCAATTCCTTTAATTTACAAGATTTCCAGTTCCCAGGAACCACCAGTACCAATGGATGGGATGAAAGCTCAGTCCTGTGCTGTGCAAAGAGACAATTCCTTTAAAGTGTCAGTGGATGGATGTGCCAGGTGCTGATCTTTATTCAGCATTCACCCTCTTGCTGTACAAGGAAGAAATGAGAGTCATTGAAAGGAAGGATCCAGCTGAAGAATGAAAGAGAAGCCAACCTTGGCTTGCAATGATAAATCCTGCTCCTTAACACAGTGGTGCTGCAGAGCCTCTTGTTCTTGCCCTGCTTCCAAGCAGAAAAGGTTTGATTCCCAAAGCCTGTTTTCTCCTTCAGTCTTCACAGATATTGATCCCCATGAAAATGGATTTTAGAAGAAGGAGGGAGAAAACAGCCCCATGACCTCCACATTTTTTCAGCAGTCAGACATGCTTGAAAAATATCTTGATTATAGCCTGGCAATTTTCTCAGGCTGGCCAGCTGATGTAGGCAGAAGAGTGACACAGGCAGCAGAATTTGCCTCTGTACTCTGAATAAAGATTTATTCCAGTGGGGATTTTGTCCATTTCAACCCTTTTGAAGCAGAGTCCAGGTAAGTGGTTTCGTGAACACTGCTCTCTTTGGCTGCTGGTCAATGGGTGCAGCTCCACCAGAGCTGTTTGCATTTATGAGAGAGCTGGTGAGGGCTTCATCGTCCCCACCCAGATGTGCTCCTCTCATCCACTCCCTGTGGGATTCCCAGCATCCCTCCCAGGAGCCACACATCTGGGCTCCAGTGTCACGTGTGACTTGTGGATGTTCCCAAGCACTGCTCACATCCCACTAATAACGCAGGTACATCCCTCTTAGGCAGTGGGGCATGCAGGGAATCACAGGACACGGGCAGGGACTGGAACTTTAGAGCCCGTGACTGAGCATAAACAGAGTTTTGGATTCCTACAGTGAAGGCATCTGATAAAGCCAGGCCCTACTGAAGGCAGCACACAGAGCTTTGCTCACGTGGTTTTGGAAAAAGTCTTGAAACTTTTTATGTTTATGGATTTTTGTAGTAGCATGAGGTCAGAGAAGTTTCCAAGCATCTCATAGATGTGGTGGCAGATGGGATTGGTGCCTGATTTCTGAAAATCCTAGCTCTTGTGGGTCCTTGCATTGTAGTTTTCATTTTTGTGCAAGGTATTATTTTTGCTAAGAAAAAGAAGAATAAAAAAGAGCAATTTCTACAGAGAAAAAAAGAGGTTCTGTTCTCTTGCCTTTGGCTAAAATATCTGCAGTAATGTTAGCCAAATAAAAGGAAAAACCAAGTTTTGTTTTTCATGGACATGTGACAGAGAGCCAGAGGGCTTGTGAAGAAAGCTCCAAACTGATCCTGACCTCTCCCTCCTGGGCAGATTTCCCCTTGCCTGGGGGTTGTTATGAGGATCTTCTCCCTTCTCAAGGATTTTTAAAAGCATTTTAAAACATCATGAGTTCCCTGTTTGGAGATCAAAAGCCAATATAAAAGCAGCACCACAATCTGCTTTTCAACATCTCCAGTGTTCTCTCCCTCTCTGGAGCAGTAAAGGCAGGCATGGAAAATAAATAAATATCTTAAATATTTGCTAGTCCTAAAACCTCCAGCCACCAGCTCTGTGCATACTCAAGGAAGCTTTCCTTGGGGTCTGCACAGGGACAACCACTGAAAGAATTGCTCTGCTGGAGACATTCATTAATCCCCCATGGAGAGAAGACACAGAGAAGCTCTGAAAGCTTCTTCAGATGTTGAGAGCCCCTGGTTTTTTCCTTCCGTAGAGTTACAGATGCAGTCCTGGCCAATTCCTGTCATGCCACTATTTGCTGAGTGAATTAAAAGTCTGTGCTTATCATGGGCACACAAAACAAGTGTTATCTCTATAATTAGACTGTTAAAACCACAGCACAAGCTACAATTTCTCAAGATAATAAAATAGTTCATTAGCATAAGTCCATCAAGAGCAAATTTTAAAAATAATTGGTTTAGATTTTGAGCTAACATCTGCTTTGATTATTAGTTCTTGGACACTTTGGTTTTAATTGGACAATTTAAAGAAAATGCTATCCAGTGCCTCTGGTCTTCCTTCAACAAAAAATTTCTTTTTAAAGAAGAGTTCAGTGAAAGTTTGCCTCTCTGTAAAGAAATGTGTGTGGGTAAAACAGTCTGTAATAACAGCAGTTACTGCTATTCTTAACTGTAATGCTGGCCAGGGCACAAAATTAAAAGAAAGTGAAACTGGGTAGTATTTTCAAAAGGACTAATTCCCTTCCTCTAGATCTGAGCACAATGCCCTGGAGGAACCAAGCATCTTGCAAATCACAGTTTCTTCAGGTGCTGGAGGTGCTGTTCCACCTGGGGTTGTATATTTCAAAGTGACTCAGAGGCATTTTTGGGGGGTCCCAGACCAGGAGTTGTACAGCTGCCTGCCCCAGTGGGCTGTGCTGGCAGAAAACCCATTACAGTCTGCAGAGCCAGGGGCAGAGAGACAGAGTGAGCTGCTAGAAATGGCCCATGAAGTTTTCTGTTACAGAGAATGGATCACATGCACAGAACACCAATTTAGAGGGACAGAAATATGCAGCAGATGGAAGAGACCTATTTGTGCCAGAGCAGAACTTGGCAAGGGGTGGCTGAAGCTGTTGAGGTAACATCAGCTTCTGTTTCCTTGGAAAGCTCTGTGAAATTTTCTTTTTAACCTGAAATCCTGTTGCAAAAAAAAAAGAAAAAAAAATTAAAAAAAAAATAGTGAGCAAAACAGATTTTACAGCACATGAGGGAGAAGTATCAGGTCACAGGCTGAGACAAGTCCCTTGAGTCTTCCTCTTCTAGAACAATGTCAATCCTGGCCCATCCCTGGTGCTTCTCCTCCTGTTTTTCAAGCTCCAGCCTTCGGCATTGCCAGACATCTCCTGTTCTGCTGCTGCTGTTCAGCAAGTTTGTATTGTGTTCTCAAATCATCCTCCCACCGCCTCCAGAAGCTTGGGCCATCTTCTCCCCAGTTCTGCTGTTGCAGTCCCACTGTGGGACCCCCCATCCTCCCAGGCTTCCCACAAAGGTCTCTCACAGGAGCTCAGAGCTCTCCCAGGTCACTGCTCCCATGGGAATGATTAGAGAACCTGTCCAGACAACTTTTCCATTTCCAGCCCACATTTCTGGAAATTTCAGCCTGCCCACATTTGGACAACTTGCCTGATACGAGGCAGACGAAGCCTCTAGCACTCTTTCCCTGACATTCAGAGCTGCTATTTTTTAATGCAAACTGTTGCCTTGGTATTTGCATTTGAAATGGGTTTGCATTTCCCCAACTCTGGTGCCACCCCCTCGGCAGCAGGAGAGACTCTGTAGTTTTACAGGAGCATTTGAGGCACCAACTTGTCCCTGAGACCTTTGCTCATGTCCCCAAGATGTGCAGTCCTTGAAACACCTCACTAACAGGGTGCTGCTGCCCTTGGCACTGCCAAGAGTCATCCCAACAGGCAAATCCCAGTCCTCCTAAACCAGTGGGAAAAGGATCAATTCTGGCACATTGTGTATTCCAATTTCTCTTTTTTTCTTCATGTTTTCATGACTTAGAAGCTGTAATCAAACCATTTTGTTTTCTCAAAGGCATTTTAGAGCGGCTAGTCATTCAGCATGGATCAGCTTCTATGGAGCACTATATCCTACAGGAAGAATAAGACATAGTGTGGATGATAAAACAGTTAAAATCTCCTTTGTCTGGAAGCAGAACACCCTGAATATAAAGCAGAAATGAAAGATGATGCATTGGGTCTTCTTCATATCAAGTGTTTCCTCATTTTTTTTTAATTTGAAATTCTAATCAAGTTATTGACAGGTAAGGGAGGGTGGGTGCTACTTCCAGGTAAACATATATTTATGCTGAAAAAACTCTCACAGCTTTTGGCAGTTGAGGTTAAGATTGGTTAAAGTCTAGTTAGAGAAATATGGAGTCACACAGACTTCAGTGTGGGAATATCCTGGGCTGTGAAATTTTCAAAAGGGACAGCGTATCTCAGGAATTTTGTATACCAATTGCTTGAAAGCAGAATTTTGCTTAAATGTGGAAGGATTTGATTGCACAGGGCCTACCATGCTTGCTCTAATATGAGGACAGATTAGAAAGACTGAAAGTTAAAGGGGTATTTCATCACTCTCTTTTTAAGGGGTACTCACTGCAATCACTCAGTCCAGCCGTCGGATCTATAAAGCTGCAGAGAACCTCACATAAAAAAATGCTGGGATCAACACCAAGTTTTCAATGTGGGTGTTCAGTGCAGATTGAAAGAGAAGTGAACTGATTGAGTGCCAAGTGTGAGCACATTTCTCAGGGGAATGAATCAATTCCAATACACTCAGGGGGAAGGAATTTCACGCTTTGGTAACTTTTCCTGACAGTGTAATTCATATGGGCCCTGCCTGTGTAACTGCTGATCTGAGTGTTTTTCCTGAGGAAATCTTAGCTCATTTTCCCCCTGTTACACCATGAAGGGCTGTAAACTGGAGGAACCCCTGGGTGCCTCCTGCTCCATCTCCCTCCCCAAGCATGGAGGAGTGTTAGACCCAGCTTTGAAGTCAGACCCAGCTCTGAAGTCAGACTGGTCTGCTCAGGCCATTTTGCAGCCCATTTTTGCATGTCTTCAGGGATGGACACTTCACAGGCTCCATAGGAAACCTGCAGGGGAAGCCTGAAGCTGAATAGCAGAAGGGTTGACACAATTTTGACTCTGTTGATGACCCAGTGGTGGGCTGCTCTTATCAAAATAGAGTCCTTATCAAAATAGAGACAGCACTCAGTTATCTAAACTCAACAGACCCACAGACAAGTGCTATACTTGTGCAGTTTCTCTGCCAAATCATGTAAGCACATAATCAAATGAAATCAAGTCATGACATGACAAGTTTCAGCTCAGCAGAAGAGAGAAGAAAACCTTGTCCATGTTTTCATCCCTTTGGATGATGAAATGCATTTGCTTAAGATTCCTCATTAAATCAGTCTAACTTGGCCAAATTACCTGGCCAAATTACCAAATTACTTGGCCAGTCCATGCTGATGTGGATTATGGAAACAAACTGGGGAGCTCCACTCTGTCCTTCCCTTTTTATCACTGCCTTACAGGAGATTAAACACCAAGGACATTTCCTCCAATGCAATTCAGACATGAATCTCAGGGGACATAAGTTTATTCACTCAACTTCCCTGCTTTAAAACTGGTGAAATTCATCATGTGCTGACGTGCTGACTTCATGAGTAATCTCCAGATCATAGCAGCGTTGGCTGGAGAGTGCTCCTGGAAACCTCTAATCCAACCTCCAGCTTGAAGCAGGGCTAATGCCAGCACTTGATGAGGCCAGGCATGGCCAGAAATTCCTGACCTTGTGGATTTTATCCCTGCCCTTCACACTGTCCTATTTTCCCCTATTTTTCTCACTCCGTTAGTATTTCTATTATTCTGTCTCCAAGAGCACCCAACTGCCATCATGCACCACTGTGCACGAAGATGCACAGACACAAAATGGAAGTGATTTGTCTGAAAACTGTCGAACTAAGCAAGAAACAGCAGTGTCTTTATTTTGCAGTTGGAGACAAACGGAGGTGCAGATCTGCCTTAGGGCACGTGAAGGGCAGAAGGGACACAAGAAGAAGGAATACTGTGGCAAGGGAGGCCTGAGTTTGTGTCTCAGGGTGCAGACACAGACAAGCTGGTGGGTTTGATGGATGGGGAGTGAGAGCAGCAGTGTCAAGAACTCAGTAACCTGATGCCTGGAACAAAATGGCTTTTCAGAGTTCAAAATCACAGAATCACAGAATGGCTTGGGTTTGAAGGGATCTTAGAGCTCATGTCATTCCACCCCCTTGCCATGGGCAGGGTCACCTTCCACTATCCCAAACTGCTCCAAGCCCTATCCAACCTGGACTTAAGCACTTCCAGAGATGGAGCATTCCAAGGCTCATTTCTTGCTGTTTTTTATTTTCTAGACCCCAGCCCAAATTTTATCCAATGCTTGAAAATCCCACACAAGAGCATCCTCAGGAGGGGCACCTCTTGCTGATCTTCAGAGCTCTGTCATCTTGCAGCAGCTCATGATTTACTCCCCAGGAGCGCCTCTCAATCAGAGGTTGCAGGACCTGGGCCTGTAATCTATTCTGGGAAAGGAATCCATCTTCATTAGCTCTGGAAGCAGTCATGTGCATCCAAAGTCCTACGTTAATAATAACCGGTCCCACACTTGATTAAAATGGGGGCACGGGTCCAACTCTCATTAAAAGCAAGGGTCCAAATCCCATAAACATTCCTGGTGCCTCAATTACAATAGAACAGAGAAAAGACAGCAGTTAATCATGTACTTTCTGACAGGCAGTTGCAGTTGCTCTGTATTACAAGGGCATGGGGAATAGAGATCTTATTGGAATGCATCGAGAAACAGCAGCCCTCAAAAGAGCCTGAAAAAAATGTCTACCATATTTTAATGATTTTTTTTTCCATCTAATTTTCCACTTAAACAAGGCAGCAGTATCAGCTTGCAATCAGCTGAGACTCTGGCACTAGCTCCCAGTGCTTCCTTATCACATTTACAACAGCTCTCCCATACAACGTGGCTGGAATTAGCATTCAGGACCAGCAGCAGGGCAGGCTCTCAAGCCAAGCACCTGTAGACGATAGAAATTAAAATCAGGAGCCTGAGCTGAAAGCCAGATCTCACATACAAGCAACCCAAGTCTCCAGAGATGTAGTAAAGACTGGAGGATTTCACGCTGCATTGAGCATGAATGGAGCCTGATTTCTAGGACCAAATCTGTTCTTATTAAAGGCATAGAGAGCAAGGATAACACACGGGGTAGGATTTGGGATGGGGGGGCTCTGCTTTACCACAGATTAATCTTGATCAATCACTTTGCTTCTCCATCCCTGAGTTTCCTGTAAAATGAAAATGGCAGTTTCCTCCATCCACCCTTCAGGCTGTGAGATGCTGAGACCTGGACAGGAGGGGGTGGAGGAAATAGGCAGCAGAGTTGCTTGAATAAATTATCCAAATACCAAATGTTTATTTGAGTGGAAAAATAAATCCCACCAAGAAAAAATTAAAAGCACAGACACCCTCTTTCACCCATTAAAATGCACACTTATGGAAGAGAAAACCTGCCTGCATTGAGGGCTTGGGGACAGTCCCTGGCTGAGGTGACCCTGCTCTGTTCCTGACTGTGCACTGAGTTACCTGAACACAAAGCCTCTGTGCTGTGAGCTCTGTGTCTGCTCACACAGCCCAGGCCAGCAGAACACTTATCTGGTGCAGGCAGGCAGCTCTGCACGGCCCCAGCTCTTTGTGCCTTCCCTCTCCCTCTTTGGAGGAGTGATGCTGATCTCCCTCATCAAGGCTCTGGTCACTGACAGCTCCCATCAACAGCAGCTCCCAACTGGGGCTCCACTATCACTGCGCCAGCTGGAGCTGCTGCCTCTCCATCCTACAGTGCCCCACCTGGGTGCTGGCAGCACCTCGAACATTTTCTTTAAACACACACTGAAAAAAACCCAGCTAAGTAAGATTTTCTTTAATTCACAGCCATTTTCACAGTGCCATAGACCATGAAAAGGTAATGCTCGCCATCACCTTGTGAACAAGTCCAAGGGCAAGGTGAAAGCCTGGCTGCACTCTGGCCTGACCCAGAGCAGCTCCCTTCCTCTCAGAGGCAGGAGCTGCCTGCTGCCAGTGTTTTAGCTGGGCACAGCTGGGGGTGGTGGAGGGCACAGCTTTTCCCCCGGATAACTGAGCTGTGATTTGGTCTCTGCCCTCGCAAAGGAGCTCACAGGACTCTGTCCAGACAATGCCTTTTGTTTTCTTCGCCTGCTCTCTTTCTAACTGAGGTTACACCCCAGAACAGAGGTTTCCTGTTGACCCCCAGGTTCTGGGCAGCAGAGCCTGCCTGTGCAGATGTTCCTTTGTGGATTTGGGCTGTACATCCCAGATGCCTGTTACCATCTCAGGCACAGGGAGGGAAGATGGGGCGTGCTCCTTGCATTCAAGTCACAGCACTCAGGTCCTGACCACTCAAGCTGACCCAAAGGAAGCCTCTCCTGGGCTGGTGGAGTCAGACTTTCAGATATTCATAGGTTACAGGCACTCACTGAGGTGAGAAGTGTTTTGTAGCACAAAGACCCAGACCCTGTCTGGGAAAAGTGAGGCAGAACCCATCTTTGGGGTGAAGGACAGACATATTAATGTTCTTCTCACACCTTCCCAAGCAGGACTGAAGTGTATGCCAACCCTTAGTTTATATGAGGTAGATGAGAGTCTGGAAAAACAAGATTATATTCCCTGAGCACTTCAAAGAGAAGTGGCAACAGAGCAAACCCAGCTCTGCCTTTCCTGTGCATCCAGCCAGGGGAGGGGACAGGAGATTTGCCTCTACAAAAGCAGCAAAGGGACTGTCCCCATCCCTGTGCCCATCCCTGTCCCCGGGACAGCCCTGCCTGCCATTTCTGCCTTGGCCACTCCACAGGCACATTACAAGCAGCTCTCTCCTTCAGAAATACTAAATCTGTGTTCTGCTTCTCCCTGGAGTCATCTTTTCATTCCAGAGGGCACGTGATTAGAGTCCTAATCGCCTATTAGCTTATCAGCAGCATCCCTAAGCACTGACCAACCCATAATAACAGAAAGCAAAAGGGAATTAAAGAACAGTGGATTGGCTTGTTTAGCTTATAAGGGTTTGTGGGAAGCAATTAACTTGAATCCTCTTGATTGGTATTTTGTAGAGAAGGATGCTCCTATTGACACCTTGGAGGAAAAACTATTATGGGAAGGAGAGTTAGAATGTGAAGGGAAAATATGCTGAAAATTAACTGAGCTCATTCTTTTACCTTAAGCAGAGAAAACAACAAAAAAACAACAAAAAAGCAGAATGTTATTTGTGCCCAGGCACTATTCCCACCTCCACAGGCTCTGAGTCACTCTGACATGCACAATCCAGGGTGTAGCAAAACCTCATTTGGCTCCTGCAAGATCTGTCAGTCACATTCAGAAGTTGCAAAAAAGCAGCTGAATTCCATGATTTTCACTGGAATTATGCAGATTTGTATCCCCCTCTGGTGATCTGGCCCTACCTATGCCAGGCATGACACGGAAAGGGGCTGGAAGAGTTCAGGTGATCAAAATAATACCTTAAGAAATTTGGAAACCAGGTAAGAGACCAAAATGAAATGAGAAAGTAATGACACATTTAGGGAAGCAGAGAAGAAGGAGAGCATTCCATCCTGAAAGGCCATGAAGGAAGGAGCTGAATTACAGAGCCAGATATAAACCTGGTTTGGATGTGATTCATCCAACAGGGGAAAACCCATTGCATTAAAATAAAATAGAGAAACTTGCTCAATGCTTGGACTGCCACTGGATACGTGGTTCTGACACCTTCGTGATGAGCAGTTCTTCCCCCAGATGTGCCATCAAAATTAAATTCAAAGTGAGCTCTAAAGTAATGGCTTTGTGCTGTATTCATCTTGGGAAGGGAAATGGAAAAAATATTCCTGTTTTTTTCCTCACCGATTTGTCTTTTCTTCTCCACCCCACTGTTATTTTGGATTAGTTCATGTTCCAGAGGTCACCAAAGGTGTGCTCAGGTCCTGGGGACTTATCCCCGTCTCTACTACTCCACTGATTACTCCAGCATGAGAGTGCTGTGTGAGGGAACAGGCAAGTTCTTTCTGGGGGCTACACTGCAAGGGTAAACATTTCCCCTCACCAATTACATCCTCCTCATTACAACCTGGAAATCTATTTATTGCCCAATTGTCCATCTTCAGCCAGGCTGCATTTGGAATCACTCCTTGCTGCCTTTCTCTAAATAAAAAATCACTCCTGGTCTAGCTTGAGATTAATTCGATTTTCCCATATTACAGGAACTAATTTAAAATTTGACACCATCTGAGGATTCTCCCTATCTGCCCCCTTGTTGGGTCTTGTTAAAATAAATAAATAATAATTTAAAAAAATAATGTAAGTCCAATTTAAGCTGCTTTTGAAAGTTGCAATTGATTGGTGTAACCAGGTCCTTTGAAGCACCAAAGGAAGCTCTTTATTAAACAGAGCTGGCTGGTTTCTCAGTGTGTCAAACAAGCTCTCCAGGTGGGATGAATGTATTCATGTGATATTTTATTCATACCTGGCTGTGCTGAGGCAGAACTGATAACATAGCACTGCTCAGAGGCTGGGAGGTGCCACAGCTCAGCTTGGGCCTCTCTGACTTTTGCTCAGCCCCTCCTGGGCAGGCTCTGCCCTCAGCCCTGGCCAGGCAGGTTCACGTTTCAGCTGTCACCAGAACAGTCTATAAATAGGATCCTTGGCTAACCCTTAGATGGCAGATCCTGGACTCTTTCCCAGCCTCTGTTTCTGACAGAACATCTCTAGGTCAGGAACTGGTAATGCCCTGTCCCTGAAGGACATTGTTCGGTCAGTTTTGCCAGGATAGGAAATTTAAGGTTGAAATTATAAGTCTTTATTATAATAAAAAATATATATATATAAAATTATAAGGTTGAAATTCTGTCACCCTGATTTTTTAAGATTTTCTAAAGCCTTCTGAGGTTACATTCTTGTAGCAAACTTTCTCACACACTTTCTGTAAATAACTTATTGTTTTTGCATTCCTTCATAGAGGTGGAGAAATTTGATGGACTGGTAGTTTGTCCAGTGTTGTTGGACAGGTGGCACTTTCACCCTTCAATCCACTGTCACCTTTGGAAAACTATAAATGCTGGAGTCAGAAAATAAACTTGCCTTTTTTACCTTTACAATAGCAGTGGCACACGTGTTTTCTCGTGTCCTGTAGTGACAGTCTTCCACATTTCGGACAGCCTGGGAAGCAGGTCTCCTCATTCTAATCTATTTTTCAGATGTGATTATATTTGTAATGCTCTATTATTCGTATTTTAAATAGGGCATCAAGGTTGCAAAGTGACTTCCATTCCACTGCCCAGTTTCCCATGGTCCTTTCAAAGAACAATCTGACAAATCTTGCCACTATGGCATGGGTTATTTACCCCAAAAACAGCCTTTTGGCATTTGAAAGGAGAAGTCTGTGTCCTGTGAGAAGTGGAAGGCAGCTGAGAGACTGAGAAATTTGTCTCACTGTTTTTCCTTGCTGGAGACAGTGTTAAGGCTTGCACAGAGGTTTAGAGCCACTCCGAGTCTTCCTCTGTTGAAATCAAGAGGAATTGTTAGCACTGAATGGGAGAAAGGATTGCTTGATTTTGAAAATCACATACACTTTAAAAAAATTATTTATTATTATTATTTTACATAAAGGTAGTGAGAGATCCCAGTGAGAAACTGTCTGGGCTGCTGAACAAAAAGAACACGAGAAGGGTGGGTGTGTTCTGCAGGGAGTGGTTGCTTGTTTGCTTTAATTATTAAACCTCAGTGAAGCTCCATGTTTGCCACATTAACAAAAGCTGGATTTTCCATTTTACAGCAGGTATTTAGTTGTGACTAAGTGAACCAAAACTTCACCAAACCTCCCCTTTTTCCAACAGTAACTTTGTGGTGAAATTCCACCCTGAGCCAACCCCCAGCTCAGAATGTGTTTTGCATTGACATCTCCTGTTAGCAAAAGAAAAGAGGAAGAAAGGAGTAATCTGAACTGCAGTGCTTTGTATGAGTCTATTAATGTTTGATTTGTGATGCCCAGAAAGAGGATGTTAATAATGCATTATTGCTGAAGGTTCTGCACAGCCTGGGGAGGAGGACAGCAGGGTGACAACTAAAGCAGTGAGGCACAAGTGTGAGCTCTTGAACCAGAGACATCTCCCAGGACATTTCCATCGTGCCATTTGCTCTTCAAACCACAATAATGACAGAGGCTGTGAAGATCTGTGCTACAATTTAGTGGAGGTGCCATTACCTCTTGTGTTATGTGCATTTCCCTTACAGAATGTGACATCTCTGAGGGTACCAAGCAATACATTGCCAACCCCATGACTACATTTAAATGTTTAAAGCAAACCTCGCCTGAAAAGATGGCAAAACCCCCCAGCCCTCTCCAAAAAAACCCCCGAAGCTGTTTGTGTTTGTGATGTTTGTTAAACAAATATTAGTGAGCAGGATGTCACAATCTAGCTCAGCCCAGTCTGTAAATAATTTGTCTCAATGTCTCAATTCTAAACCAGGAGGGAGGAAAGTTGAATTTAGAGTCCCTACTCCTTTTGAGGGTAAAGCCCATGAAGTTTGTTTAAAATATTCAGTTTATTTAAGTGTGTTTAATAACTGCATGTGAAACCTGAAGGAAAAGACAAAGAATCATTTTGTCTCCCTGGGTAAAGCCAACCAAGATATAAGATGTATCTGCATTATAGACTCTAAAATGAGAATCACCCAAGGAAAATAATATGACCTTAAATTTAGAAATTTATCTAATGAAAGCTGGTTTCTAAGGAGGGCTTTATTACACTCTGTGAGAAACTGCGATATCAGTGCATTCTTCTCTTCTCCAGCAAGACTGACAGTGCCTCTGGTCAATGCCATTAGACTGAGGCTCCTGGAAGTCTTTGAAATGTTTTTCTTCCAGAATGAAAGGGAATAAGTCAGATCAAAGTTGAATAATGCAGGCTAAAAAGCTTCTCTTTTCCTCTCCCACTTCCTAATTAAGATGAGTGTGTAATCTCCATGAAGACAGAAGTTCAGCAAAACCAGGGAATGGAAGTGCTGCAAATACAGAGCCAGAACCTTTCTTCACTAATTGAACCTTTTCAAGTAGGCTCCACAAGCCATGAAGAGACAAATTATCCTCCAGGACTGGGTGAGTAGGAAGAGGGGTTTGCTAAAGACAAAAGCAGGAGGAAGAGAAAGGGGAAAATATGTGTTCTAAATCATATTTTTGAGTGGATTTCCAATTCCCTTTATTAGCCTGTACGTGCTGTCCAGCTCTATGCAGCCTGAGATTGGTGACATTCTCCCTAACTATCATCCTGAAGACCAAACCCAGCCATTCCCAGAGCGTGGCTTTAGAGTGGCCTTTCTAAGGAAATAACAGACTCATTTTGGGAGAGTTTGGGGGTTCTGAACATGAATTTGATCATTTCTTCCAGAGCAAACTCAGTGCTGTTCACGCTGAGCAGCTGAACAGGCAGAAGGTCTTAGCTGCTGCCTTTTTTTGCTGGCAAAATAGAGACAGCGTTGGGTGCCGAGGACCTGCCTGGCTCTGCCTGAAGGGTTTTTGTGTTTGCTCACTTCTTGCTTAGCAGAACAACTTGCCCCAGCAAAGCAGAGCATCCCAGGGACTGCTTAAACCAGGGTCAGCCTGGCCTCTGCCTGGCTCAGGGCACAAACAAGCAACAAAACTATTGTTTGTGATACTTTACTTAAGTATGGATTTAGTCCTTTTGTGCTGCTGTCTCGAATCACTGACACCGTGTCACATCACATCCCCTGCACAAAACCTCACCCTGTTTCCTCTGCTCCAGGCATCTGGCCAGCATCAAACAGTGGCCAGTGGGAGCGAGGTGAGCCAAGAGGATAAATAATTATCCCTTGGTGCAGCGAGATGCACTGGGGGAAGGGAGGAAGAGATTAAAATAATCTTTTTGGAAAATGGATCAAAAAGCTCTAAGCAGAGATTATCCACAACCCAAGTCAGGCCCAACGCCGTACCTTCCATAAATAAAAATACCATCCCAGTAAAATGAAAAGTCAGAAGATTGACATAAACCCCACGGAAATGCGTGGCTTTCTCCCTGCCTGGCTGTTTGGACCTAACAGCAGCAGCAGAATGACAACACACAGATTAGAGCCAGCAGGGTGCCTGTGGAATCTGTTCCACTAATCACCTCCTCCCACGGGCTTATTATTATCTCGTGGGGGTAAAGTCAGCTTGGTCCCCTATATCCCTCTAGAGGCAGCCAGGAGGCTCTAGCAGGGCTTTTCCCCTTTTCCCACCAGTGACAGATGAGGGCAAGCCATCTCTAAAGGATGCCAAGAGCAGAGAAAGATAGTCAGTAGATTGTTTTGTGGCTTTCAAGTAGGGTTCTGCAACTTCCTTTAGGATAAAATAAGAAACCCATGGAGAAAGTGTGCAATTATCTGTCCCCAGAAGTGGTGCTGGAAACCCCCAGCAGAACCAGGAAGGCAGGTTTGGACACAGAGCTGTGCAGGGTGAATTTGTGGGGACAGGCAGAAGGTGAAAGGGGTTTTGTGTTACTGAGACTCTCACACCCTTGTCCCACAAAGAAATCCCAATATCTGTAAAGTGAGGCTGGTGGTCACTCCTGAGGTCTCTCACCCCAGAGAGAGTGAATGGAGAAGCCCAGAGACATGGAGGTGGAAGAGAAAAAGCACAAATGTTACATTTTGCCTCCAGTTTCAAGTTTCCCAAGAAAAAAAGAATAAATATTTCATTACTCCTTTTGCTTAAAATAAAATGCTGTGAGTCAGAGAGAAACTGGCAGCCAGATCAAGTGGGCAATGTTGAAAGATGCAGCTGGTTGTCTTCAAGCTGAAATGCCATGGCATAAAGTGACTGATAAAGGATGCTGGAGTGGAACTGACAAGTCACCGTTCAAGAACACTTAGCTGAAAGCCCAAAATGCTGCAATTTCTGTTTATAATATGATTATGTTTCAAGTTACACAAAGGGAATGGGTAAACCCCTGGGAAATCTTTGCACGCACGTGCTAGGCAAGAGCAAGAGAGGAGCTGCTTTTTGTCTGGCCTCTGGCCCATGCAGAGGGAAACAAAGCTAGAAGTTAATTTTGTGTTGCTGGATAATTTCTCCTCCTTCTCATCTCGCTGCTTCACTGCTGTTTTCACTTGGAAGCATCACCTTCGAGGCAGAGATTCAGCCCAAAGCCTGGGCAGCTCATCTGCATCCCTCTTTCTCGAGGCGCAAACACGGCCCTTCTCCCGCGGCGCTGCTGAGTCATTATTTTGGCACAAAGGACGGTCTGCTCTGCAAAAGGAAAACGGCTCTCAGAGGGGCTCTTTTCCATGCTTTATCACACACAGGATTCGTACAGACGGGCGTGTAAACAGAAAGGCAGCGCAGGTCCCAGCAGGGGCGAAGAGGGAGCAGAACAAAAGCGCAGACGCCAGAAAGGATTTGGAGTGCTCGGGAATGAAAGGAAGGACGATGTGAGGTGGGGAGACGGAAGAGGAGGCGGACGGAGGAGGGCAAATGTCGGGAAAGGTGGAAATAAAAGAAAGAGGAGGGAAGGGGAGGGAAGCCAGGCGAGAGAAAAAGAGGTTGCAGAGTGGTTGAGAGAAGCAGGCAAGGGGCTGTGCTGGGAGGCAGCAGCAGGACACGGAGTTTCGGCAGGGAGAGCCCAACAAGTCCAGCTGGACAGGTCCGAGCTCCCTTGGAGGCTCAGCCCAGCTGGTCCGCAGGTAAAACCAAGGTTTAGTGATGTGCTGGGTTTACTGAGGTGCAGGGACAGAGCAGGACACCCTCCCTCTCCAGGCACACAGGGAGATGGAAGGAAATCCTTGGGATGGTTGAGCCTCCTCTGCCCCAGAAGTGTCAGGAGGCTCATTTTATAGATGACACCTTTCCCCACTGAGTTTCCACATTCCCTAGGACAGCAGAGCCCTGTCTTTCAGCTTCTGAGGCATGGCTAAATAACAGAGGTGTTTCTCCCTCACCTGCATGTTCTCAAGTCCCTGCAATAGGCTCAGCCCGTGTTACATTATGCAGTAGCACAAAACTTATTTTGTACTGAATTCAAATGAGATTCCTGGATTATGCATGGAGAGATAACTTAAAGGTAAGAGCCTGGACGAAGAGCAGGGACAGGCTGTGTGCTGCTCTCAGGGTGAGGTGTTGGACCAAGGTCAGTAAATCAATCACCATCCAAGAGACAGAAAAAAAAATGGACAATGCAGAATCTCTCTGACATGCAGATCCTAAGCAGAGCCTTCTGGCATGGCTCCAGTGACAGAAATAAAGGGTTTCCTTCCCTGTGGCACCATTGCTGCTGCTGCTTTCAGCACCTGGGCAATTCTTCCCAGAGTGAGGACAGCTTTCATAATCCATCATTGCACTTGCTTGAACTTCTTGCCCATCCATCACACATGCCAGCACTCACGGCAATGTGGACCTCACACTTCACATCCCTCAGATGTGTCCTTCCCCTCACAGGGCTGACTTGCCCTCAGGTTTCTGTCCACAGAATGTCAGCTCCATAAATTATTATTTCCAAGTGAGAGCTTGGGGCTGCTGAGAGAGCCCAGCAGCTCTCTCTTCCACCCTCTTCCTTCAGCACTGTGTAAATCTAACTTTCACCTGACAACTGGAAAAATAATAACCCACCACTGCCTTTTGGTTTATACCAAGATTAGAGTTGAAATATTTTATCAACATGAATTCTGTCTAACATCTGTATTTATTTTAAATCTCAGCCTGCCTGCCCTCTCCTAAGAATAGCTGCTGTCAACCCTGCTAGTTGTATGTGCAAATGGATCCAAAAATCCGCCCCAGATATATAAAAATCAGCAGGTACAGTGTTTGTGGGGATCTGTGGAGCCATCCAGGTAAAGTACACAGGGGATTTATCTCCCAAATGCATGTTGTTATAGAAAACTGTGCAACTCCTTCGTGCCCCGTGGGAACATGATTCATAAAACCGTATCACTGCAGCGAGGCTCCAACGTGTCACACAGCTAAATGTGATTAACCATCTTCCCCGAGTCAATCCAATCATTTCAACGCATCTCCGCCGCTGCTCAGTGTGAGCGTTGAAGAAAAACAAGTTGTTGTAAGGAATGGCTATCCAGGAGGAAGAGGGGAAAACATCTTCATTTGCTGTCAGAAGAGATTTGCTGCCCAACACGCGGCCAAGGCTCAGCTGGGCACTGCTGCTGTCTGACACCTGCAGGGGGACACAGCCATCTCTCCAGCTGCTGGGACCAAGGGGGTTCTTCTGGTCCTGGAGAGTTAGAGAAGGCAATGCCAGCCTGTGCTGAGCAGCTGGAGCAAAGACAAGGGGGTCCTGTTCAGGTTCTTTCAGTTTTTGGTTGAGTTTTGCCCTCTCCACATCTCTCATTATATTGGTTTCTTTCTGTCCAAAGGAAGAGTGAAATTTGTTTTCCAGGTGCTGTGGGAAGAGTGCTGTTTCAGCAAAGCCCATGCTGGTTTGTGGCTTCAGGGTGAGATCCCAAAAAATGGAAACCTCAACTGCATTTCCATCTCAAGCAGCACCTTGCTCTCCTTCCCTATTTTGTTTGCCCTTGATCAAAGTCAAGCCTTTGTTAAGAGCTGACTTGAGTGTCTAAGAGCTACAACAACTTTTATTTTCCATGGTGAATAATGGTAAGTAATTAATATTTGACCAGGGGACAACTTGTTTCGCTATCTGAAGGTTTTTTAAGCTGTCAGTCAAAAAGCCCATTTGTAATGGGCTTAACACTTCCTTCCTCTGCAATTCCAGGAGGGAAACCATGGATAAATGTGCACTGTTACATCTAAAAAAGTGACACAAGACTGGATATGAAAATAAGGATTCAGCAGTCCTCTGGGTGTGTGAGGAATCCTAAGTGTTGCTGTGCCGGAAAAGGGTTCCCCTCCCACTGGGAGCTGGTGCCTGTTCACTGACACCTGCAAATGCTCAGGGGAACATGGGGGAACATCAGGGATCCACACACTGTGATGAAGGGCAGATTTGGGGTGGCTTCCCCACTCCCCATACACTCCCTCCTCTTCTCCATGCCTCACCCAAGTGACCCCTTCAGCCTGCAGGATCTTGCTATTTCCTGTTGGAAAGATTTGGAAATAGATAACCCTTTGCACTCCCTCCTCCCTTCGTCCCCTCCTGCACATCTTGAAAGACATGACGGCGCAAATTGCCAGCAAAAGTAGCTGCAGAGCAGGCGAGCCACAGCTAATGACACCACTCAGCCCCTAAATGGTTGTCACTCCCATTATGGAATTAGTCCTGACAAGGAGTCATTCTCCCTGCAGTAAACACTCGCAGGGAGTGCAGCAGGCTGCTCCCTACTTTATTCCTTTGCTGGTGCTGCTGAAGCTGGTGTTTGGCACCCCCATGAAATTTTCCATACGTGTTAACAACCCCCCAGTACTCACCTCCTGCTGAGCCACAAGAACAGGGGTCCAGACTACTCTTTCCTGCCACAGAAAGGATGGCATTCACCCATTTCTTTGAAGTCCACACCAAAAGATAATAATTTATTATATTGGTTCACCTATCTTTTTTTCATGCATTCCTGGGAACCTCAGCGCTTTCTTCTGCCTCACCTCTGAGGCTTCAGGTTGTACTGACCCAGAACAGAGGCACCTGCATCTATGTGAATCACCTTCCTCTTGTTTCATTTGTAGCAAACTACAAACATTTGAAAAGACAAGTTTTAGGGAAAAAAAAAAAAGTTTGCAGAAAAAAAGTGAGAAGCCTCTGACTAGGTACTATCAATGAGAAACTTGGAATATGGAAGATCCACAGTGTTAGGCTTCGTCTTTGCAGCTTTTTCCTGTCTTCACTTCATGACCTTAAAGCTGTTGTTCCCCATGAAATTTCCATTTTCCAGTCTTTTCCTTTCCCTCTATTTTTTCGTTTGTTTTGTCTTTCAACTGAGAAGTGAAGAGAAAGAGAATAGAGCTAGGTTTATCAGGAAGCTTAGCTCAACCTTCTGCCTGACTCCCAAAATGTTGAGAGGCAAGGAAAGGGTGGGAGCAGCTCATTGCTATGCTGTTGTTGCATGCCAAGGAATGGCTGATGAATACATAAAATGGCCCATCCCTGCAGGGCAAGGTTGTCTCCCTGCTGCTCGACCCTCAGCGAATTCCTCTGCTGAAGACAACCAACTGCTCCACTGAGCAGGAGGAGGAATTAGGAATCCTCTTCTGCTCAGCCTGAGCAAACAGCTCAAATCCGAGGGTGGTCCTCTCTCTGAAATGCCCCAGGCTTTGCAAACAAATGTAACACACGGAAATCACATTTCTCTGCTACATGGCAATCCCAACCAACAAGGTATGAGAGTTAATAACCCTAAAGAACCCCTCTCCATGTGCATCTCTCTATGCTAACAAAGCTTTGTTAACCCTATTAATCGCAATTTACATAGACCCAGTGAATTCCTTCTTGTTAAAGCCTCTCTTGTCTCCTGCTTCCTCTTTTTTGAGGTGGAGAGTTACCCTCCGACTCGGTTCTGCGGCACATCCTGTGCAGAGGTGATCCTCTTGGGAGGAAGGTCCCACATTTCTCAAGACTTTAAATCCACTCCAGACTAAGTGTGGATGTGTGTTTACCCAGGCAGAGGCTGTCAAGTAGCTCTGCTGATTGTTTCCACTATTTTTTAAGTGTTAGGTTTTGTGTTTGTATCATGCTGCAAAATTCAGGTGGGTTGGTCACAGGGCTGTGAAGTGAGAAACCACCCCCATGGCTGGGTCCTTGTGCACACCCCACCATCCCTGCCCTGTCTGAGCACTTCTGGCTCCCAGCACACTGTTTTTAAAAGTACCAAGATGAAAGATTTTGTTCCTCTACTATGTGGAGAGAGCTGATGGTCTCTGTTGAAAGCTAGAAAATGCTCTTTTTGGAGTCTTTTCCTGGTCATTTGCAGTTTTAAATGTCACGAGGAAGCAAGCAGATGAACCAGTTTCCATCCATCATTTGCCAGGAATGTGTAACCAGCATCAAATAGGAATCATTCATCTGATGTACAAGAACCAAATTTAACAGAGCTCTGGAAGACCTCATGGCATTGATTTCTTCTGGTCTGGGATGGTCCAAATCTGTTATTGACAGACTGGGCTTTGCAAAGCTGATCCACACAAACAAAACACGGGATTGTATTGGCTCCTTGACTCCTCTGGAAGAATCAGACATGGCTTTGAAGTTTGGTTCCACTTTGTTTGTCCCCGATCCCATTTGGTACCTTTTGAAGTTTCCTCTCATTTTTCCTCATTGATCAGCAACTGACTATAAAAAAGCAATATGTGAAAATATAAAATTATACATGAGGGGTTTATATTATCTATGTATTTATCTATATATTTGTATATAAAATATATTTTGTATATAAATATATGGGTATTTTAAGTGAGGCTTTAAAGAGTTCCTACTGCCTGCCTAAAAATCAAAATATGTTTAGGGAAAATGTAAAATTATAATTTCTTGTGACAGTAAAGTTATGTTTATTTAACCTATTTCCTGTGCTGGCTTTCCAGTCTTATCCTGCAGAAAATGTTTTGCCAATGCTTTATCATATTTTCACAAGTTGGACTTTAAAGGAAATGATCATCCCTGAGCTATTTTTTTTCCAGATCTTCAGAAACTTTAAATAGCATTTTCTGCCTTCATCACAAAACCAGTTAAGCACTATCTGACTAACTGCATGAGCAGAAATACCATTTTGCTCAAGCTTTTAAACTCTCCTTGTCAACAAATGATTTGAGCATCTCTGCAGAGTGTACTGTCACTTCTCTGCCATCTGTCATCCATCACTTTTTCTCTCTTTTTCCTCAAGGAGAAATGTCAATCGCTGATTTATATTTCATGTTTTCCTTTACAAAAGAAAATCCTGTTAGGATACAAATAAATTTTGTAGCTCTTACTCAACTTCTCAGAGGTTATTAATTGTTCTCTTCCAGGCACTATGTAATTCCTTCCTACTGACATATTCTGGTTTTCTCCCTTATTTATAATTTTATTTTGGGAAGCCATACCTTCTGTTCACTTGAAAGTAAGGAAAGCATAAACAAGTTTCATCAAAAGTGCTAATTGTTTGTTGGTACTGCTGGGAAGATCTGGAATCAAAGGTCTGTGGATTATTCTAAATTAGAGGAGACAAACATTATTGTAATTTCTCATGTCTAGGACAGCCTCAGACTCACAAGATTTGCTTTTGGAAAAAATATTTTAAATCACTCGTGGCAAACCATGTCCAATCAGCTCTCACACACTCTGGGATAAGGGATGGCACATGGGCAGACCAGAACAGCTGACGTGTTCAGACAGAGACAGAATTAAGATTCCATTTTGATTTTAAATCTAAGAAAGAAGGAAGGGAAGAGATGCTTTTACTGCTGTATATTTAACTGGATCAATTTACATCCATTTAAATCCATTGACTGTCCAGTCTCTTTGTATAAGAGTAAGTAGGAAAATGCTGATTTTCTACACATTAAAAACCATTGTTTATTTTGAACCAGAGGACCTGTTAATCAGTTTTTGGCTCAAAAAGTGTGGTGATGGTGTTTGACCTTCCCTTCTCCTTGGATGCTCCTGATGAGCTTCCCGTTACCTGGCTCAGAGCCTTGTGGGACAAGCAGTGACAAAGGAAAAGGCCCCGTGGTGCCAGAGGGAAGCACCACAGGGGATTGTTCTGGAGAGGCAGAGAGAGGCCAGATTCAGAGGAAGGGTTGGAAACCTCTCTGAAACTCTCCATGCTTTTACTGCCCTGGAATTGTGTGGGAGCTGGAGGAATCTCAGGTGCAGGCAATGCTTTTCCAGCAAGGGCACCCCACTGCAGTGACCATGGAGAAGGAAAGCCAGGCTGGTGGTGGCCTGTGGTGGACTTTTCCCTTTTAGGGGTGTAGGGCAGAGTTTAGAAGCTGCCAGAAATTTTGGTCCCAGTTTATACTACACTCAAATGAAGATTTACACTTCTGAGAGAAGAAAGTTTTGGACACAGCTGGTAAAGAACCCAATTTGAAAGTTGTAATAGTTGCTATGTGTTTATTTCTTCTCCATCTGCTTTTGATCACTTCTCTCTGGCTCTGGAGAGTTTTCAGCTAATGGGTAGGATTTTCACTTTAGCTTAGAAAAGCTGATGGTTTCAAGATTTAATTAAAAGTAGCACTTGTAATGATTTAAGATGTGCTCCCCATTGCACAGGGAAGTACCCACACCAAACCACTGCTGTAGGGGAAATGGTGCTGCTCCGGCTTTGGGAAGAGCCCTGGCTTGGATCAGCAGCTCTGGCTGTGGCTACAGGATGAAATGAACACTCAGGAGTGATTATTTACAGCCCCTCTCCCCTACCTCACATTTCTACCTTCCTTGAAAAACACTGGTTTATCTTCTGTTTAAACGCCATGAAGAGAAGCTCAGTCCCTGGGGAAGCTCTGGGAAGCTCTAGTTGGATCCCCATGGTGGGATTCACCAGGAAAGGGTCACCCAAGGCCCCGTGCCCTTGCAGCCCTTCCATGAGCATTTTCCCATTCAACCAGGATTACTGTGGTGAATTGTGCAATTGGATTTTTGAACCGAGCGTCTTCAGTAGAAACAGGCACAGTGCGAAGCTAAATAACAGATGAATAATTTCAACAGAAAAATGTAACACATTGCCCAGGGGAGCCTGGTGATGTCATTTACCTCATTTCCCCTGTGCCTGAGATGATGTGCTGCTTCCAGCAAAAGGTGAAAGTCTGCTCACCCCTCCACATCCCTGTGCACTACAAATTAGATCCAGATGAAGCTGACTTTGATTTAAACACCCTTGCAGGAGGAACATCGGCGAGCTAATTAAACTTGCAGCAGTTCACCTTTGTGAGAGCTTAATTAGCTGAGATACTGCTTTCTCTATATTTATCTTGTGTGCCTTGCAGAGATGTGTGTTGAGAGGGGGGTTGATTTGTGGGTTGTGTAACCACGAGGGTGCATAAGCTCTTCAGTTCATCCCCCTGGAATGCTGGCTGTGGGGTGGTGTAGGACCAATGGTTAATTCTTTTTTTTTTTTTTTTTTACATGGAGCCTGAATATTCAAGGTCCCTGAGTGTTTCCAGAGACACAAGTGCCATCATTTTAAGCTGATTTGCACCATGAGGTGTGTCAATCCCTCCCAGTGCTTCAATTGCTGGTGCATGTCCAGAGCCTTGTGTATGACCCCTGCTGGTGTTTGGATCAGGAACACAAATTCCCACTTTGATAAATGGTCTTTGCTTCCAAAGCACATCCACTGTACATAAAATAAAGTACAAAAGCCACTGAAATCCCACCTCAGCGCTCTGCACAGCACATGCCTTGCAGCAGCTTTCCTTCTTGGATTTCTCAGGTTGTTAAACTTCTCCTTCTCTCCTTCTCTCTATCTCTCCTCTATCATGTGTTATTTCACACATGGGGATGTGGCTGCTGGTTTTCAGTACAGATGGGGTAGGTGCTGCCTTTACTGGGGTTAGCATGTGATGCTGTGTGGGAGAGGCACAAATTGCTTGTGCATAGCACCTTTTCTCCAAACCAATGCATCAGTTCAATGAAAATCTCAAGAAAAAGCTTAAAATCATGAGGTTTTAAAGATTGTTTGTTTTAATGTTTGATTTGTTTGTGAATGACTAATTTCCTTTTTTACTTCAGCTACAAATATATGATTTACAAATCCACTTATAAAATAATATAAAATATAGGATGTTTCATGGCTCCACAATTTGTAGTTTTAAAGGAAAGGCATTTCACAAGCCAGCTTTGTGAGGGTTGGGTTTAGTGGCTTTTATTCATGTGTAAAGTTTTTTCAGGCCTCCAAAATCCCACCTTGGTAGCCCATGCTAAGCCCAGCAAATCAGCCTTACCTTCTCTCTTTGAATGGTTTGAGGGCTCACATCCCAAACACCTGAACATCACTAAATCTGCAGCTCCTGTGACTGTGTCACTGTTGGACTTTTACTCTCTGGACCCAGAAACTTTCTTCTCCTCCTGAGAGCCTGGTGTGACCAGTGGCTCCATTGACAATGGCTCATACAGCCCAGGGTGCAAATATAAGAATTCATCAGTGGGACTCCAAATAATGCAGAAATAATAGATTTCTATTAAGGTCAGGTCACCTTTCATACATATCCTGAGAAAAGTCATTTTGCTCCCCTGTAATATTTTAAAAAGTATGTAAAAGTCATGGAAGTTGCACAGACCACTGCAATTCTGGAAAAGAATTGCTTTAAAAGTACTTATAAAAAGTACTTATATCACTGCCTTCCCCGAAAAATTCCAATGGAGAATACCTGGGAGCAGTCCATAGTAGTGCAATAAATATTCATCAGGGCTTTGGTGGATGGCTTTGGAGGACTTCTAATTACCTCTAATTAGGCTTACAAAGACTCCCTTGCTGCACACTTAACGAGTTCAGACTTTTCTGGTTTTGAATTCTTTCCTCCCCTGAAGGGCAGCTCTGGGCTCCGCTCACACCTGGCATTGTCACACGCAGCCAGGAGGAGGGATCCAGGGAAAGGAGATGGGAAATCAAAACGGGAGACTGCGAGAAAGGGACTGTCCTGCCGGAGGTGTGGGACCACTGCCAAACCTGGGAAATGCAGGGAAACCCAGCTTCTTCCAAATCTGCCAAACCTGGGAAATGAAGGGAAACTCAGCTTCTTCCAAATCTGCCAGACCTGGGAAATGCAGGGAAATCCAGCTTCTTCCCAGCAGTGGGGAGAGCGTGGCTGGCAGCTGCTGGGTGCAGAGCACAGCCTGAAAACATGGATCCTTGTGGAAATCATTGCCCTGCTTGGGACAACATCGAATTTTCCCAGGAATTAATTGTCCCAGGATGGTGGTGGCCACTGTTTGATTTATTGGTGATTTGGTGGCAGCAGCAGCCCAGCTCCCCCGGAGAAGCTGCCAGCCCAACTTTCCCAAGGGTCCTGCCCTTATCCACCCTGCAAGGGATGCCCGTGGCCAGTCAAGGGCCAATTCTAGTCTTGGCTGCCTTAAACACTCTGCATGTTCATGGGAGATGGGGATATAAATTTAAATTTAAATTTTTGGTGCTGTGTTTTCCTAAATGTGGCACATGAGGGGCAAGGTGAGCCTTGGCAGGGCTGGACAAGGTGATGTGGATAAAGGAAAAGGATGTGCATGGCTCTGAGCTCCCACTTTGGGACCAGCACTGCTGACCCCCTTAAATTCCACCTACACAGAAATCCTTGCAGGGACCATTTTGCAGACATCCACTTTCCCATTTAATCGATTTTCATGGCTGACAGCTGGATTATTTGGGTAAAGATGTTTACATCTTGGATAATCACCAAGAAATTGAACTGCTGACTAGAGTGAACCATCTCCTCAAACGTCTGGGGAATTGCTTGTAATCAGTTGTTGCTATGACTCTGGACACATTTCCCTGCATCCTAGCAATGATTGTCTCTGACTGAAGCTTTGGGATCCTGATGGAAATATTCTGACTCTCAGCTCCCTGCCTTCACTTGTGCCATCTCTTTTATGTCTGACCTCCTGCCCTGCTCCACAAAGCTGGTAACTTGCCTCAGGACACATCATTCCTTGCAACACAGCAATTTACACCTTGCTGAAACGATTGGGGTATTGGAATAACTTCACTTCTGTGTGGGACCTGATTGGATTTTTAATAAACTGTGTTGTGATCGGAGCTTACCAGGCACAACTCACTGCCTTGTAAACCACGGTCAGTGATTTCTGCCTGCATAATTTATACATTTGTGTTTTCCTTCTGTGAATAGAGGATCAAACAATGGCAAATATCCCTCAATGAAACACTTTCATGACTTCCAAAGCACCTTTACTTGCAGGAGGAAAAAAAACAAAAACAAACCCCAGCAATAAAAAGATTTGTGGGTTGTGTGGATTGTCAAATCTAGAAAGTTTTACACACTTCCAAAAAACCAGTGTATTCCAGAGCAGAACAGGCCATGATGAGATGGGGCCAGAGGTTTGGCTTTCTCAGCTTGTTTCCCCCCTGGAATTCTGCAGCAGAGTCACTGGCAGAGGCTGAACGCTGGTGCTGGGGGAAGGCTGAGGTTCAGGGCTGCCAGGTCTTGGGGTTACACCACAGGGCTTTTGATGTCTCACCAACAGCCTCAGACACTGAAGGCAAATAAGTAACAACCTCTGTTTTTTCCCCTTCTTATAGCCATAAAAAAATCTCAGTCAGGAAATGAAGCATATGGTCTCTGTAGTATTGGAGTAGTAAGGATTGCAAAGAACCTCATACACACGTTTAATCCTATGATTTTAAAGAAAAACTCCTTCTCTTTGGACTATGACTCATGTTTGTGGGCGCTTTTTTATGTTAAGTGGTCAGCACTTTCTTCCTTGAACAAAGCAAGGCTCAGCTCAATGATTTGAGTGTTCATTAAGGGCTGAGATGAGAAATCTCTCTCCATCAGAAAAGAGATGCCTCACAGGGGCCTCTTCTGCTGCAGGTGTTTGAATACATGGAGCAAAATGGCTCTTCAGCCCTGCAGCACAGCCTTTGTATTTGCTATTATAGTTGATTGATTTTTCACTCTGTGCTGTGTGGAGCTGTCTGCCTGATTTCCATTTACAATCTCCATTGCTCAGGGAATTTGTGGCTTACAGGACATATGCTGTATGTTATATGATATATATCCTAAGCCATAGGATCAAACTCGACTGCTGCCACATAGGAACAGCTCTTTATCCAGCAAAATTTTCATCCCACAAAATGGAAATAATCAATGATTTTAGTGTTGTCCTGTTCCAAGAACCTGGATTGATTCCCCTGCCAGGCACAGGATCATGACTAAGAATATTTGAGGATTGCAAATATTCTATTATAAGCACTTTCTGGATAGGCAGAGGGAATAATTTTTCCATGCCCATCCTTTCTTTCTTTACACAAATTTAACTTCTTGCTGCAACCCACAAATTAGTCAGCTCCTCTCTGACTGCAGTAAAATGCTTTCATCGGGTTTGCTAGAAAATAATGTTACCACCAGCCTTTCTACTAACAGGGGGTTTTGTTATTTCCTGCTCATTTATCCACACCTGCTTTTGTGTAAAATAGTCAGGGGAGGCCAGACTATTTCAAAACTAAAATTAATTTGAAAAAAAAATTAATTAATTAACAAAATTAATTTAAAACTATAACATTTTTAATTTCTCTCCCATTCCATAATGGCAAAATTTGAAAGAACAAATAACTTTTACTCCTGATGGTGTGGATAGTCCAGAGGACTTCAAGGAAAGTAAGTCAAGACACATTGTGGTTTGGGAGATGGGTTACAAAAGGAAATATCCCAGTGTCCATGTCTCCAAACTTCTATCCCCAGGTCATTCTCTACGGTTTGGTTACATTTCCTTCCTCACAGAGGAAAGGACGTGATTGATCTTGTTCTTTGGGTGTACCTTGGGTGTGGGTAATCCCATGTGAGAGTTTCAAACCTGTGAAGCAGGAGATTGCTCAGGCCAAGAGTTGTGTTCCCCAAGGGAAGGAGCCGTTTGACTTCTAAACCCAGAGGCCAGAGCTGGGAATGGATTTTTATTCCTCCAAGTTCCATTCAGAGCTGAATGTGTGATCTGAAACCCATTTCCAGTTGGAAACATGCTACAGGAGATCAAAAGAAGAATATTTCATCCCCTCAAAGAATAAACCTTTATGTGTATTGCTCAGTGTATAAAATGTCTTCTTCCTGTTGAACAGTGAAATAAAAATTACATGACTGTTTCCATTTGCCAAGAGCATTTTCAGCCTGAGCCAGCCCAAAGGCACAACTTGGTATTTTCAAGTGTCAATCAAAGATGCTTTTCCTTCAGCTGGTGCAGGGTCCAACAATGGGCCATATGGGACACCAGTCTGTGCCAAAAGAAGAAGAATAGAATCAGGAATAAAATATGTCAAAGTATCTTCATGCTAATTCCAAGCTCCACAGTCATCATGATGGGAGTTGCTGTAGCCATGCCAGCCCAATCATCTTGCTTGGCAAAATTAGAAGCAGTCCAGGTATAAATATCCCTGAACTTTTGGATTTTTAGAGTGGCAGGATGAGGCCTAAAGACATCATGATAAATTGTTTTTGTAGGAAAGTGCAAAAAATAACTGAGTTCCTGAATAGCATGAGACTGCTGCGGTTTTCTGACAATACTTTGGTGGGCATGGTCCAGATTCCAAAGATATCCAGGCACTTGAAATCAAGTGTTTATGCTCCTCTACCCTGACTGAGCAGTGAGTAGTGCTGTAAATAACTGCTGTGCAAATACAAGAGTTGTACATAGATCTGAAGGAAAGGCCAGTGTGTTGTTAGCATGCAGGACAAGAAGCTGTAATTTTAGATGAAGACACTATATTTGTGGGGAAATCAGTGGGAAATGGGTGCCTCTTGGGAAAACTTCCTCCTTAATCAACAACACTCTTGTGATCCAGAAAACTGTGGGAGTAACAGATGGCTGGTGTTTCTTTTTGTGTGGGCCAGTCAGCAGGAAAATAATAGAAGCCCGTGTCTTAATGAGCAGAGAGAAGATGGGAGCCTGAAGGTACCAGAAACGTGGGAGGAGGATGCAGACAAATCAGGCTCTGCCTTCCTGGTTGTCCAAAATCTTTCTCATCTGTTGCACAAAAAGAGATGTGAAGGGGAAAAGGATCTTTGGCCCTAATCCAGACTAAGGACACCTTTTTCTGGAGCTCTTGGATTGTCCCCTCTCCACCTTCCCAGGTGCACACTAGGGAGAGGCAGCACCCCCAGCATGTACAGTATGGGGAGTGTGGCCACAGCTTGTGTGCAGCCATAAAAGATGATGCTCTGAATCCTCTTTATTATTTTTCTTTTATTTGAACATAGACTTTATAGTAGATATGAAAAGTATCTCACCTGGCTTGATTACAGCTAAACTACCAGACAGGATGGTAGCATCTCAGCAACTTCCATTCCAAAAGTTCTCTAAGAAGCACCACCTTTCCTTTCCTGTTTGTGCAGCACTTCTGAAGATTCGCATCCTAAGACCATCTGTGAGCTATATATGAATGAATCCAGTAAATAAAAAATTGGTGGAAAAATGAAAAAGCTGGAAAAGAGCTGCCACTACAACATCTACTGCAGGAAGCTTTTGGACAGTGCTTAAGGAAGTCTAAACATGAGGGTTTTTTCATCCCAGCTCTTTCTAAATTAAGAAAGAAAACAAATGCTGTTGAACTCTGGAAATCAGAAATCAGAGTTTCAGGGTTGCTTCCAAAGCTGTGGGAAAGCTGCCCTTATTTGCCACACAAGCAAGGCAGGACCCTGGTGCCAATGAGTGTGAGCCAGTTACTACTCAACTATAATTGAGATTTAAGAGCTATCATTTCCTATTGGTTAACCAAGGAAATATTTATGGCCAAAGCTTTGTGCCAAGCACAATATTTATGACCAAGTTTTTACCACTGGCTGCATTTTTTTAATGCTGATTTTTGCACAGAGGACACAGATCACATTCACACTGATGTGGGCATGAAAATGAAGGCTGAAGTCATCAAGACAGAGCCTGGAGTAGGATCTACCTCTAGCAAAGCTCATCTCTGTCTTCACAGCAGCCTTGGTGAGGGCACTTGAGGTATTTCAGGCTCAGATCACTCTCCTCTCCATGCCTGGCTAAAATATCCTCTGTTCAGGGAGCTGAGGCCTGGCACGGGAGCTGTTCTAGGTCATGTCTGTGCAGTGGCATCAAGAGTTTCAAATCAGGGACCTCCTGAGCTCCACTGTTGCAAACAGGGGCGGCTGGAGAAGCTCCAGGTCCTGCTCTCCAGCTGGATGGGCAGGTCCTGCACCTGACCTTCACAGCCTGGGCTGTTCAGCAGGTTTATGACACTTCCCATCATCAGGCCAGGAGCTCAGAGGGGGTTGTAACTTGCTCAGTCCCCTCATCTAGCTAATTACAGCCTGTTCTCATGAGCCCTGGCTTTGCTTGTAGCCTGCAGCACCCTCAGACAGGTTTGCACTGCCTGGGAAGTTGTGATCTGTTGCTGGAGCTGACTGGGGAGAGGAAAGGATTTGTCAGTCACTCAGCTCCAGATTTCTACAGTGAGTAAATTGGGCAGTGTTTGCCCTCTGGTGAGGAAGGACAAGAGCCTAATTTAGATCCACAAAGCTGAGCAGTGAAACCAAAGCTATCCTTGGAGAACAGACTTGTCTGGAGAAACATGCTTCAGTTCTCTAATTTAAAAATCCATCTTTGTGGATCTTAAGAGAAGTGAAAGCTGCCTCCTTGCTCTTTATGGGTTCTTTACAATGGAGTCTGGCATTTACAAATAAGATGTAGAGGTTCATCTGATCTGTAACATGAGCCCTTTAATAGTTGTAGAGCTGAAAGTCTTAATGAGGCCATGACTTTCTGCTTTGCTTCATTTCCTCTTTCAAAGCTTGGCTCACTTTGTTTGTTGCTTTGTTTAAGCACAGCCAGAACCACAAATCCTCCTGTTGCTTCATTAATAAAGAGCCTTATTCAGAAATTCCCAGGATATGCCTGAGTGAGCAACAGGAAGAAGAGAAATCCAGAGAGGAAGAAATGTGTAGATTATTGTGTTTTGTTGGCATGATGAGTCATTGGTCAGACAAAAAGAGAATCAATGTGCTGCTGTGGAGGACAGAGGTGAGAACACGTCTGGAGGCAGAAGGATTGAGAGAATTCCCCCTGCTCTCCATCAGCACAGGCTGTTCAAAGGTAAATACAACTGGATTCTCCCCAGAGCTTCGTTATGGAGTTTATCCTGCAAAGTTCTGAGCTGCCTTAGCTCCCAGCCTGGCAATGTGTGAGAATTCCAAGGCAACGCAAAAGGTTAATGCAAGAGGGCTCTTGTGCTGGGATTCAAATCCTAAGGAGCACACAGAGAGGAGGGGAGGATGCTGCATGAGCCCCCCTGCCCTGCTGTGGAGTGTGCATGTCTGTGCTCCAGCCCCACTGAGCATCTCCTCGTGGATGGGCTGCCCTGGCTCGGCACTGGGGGGGCCTGGATGCCTTGGAGTGGCTACCTAGAACAGAGGCCAGACAAGACTAAGAGTGTAAAAGCAGGTATTTATTGAAGGCCTTCAACAGGTACTCCTTGGGCAGTCAAAACCTCTGCCCAAGATGGACAGTGGTCACAAGTTTTTTACACAATTATAAGCTTGAGCCATTTACATATCAGGGGTTAATCCTCCAATTACAGGTTCAGGTAATGAAGTCATATACCCCCACTTTCCTCCTCTCCCAACTTACTTTTTGTTTATATTTTTTAGAGCCTGAAACAGTAGGGTGTCCTTGAGTTTCAGGCCCAGAGAGGAATTGTTGTCTGAATAAAATGGGAAGGCAGTAACTAACAGGTTGTGGAGCTTTAGAGTTATACACTAAAGAAGCACAGGATCTGAAAAATATAAAAGCTAAAATCCTAAGGCATCACCCTGGCTGGACAATGTGTGCCTGTGGTGTCCCAAGTACCCAGGGCTGGGCTGCCAGGTGTGTGCTCACTGTGTGCACCCAGGGAGGGACACTGCTCCGGAGGGGAATCTCCTGGGAGGTGCAGCATGGAGCATCTCAGACGTGTTGGCACACCTGAGTTCTCACTGGGGGTGAGGTTTAGCAAAGCCATGGCACTGCCTTTTTCTGCAGGGCCTGGTCAGTGCCACGAGGGTGCTCCAGGTAATAATAAGAGGATATGGTAGAATTCAGTGGCTGAAACAAATCCACTCCATAGCCAACTTCCAAGAAGATGAGAAGCCTTGGAAAATCCTCGGCTCTATAATTATATCTACTGCTTTGGAAATAATCATTCCTACATTTACAGGCAGCATCTCTCCCTCCTCTCTGGGTGCTCATTAGGATTTGAATCCTTTTACATTCCTACAGTGTTGTTTTACTGTTGTTCTCACTCCCATGCAGGTGTCTCAGCTCCCCTGCATGGCCAGAACTCTCTTACACAGTAAAAACCCCTTTGATTTAGTTAAAAATGTCTTTCAAAGCATTCTTTCACTTCAGAATCAAACTGAAATGAATATGAATAAATCAGAGTCACTCTTGAGAGGCCAGCAGTACCTCGCAGGTTTCCCCAGAGGCAGATGGAGCCAGCTCTGCTCAGAAACAACCCTGCACGTCCCTCTGCTCTGCTCATTTCAGTGCACATTCTACTGAAAGGACATCTCTCCCCTTTCACTGTTGGTTTTCTTCCTCCTCCTTTTGCTCCACCTGAAGCTTCTGTTGATGACAAAGCAGTAAGAAACAGGAGAGGGAAATCTTTTTCACAGGAATGAAGAGACAAGGAAAAAAATCCCCTTTGAATGCAAAGCTGGTGTTTCTCAAGCATTCCATTAACCTGCACCGTCCCTTGTCCCTCGTGCCAAGCCCAAATGAGCAACGGGTAAGGAGATATTATCATTATAATGTCTCACTCGGGTAGATTTAAACATCCCAATGACATTTTACAAAATAAACAGAGGTCAAGGGCTTGCCCTGGAGAGCTGGCTGTGACATCCAAGACAAGATCATGGAGAGAGAGCAAATTCAAAGGAAATGTGCAGTCCTGGATTCCCTGGCAGCGCAGCAGCTTCTGCCTCCTCAAGCAGCTGAGTTTTTTCAGCATTGAATGAGGCAGGAGAGGGGGCTTAGGCACAGTTTATGTGCAGGCACCCACCACTCAGGGACCTTCAATCCACTTCTGCCAGTGTCTTTTATAGAATAAAAAATATTTGAGAAAGGTTTAAAGTAGACAAGAGATTTACAGGAGTGCAGAATGCAAGAAGGCACAGTCAAGACTTACCAGATCCTTGCAAAATCATGGAATTGCACTAAATGGCTTAAAACTGAGCTTGTTACTGCCTTGCCCTTTTTCCAAGGACAAGTCTGAGATTTCACTGGAAATCTTGGGGAAACACTGCCTTGTTTCTGTTTTGTTCAGTCTAGAATCTTCAATAGCTGGGATGTTTGAATCAGCTTTTGTGAACATCTGGATCACCCGAATTATCCACGTCTTTTTCGGACGAAGGAATATAATAATAATGAAGAGACTCAGAGCTGGGTCCCTGGAAATAAGGCTGGAGTTGCAGCTTTCTGCCACAATAAAAAAAAAAAAGAATTAAAACCTTTAAATGGCATCTTTTGTTCCAGTCAGAGTCCCTTGCACATGTACCAGTGGAAGTCATCGCCTTCCAAATTCACACAGAAGCTGATGGAAATTTTGTTATGGCCCAATGATGCAGAAAGAAACTGGCAGTGAGATTTAACAAGGTCACTTAAGGCACAGAAACCACTGTAAAATATGCTCATTCCACACATGGCCAGTGAGGTGAGGGATAAATATTTCACTCATAGGAAATAGTGATTTACGATTAATTTCCAAGAGAAGGAAATCCTTTTTTAATCAAAGTAATTTATAGGGTCAGTCTAAAGGCAGTGTTCGCTCGCCAGCATGGAAAGCCAGGCAAGGTGAAGATGGATGGGGTTTGTCCATGGGATTTGAATCAGCTCGGCACAGGAGGGCCTGTAGTCAAGGATACCTGTATTATTTATGGCCAAGGTTTTCAGAAGGGAATAGTTGATCTTGCATCCCTTGGGTTTGGCTGCTCGGGGTATGACCTGTGCAGAGCACCAGCCTCACTGAAAAAAGGCCTTTGGAAATCTATTCCCCACTATTTGTTGTGTTTGGTGCTCGTGGCTGGATGTAGGTGGACAGAAACCCAGGATTCCGTCATTTAATGCTGCTGGGTCAGAACTGAGCAAGGCTGGACATAACAAGGGGTACAAGAACCTGCAGGCTTCAGATTCCACAGAGAAAAGGTGTTTAAAGAAATGCTAGGGTTTTTTTTAGTAGTTGTTTTTGGGAATGTGTGGCTGCAGTAGGAGGCAGAGCGATGTTGTTTTAACCCTGGTGAGGAGTGATTGCCCCTCTGCTCCCCTGCTGCTGGAGGTGCTCAGAGCTGCACAGGACCTGGCTCTCAAGATGTATCCCATGCTGAAGCTCCGAGTTAATTTGATCTCACATCTGCTGCTTATTAAATTAATGCTGTATGGTTCCCTGGAATGAGCACTATAGATTTTTATAGCATATCACAGGTGCTCAGGTGCTGCAGTGAGGGTCAGGACTCCGAAAGCAAAGCAGGAAATTGTTCAGGAATCCATAAAGTGAGAAAATAGGGTGTGATTTGTCACTGGAAAGGCTGATAATTGTTGAGGAAGAGATGAGATAAGAAGAACAAGACAAGTCGAGTTTGGTACTACAGTGATGTTATTTATAATCTCACTACAGACCTATTTTCTCTTGTGACTTTAATCCTCCCCATTTGCAGTGAGCAATCTATTATACTGGAAGATAGTTGAGATGCTTTGGGAGTAGGGGAAGTATTATACATAAAATATGTGGCTAATATTATTAGAACAGATTCTGATTAATTTTGCAGCTGGCAACATTACCCCTGCCTGAAAATTAAATCCATTTGCTATCCGTGTGGAAGTAATTGTGTTAATATCAAAGCTAGTTTTGAAATGAAATGGGGAGAGTTCCACTCCATGTCTCCCATACAAGAAATCAGGGATATGAGATGAAGGGCTGGAGTAATAATTTCTTGCTAACAAAAGGAGTTATCCTTTCCTCCACCAAATTTGCAAGACTTCAGTAGAGTTTTTTGTGATGTGTTTAAGGTACATTCAAACATATAGATAAATCCAAGTGACCTTGTCTCAGTCTCACCCCTGGCTTGCAATATTGCCCGTGAGCAGACACAAATACAAATATTTGTATTTGTACCACGTTTGTACAGCACCAAGCACAGCAGAGCCCTGCTCTCCTGGGCAGGTTCATCACCCCAGTAATTACTGACAGCAAAGATACGTGCCCACGCCAGAAATATCTCAGTCTAATTACACTGGAGTGATTTTGAAAAGCAGTTGGACGAGATTAAAGAGACAGCTTTCGTTAATTAAGAACTGTTTGGGCTTCCGGTGCTGTAAAGATCCCAGCTGGCCCCATATGCACCTCTGGCTGCAGCTGGGCTCTGGATCTCCCCCTTTATTTCTCCTGGAAAAGTTTTCCTCCCTGCAGCCTGTTTGCTGGAGCGCGGCGATTCTCTCCTCCTCCTCCTCCTCCTAGGCAGGAGGTGGGCAGGTCTGACTACATTAAATATACAAACACGCTGTGCTCGCTCTCTGCTCCAGAGGCATCATCGGTGGCCCATGAGCAGCAAAACCCGAGCAAAGGCTGCCCCAAGGGCTGGGGGAAGGCTGAAAGCAGCAGCAGCAGCAGCAGCAGCAGCAGCAGCAAACAAACCAGCAGGGAAGGGGAGAGGAGCAGCAGGAGAGCCCAGGAGGGCTGGGCACCCCGGGCTCTCACAGGAGCTCTCTGCAGCCCTGGCACATCACTTGTGAGTAAACGAGCAGCAGCGTCCCAGCAAAGAGCATCCTTCGAGGAGGAAGAGCTGGAGATCACTCGGAAGAGAGAAGAAAACAAAACAAAACCAAACCAAAGCACCAGCTGCTATCCCTTCCCAGAGGGAGAGAGAGCGAAAGGAGTTTAGGGGAATGAACCTGGAGGATCCAGAGACTCAGAGCGGAAAAGTTGCCCTGACGGGAGACTCTGCACACTGAAGCTCTGCTCCACGATGGGATTTCTCGTGCCTAAGGGAAACCTCCTCCTCCTGCTGTGTGCCAGCATTTTCCCCGGTAAGTTTGAGAAAGCTCCTCTCCCCTTGCTCTGCTCTTTAGCTCTTTCCTCCCATATCCCTCTCAAAGACACGCTGCAGAGACCAGCCCGTGTCACCAGGGAATTTCCCTGACCCTTCTGCCCCACCATTTCTGGTCCCTTGAGCACCAACCTCTGCTGAGCAGCGCTTTGCCTTTATTTTCTGCTCCTTGTCTGATTTGATGGAGAAAGGGTTAAAGCCACTGTGGGAAGGGGACAGGAGGGAGAACCCAGACGGGGGCTCAGCATCCTGCTTCTAGCCTGGGCTTTTCTTCCCTGGATAAAGTGTGTTAATGTGTCTCGGGGCTACAGCTCCGGCTGGGGAGAGCACAGCCAGCGCTCAGCTAATGCTTCCCTTTGTATAATCCAGGGCAGCTAAAGACTAAGTAGAAGCCATATTCCACGAGGGACGTGGGGACAGCCCCCGGCTCCCTCTCCCCTCTGTCTGGTACCGCCGGCACAGGAGCACAGCTCCTCCAACAGCCTCTGGATGAAACGTGGCTTTAATTTTTAACAACAACCGGGCACCTCTGACAGCTCCTGGAGCCTACGTGCGGGGTCAGGGCTGCTCCTTGAAGCCTCCAACTTTTAAAGTTATGCCTGAGCAAAACTGGGATCTTGTCATCCAACTTGTGCTCTCCACCATCCTCTTCCTTCTCCCATCGTTTTTGTGAAATATCCACTCAGCAGGTTAAAGAGCTGAATTTCAGTCTGCCTTTTTTTTCCTGATAGATGTAATGCCAGTTTTTTATGTGTAAATCTGATCCAAAATCCCTATCTCTCAGCAGGAGGTTGCTTTTTCCTTTTTGGCTTGCCCTTCTAGCATCCCTCTTCCCTGCTTGCAGACTCCAGTGCTAGAAACTTGCCACAAAGTGGCCATAAAAATTAGTCCAGATTCAGGGAAGAATGGCTCATGAAGTGTTTTCTATGCAGTATTACTGGTGCTCCCACTTTCTTCAGACCAATCCTGCTCTGTAATAGTGGGTGAATAGAGTGAGGAATACCTGGCAATGTTGGGGGTAAAGGGGACACAAATCACCTGAGTAGCATCACCCTCCTGTGGTTTGCTGGAGTTTCCCTCTGGAGAAGGCTCCAGCTGTGCCAGCCCGTGGACCTGCAGGTGTTTCATTCCTCCCCCACAGCCTTTGGCCACGTGGAGACCCGAGCCCACGCAGAGGAGAGGCTCCTGAAGAAACTCTTCTCTGGTTATAACAAGTGGTCCCGTCCCGTGGCCAACATCTCGGACGTGGTCCTCGTCCGCTTCGGCCTGTCCATCGCCCAGCTCATCGATGTCGTAAGTGCAGCCTCTTTGTGCAACAAAGGCCAAAATTAACCAGGCTGGGCCCAGGGAGAGCCTCCTGGTGCATGTGGGCTTTACTGGCTGATGCAGGGTTGGGTTGGGAAGGCTCTGCCCTCAGCAGAGAACAGCAATCATGCAGACAGACCTGGTGGAACACGGGGGGACTCATGTGAGTAGATGGCCATGAAAGTGGATCCTTTACTCTTCATTTACTACAGGCAAAATCCCAAATTCCCTGTCAAAACCCATGGGACTGATCACAGCAGGGCAGTGGAGCCGCTGGCATAAGTGCCAGAGAATTCTGGCAAAATAATAAATCAAATACCTAATTTGGAATTTGAACCATAATCATTAACACTAATTTACACAAGCTAATAGGGACAGTGCTTTGCACACCCTGGGAAGAGAGATTGCCTGAAGAGGTTTCTGCAAATTAAAGTTTTCAGGGTTTTTAACTAATCTGGCAGATATTAACAAGAAAATTCTGAGTGTTTATTCAGACAGAAGTCACACATGGAAACTGCATATGCCCTGTACAAAACAGAGTGGTCTGCACGTAGATTGATGTGCCCTGAAACAGTATTTATGGGATTATTCTGGCACAGTGTGTTGGGGTCAAGTGTGGGACAAAGGAGGTCCCTGCAGGGCTGCAGATGCCAGACACACTCACAGGCTTTAGAGCTTGTGCAGATCTTGCTCCTGCATTTTTCTCCTTCCTGTCCCTATTTGCATGTGGCACTTCCCAGGACAGTGTCCCTGCAGCTGCACATTCTTTGAGCAGGTATTGGGCTGGCTTTCATAAAATGGCTGGGGTTGGAAGGGACCTTTAAAGGCCATCTTGTCCAAACCCCTTATTTTTCAGAGGGGACTCCCTGTCATTTTTTACTGTAGTCATGTGGCAGAATGAAAGGGGTGGTGATGCCCCAGCCCTGGGAGTGTTCAAGGCCAGGCTGGATGAGGCTTTGATCAGCCTGGTTTAGTGGAAGGTATTGGAGAGGGTTGGGACTGGATGAGCTTTGAAGCCTCTTCCAATCCAAACCATTCTGTGATTCCTGTGACAACGGAAAGAATAATGCAACCTAAAGACATTACTGGTGTGGGACAATCCTAACAGATGACTCTCCACACAGTTTTATATTTTGAAATCAGACTTTTGAGATGAAAAGGAAACAGCTGAGATGGTTCAGGAGGTGGGAAATCAAAGACACCAGTTGCTGGAGAGTCTCATCTCCTTGTGCAGAAGCCATCCACTTCCAGGTTTGCAGCACAACAATGGTCTCCCCTTCCCCTCCTCACTCTTATGTCAGCCTGAGGGATCCAGGGCTGTTTGCAGTTGCTAATGTTGAAGTTGCATGGTTCTCATCTGAATAATTGATAAGACTAAAGATAAGACATTAGTGACTGTGGAGGCATGAGAGAGACTCTCCATTATGCAGCTGCTGAATTGTGGAAGAGGGGGGATCGATACACCTGCTCTGCAGAGCTTTCCCAGTTTACTTAAGAAAAATTAATCTTCTTAAAACCATGTCAGTGGTTAGAAGTGCAGCTCACAGGCAGAGCTGTGCTGGGACCTGTGGGCATGGCTGGAGGAGAGCTCTCCCCTGCTGCCCCAGTCTGTGACTGGTGACACTCCTGCCACCACTGTGGCCCTTCGGCTCTCTCCCCCTTCCCGACAGTGACAGTTTTGGTGCAAACCCTGCTGCAATTGTTAGACACAACGCTCAGCTCCCAACGACAAGAAGTCTGAAAGAGAAATCAGAGCTGTATTCAAACCCCAGCTCCTGCTGACAAAAGCTGGGAGCAGGGGAACAGAAATCAATGGGGAACTCTACATTCCTGCATGTCCTTACCTCACCCTGGACTGCTGAGGGATTTCTGAGACCAGGAATAAGCGGGGGAGAGGTCAAATACATGTCCAGGAGCAGCCACTGAGAGACACATTTGGACTCCTGTGCCTGTGTGTCTGCAGGACCTCACGTGCTCTGCTCACCTTGAGAGAAGGGGCCAGGCAGTGCAACACCCCCATGGCTGTGGGGTCACTGCTGCCCTCTGGGCTGGCTCCTGAGGAGCATCCAGCTGAGGAGGAACTTGGTCATTATCCCATTGCAAACCCCTCTCAGATAATCCCGTGGGACTGGAGCTGTGCTTCACTCGGGTCAGGAGGATGGTGTGGTGATGGGCAGGAACTGCCACCAGGGGTGGTTCCAGGGAGGAGAATTCCAGGAAAAGGCGGCACCTGCTACACCGGGATGCCCCGTGCAGGGGCTGTGGTGGAGACCCTCAGGTGCTTGAATTGCAAAGTGGTAAGAGAAGCAGGTTCTCAAGGATTGGTCCAGGTCATGGCAGTCTTTATCTCCATCTCCCACCAGCAAAGAAGCAGCTGGATGTTTTCTCTCCCTTTGTTTCTCACTGGAGTGTTTTTGTATTCCTCCTTTCTCCATGTGCTTCTGGTCCCTAACCCCAGAGCAGAGAATCTCTGCTCAGGTTTTACATCTGGTGCCACAACAGCAATGAGGAGGCTCAGGGAGGAGGAGGCAGAGCTCCCCCCAAACATCCTGGGTTTTAATGTTCACAATCAATCCTGAACTGCCACAAGAGCAAGGTTAATGATGAGCAGTTTGCTGTCAGCTGAGCCCTGCCAACTGAGCTGGGTTTGGTGCCAACCAAGGCAAGAGATAAAAAACCCCACACAAATAAACCCTGAGCTCTGGTGGGACACTTCAGTCAGACCAGCACTAGGCTCTGCCCCACATAATTCATCTGAGTTACTTACAGAGGGCACAAGAGGCAAGCAGCAAACAGTAATTAACTCTACTGCAGTGCTGCCAGCATTATAAATGCCTGACAATTTTAAAATATGTATCTACAGTCCTACTATTTGTGCACAGAAAGTCTACCCATGGATGGAAATACACCAGGCTGCCCAAGAATTCCATGTCAGCAGAGCAGCTGGGGTTTATTCAGAAAACCCAACCCACAGTGCCACAAGCTCATGAATTTGGTAGGAGAAATGCTGCTGAGCTTCTTGTTTCCAGAACTGTGTCCATGGGTGATGTTTCACAGGAGAACACCCTTGCAGATGAAGCTGGAATCCACCACACGTGTGTGAGTCAGGGTTTATATATCCATCACTCCCCTCCAGTGCTCAGGTCAAAGGCAGGCTGGGGAGCTTTTTCCTCTACCTGGTATCATCATCCCAGGCTGAATCCATCAGCACTGAGTAAAATCCCAATAAATTCCAGTCCATCTGTTCACAGGATTGCTTAGGTGCAGGCTCAGCTGTTCAGTGGTATCAGACAGCTGTGCCCTGTCCCATGTCAAATGACAGAAACATCTGCTTTTGATTTCCAAGACAGAAATTACATTTATTGAAGAGGTGATTTGTAATTACATAAATGAAATATAATTAAGGGAAATTAAGAGGGTTCTTTGGGTGCCTTAATCTGCTCCTGTAACCAATATCTGATCTTGCATTTCAGGATGAGAAAAATCAAATGATGACCACGAATGTGTGGGTGAAACAGGTGAGTGTCCCCAGATATGTGGTTTTCCATGTTTCTTTTCAGTTTCTCTGCTGAACTCTCCCGGCTTTGTAACCACCTCATTTTTGGCAGGAGTGGCACGACTACAAGCTGCGCTGGGACCCTCAGGAATATGAAAATGTCACCTCCATCCGAATCCCCTCGGAGCTGATCTGGAGGCCAGACATTGTCCTGTACAACAAGTGAGTGTGAGCTCTGTGACCAGAGGGCAAACCCATCCTTGCAATTTTTCTCTGTTCATGAGGTTAAAATGTTTCTACTTTATTTTGTTCATGAGGTTAAAATGTTTCCACTTTATTTTGTTCTCTGTGGTCGGAGTTCCTGTAGATTCTACAACATGCCTTAAATGACATGACTGACATTCATCACAAGGGCTTTGCTCTCCTAATGATCCTTCCTCTGGGCAGCCAGTTTTGTTGGGGGATGCCAGGTATTGTTTTCTCTTCACATGTCAGATGCACAATTAAGCTGGATTTGAGCTTTCAGTCCTCTTCAATTTCATTTCACCCAGGAGCTCTCCCCTAATTCATCACCATCAACTGGAAAAGCCAATTACTGATGAGGAGCTTAAATAAGGAAAATATGCTGAAACATGTCGGGCTTGTGCATCTGCAAACTGGGGTTTCAGGTCAGCTAAATACCATTCTGGAATGATTTCTAAATAGGTATTTGTTCCTCATTGCAGATACTTGGAATCTGTCCCTTGTATGGACACTTCCTAGCGAGCAGGTTGTGGTTTTCTTTCTTTCCTTTGGAGCCTGTTGATATTCTTAGAAATGCTGCCCAAGTGCTAAGGCTGTTTTCTCCCTGGAGCCCCCACCACAGCTCTCCAGTCTCCCAGGGTGCCAGATATCCCAATTCCCCACCCTAGCACAGGCCCCAGAGAAAACACTTGCTGCAGGCATCAAAGGAAACATCTCTGCATGCGGCTGACACTCAGAGAAAACCCTCACAGCAGCAGCCAGGCTTTGTTTTAATAAACAGTCGCCTGGTTCTAGCTTGATATGATTTTGCTTCTGTTTAAAAACCAAAATAAATGGCTGAAGCTGGAATCTACCCAGGGGATTGTGAGCTTTGGAGACTGCAGGGTCTGTTATCTTTCCCATTAGCTCATTCTGGATCCTCAATGGTGTGGAGTGATTGCAAACCTCTTGGAAATCACTGCATCCTCACTGAGCACCTTTCAGAGATTAGCCCAATGGAAATGATTCATTCAGAGGCACTTGGCCCTTCCTGCCCTCCAGGGACACACTCTGAGCATGAGTATTGCATCAAAAGTGCCTCACTTGGCAGCCCAGAAAGTTGTTCACAGTTTCCACTGGAAGGAAAAAATAATGTCCTTGTCATTCTCGTTGTTTAATTAATGACAATGACAAGGGTTATTATTTTTGGAGCTTCTGGTGGTTGTTGTGGTGGACCATGGTGCCAAAGGAAATGACGTGGCACAATCCCCCCGTGACCTTTGTGTGTCAAACCATCCTTTTGCTGGAGCTTCTGGCACAGAAGAACCTGATATGTCACCCCTGCTTCCTCTCCCTTGGCTCAACACAGTTGATGAGGATGGCCCATGCAAGGAGGCGCCAGGAAATAAGGAATCACAGAATGGCAGAATGGTTTGGGAGAGACAAGATCTTAAACTTGATCTCATTCCAGTGGCAGGGACACTTTCCACCAGTCCAGGATGCTCAAAGCCCTGCTCAGCCTTGCCTTGACCACTTCCAAGGATGAGGAAGACTCCACGAGACCTTGGTATCCTTTAGGTCTCTGGACATTTTGGGGTTTCATGCTAAAGGCATCCTCCAGATGTCCAGGACACCCAGACCTGGAGCTGGGCAGCCTTTGGCTCCTGCCCCTCACACTCTGCCCCTCTGCCCCGTTGTTGTAGTTCAGTGTTGCTGTCACTTGAGTCTCTACAGGGACTCCAGGGGTCTGATCTCCTGGCCACAGCAGCTACTCCAGAATGTCCTTCTCAACCTCTTCTGGGCAGTGAGAGTTTCAGTCCTGCCCACCTTACTGCTCTGACTTGCAGTGGCAAATCTGACTGTCCTGGGACCTGCTGTCACAGGGAGAGCTCATGCCTCAGCTCCCCAAATCCAAGCTGCTTCTCTCCCTTGATCCATACTTAGTATTAATGATCATGCATTCATCTGTTGGTTGTCATGAGTCTATCATGCACTTTTAATTGGTTACTTTATCCATTAATTAAACATGGATGTGAGCTAGGCACCAGACATTAGTGGGTTTCCATGAATTCCATGTGTCTTCACTGCTGTATTTCCCTTTGTTCTTATGGAAAATGTTTTCTGCCCTGAGATGCACTTCTTTCTTCCACCTAACTTCCTACAAAACACATCTGGAGCTGCAGCCAATATCTTCATCAGGTTTCACATATTTTAGGGATTGCAGGGCAAATGCAAGGCAAAACCTTCAGAGTGAGGGGACACCAAGGTGAGGCTCTTTGGCACAAGATTTCACCAACTGCATTCCCAGCCAGGCCTTCTCCTGGTGGTCATCTCAGCTGGAAATGATGGTGACTAGCCATGGTGATGATAACAAGGAGTCCATCTCATATTTTACACATGTATATGTATAGTTTAGAGGGAGTTTAACATAGCTGCACATGATTCTGGGTCTCTGAGAGCAAGAGAATATGCAAAGAAACCTTGGTGGAAGAGAGCAAGAGGCCACACTGACCTTTTGCTGTCTTCAGGCTGTTTAGTGTGAGCTAATTATTGCTCATAATATTATTGAAATATGGTATTTCTGTTGGATGGACTCCTTTAGGAAAGATTATACAAACACCTCTTCTGTTTTTATCTTGGGCTATATATTAAAAAAAGGTTAAATTTCAGTTGATTGCAGATTTACATCTTTAAGGAAACCTAACCCTCTGTTGTGAGGTTACTCTCATATCTTGGCTCATTATTGTAAAAACATTCAGTTTACCCACTCTAGAGACCCAAATTAAATCAGTAAATTCAGCTGGTTTGGCCTAGAGACTAAATGTAGTTGTCAACATTCATAAGAAATCTGAAAAGAAATTAATATCCTACAGGGAAATTAATATGCTGCTGAATTTTCAGGCATGATGAGATAAGTTCCAAAACTCTGCAAATGGTTTCTACTGGATGTGACATAACATATGTACAACAGAGGAATATGAGTTCCTCATAGTGAAGTGACAAAGCCTCCTCTTTGCCAAAAAAACCAGGCTGTTCCTTATCTGAGGTTGTAAAGGCTCTTCAGGCACCACCAAATCATTTCTAAATGAATTACCTAATCCTCTGTATAGATTTGGTTTTCCATTCATGAATGGCTTTGAAGCACATTTTAGGGTTTTTTTTTGTATATTAGAAGTACAAAACATGAATTGTATTTTTTCCTCTAATGAGGGCATAAGCTCTTGGGGGTTGCATTTTTTGTTTGTAATGGGGTTTTTTGATTTGGTGTTTTTTGTTTGTTTGTTTGTTTTGGTTTTGGTAATTTTTTTTTTTTTTTGTTTGTTTGTTTGTTTGGGGTTTTTTTTTTTGGTTTTTTTTTTTTTTTTTTTTTTTTTTTTTTTTTTTTTTTTTTTTTTTTTTTTGCTTGTCCATCACTGTGTAGAGTCACTTGCTCAACATAGGAGCTCCAGAGGAGAAATCCCTGGAAGCACAGGTTTGCATCCAGGTGCTCCAGCTGCTGGGCAATCCAAGCCCATGTCCTTGAACCTATGCTGCTTTTCAGCTGGATAGTCATGGTATTATCACAGCATTTGTCTTCTCCAGCCTGATGATTGTAAAACCTGGGAAGAAGCTACTGGGAATATTGAGAATTCAGAAGTTTCTCTTTTCTTGGTATTTTCTGGGATTAATTGTTCCAGAAAGTAATCCCCGCCTTAGAATCCACAGTTACCAAAAAAAAAACCCCAAAAAAAACCCAAAGAAATAAAAAAGACAAGATCAGATATGAAGGAAAATCAAATACAAATTTCTGTAATTAGGCATAGGAAATATCTTGAGGAATTCATCCAGTGATAAAATGGACACAAAGGGATTACTGGACTGGGTAAGATCATCTGTCAGGCAGCTTTTGAAAATCATGGAAAAGCAAAGAGCTTTTTTGAAAAGTACTGTAGCAGCTTGTTCTCGTGAACTGTACTGTGATGTTTGCAACCAGTTAGATTTATGGAGTAACACTGGTTTCATGACTCATCCCAAAGCTCTTTGGAGGAGAAATACCAAAAGATGCCCCAGCATAACCTTTAAAATTGGAAACATACTTGACATTTTTCTTTATGTGCATTGGCACAGAACTCCTCATTCTGCACCAGCTATATTTATAATAGGCCAAGAAAAAAAATCACTGATTCACCCTTCAGTTCTCCTGATTCTTCTGGCAGGCTCAGTGGTTGTTTTTCTGGACAGGGACATCTTCAGATGCTTTGAGGTTTGCTGCCAAGCTCTACCCAGCAATGCAGGAGCTGATAGAAGGAAATCTAAAGAGGGATCCCTCTCCTGGGCTGCTGCTCTGTTCACACCCAAGGGCTGCTCCTACCATTCCAAGGACAGAGCAGGAGCTCTGTCTTCAAAGTGCTGGCAAGGATCCTTGGCAAAGGGGATAATTGGAGCAAACTGCACCAATCCAGCAGAGTGAGAGCTTCCTGAGACACCTGTGCTCATTCCATCGGCCCAAGCTGAGAATGGTGCCTGTTTTGCTGAGCAACAATCAAAATGTCATTAGTTACTGCTGGTTTCTAAACACCTAAGCCAAGCAAAAGCTGGGATGTGACTGAGGGAAGTCCCATCAGTGCACACACATCTCCCCTGGGCACCCAGGAAGTTTTGTACCCAGGTTGCCAAGATCCTGGAGATATTTAGAACCCAACTAGGTAAGGTCCTGATGCTCTCGTAGCTGACCTGCTTTGAGCAGGGAGTTTTGGGCAGGAGACAGCTCCAGAGGTGCCTTCCAAGCAGTGCATTTGAGTTATTTGGTAGCACAAAACAGTATATATTTTCCAGTACATATTTTCTGGTTTCCCTTTGAAGAGAATTTTAATCTGAACATTCCAGAAGCAGCTCTGTAATGGGTACCAAAAGGATGCAGGCTCCTAATACTACAATTTTTTCTTTGTTACTGCTCTTTGATGAAAAATGCTTTAAGTGAGGACATTCTACTCTATCCATATATGTGTATAGAAAATTTTCAGGCTTTTAAAGGTCTGTTTGGATTTAAATTGCATCATCAGAAATGAAAATAAATGTGTGCCTCATTTACATGCACTCTGAAAACACTTAATTTTGTGACATTGTGTATCTCCCAACTGCAGGAAAATAGAAAGTGGCAAAAGAAAATAAAAATTCTCCGTCAGCAGAGCTTTTTAGTAAAACATGGCTGGTAGTTGTCAGTAAAACAATGCCATCCTTAAACCCTTATAAACTTAGGAGATTTAGTAGAGCAGCCTTTATTCTCAAAATGAGAAATCAAAGCCTGCAGGACACAGCAGCTTTTTTATTTTTTGAAAAAAAAAAAAGTAATTGTCTTCTCTCTTTCTTGGTGTGCACTTCTGTGTTTGACATAAAAATATAAGAGCTCCAGTTCTTTAATACTGATAGATTTTTAAAGCTGTCAGGTCAGAGTAACCAAGAGAGCCTGACTATCTGAATTCTCCAGTTCTTGTGATGTTTGCCTTGCACTCACGCCTTCTTCCAAATGGATTTTCATGACAACTGTCACAACAGAGTGATCTCCACTGAGTGAGATGAGAACGTGCTGCTGCTCTAAAGGAATGTCTGCAGATTTTCTCTGTCCCACTTCATCAGGTCTCCCACCTTCCTAGGGCGGTATTCACGTGGTGCAGGCAGGGCTGTAGGAACAGGAATGGGTTTTCCCACGGCAAAGCTGTCCAAAAGAACACAGGGTTTCCCCAGTCTCCCAACTGCAGACTGTGCAGTTGGTTATCTCACCTTCATCCCTTGGAGATTGGAGAAAGACTTTGGAAAGCACCCAACAGCCAGGTGACCTTGTTTGCTCCCTCTCTGATGTGGAGAGGAGCAGAATCAAAGTCTCATGCAGGAGGGGAGGGAGAATTTCTTCAGGCTCCCTGCATGGGCAGGGTGCCAGCAGGCACAGCTTCCAATCCCCTAAACATATGCTTGAAGGTCCAGTGTGGGTGGAAATCTTGGGGAAGGAGGCAAAAATATATGGATGCATGAAGGGTGAGACAAGTGGGAATACTGCCTTTGCATGATGTGGCTGGCTGGGATGTACTCTATGTACACAGCATGGCTGATTTACCCTGCTTACAAATTCCTCTGCATTGAACTGCAAGGAGAAATCCAAACACACTCAGTAAAGTCAGGAGTTCCTTCATAGTCCTGGTAGGTTGGTGAGGCTGGAGCTTCCCAGGGTATTTTAGTGGCTCCTCAGAGTCAATAACTGACTAAATCCAAGGAGATGTTCTGCAGCTGCTTTCACTCCTGCCATGGCACTGCAGGCAAAAGCCAGCCTGAAAGGCAGTGCTAGTATTATTTGTAAAAACATGTGAGCCAAAGAGGACCCAAAGAGGGTGAAGTTGGATTTGTTAGGCGAGCAATTAAAAAAAAAAAAATGTTCCTCATTAAAAAGCAGATAATTTACAGAAACAAGCAACACACAGATCTGCAGCATCACAATGGTTCCATCTACACTTGCAGAGGAGGAGTGTGGTGATCACACAGAAACTGCAAAACTGCCAGGGAAGGCATTTCCGGGAATGAAACAGAGTTACATGTATTATTATCATTCCTGGATGCAATTTTAGAAAGAGTTTAGTGTGTTTTTTACCAAGAGTTTTCAAAAGAAAAATGCACACCTGTGTTGTTTATGCAGCCACTTACACGCTGCTCTACCTAAGAAGGGAAACACTCATAGTGGAGGCTCAAAATCCCTTTTCTCTAATAAGATCAAATTAAAAATATTGCTCCATTAATGAGCGATTTAATCATGCCTCGGAGATATCATTAAATGCAGAATTGGATTCCATATTCCTATTGAGATTTAAAAAGAAAACCACCAAGAACAGAAAGCACTGGGCTGTCACTTGCTGTGCACATTTCATGTCTCAATCTGGCTTTACTATGCTCCTGGCAAAACCCAGGAGAAAAAAAAAAAAAAGGTGGTTTTCATCCAAATCACATGTTCTGGAGTGCAAATTAGATTTAAGAAAGAAGAGGTAAGACAGGAGCTGGATGGATTGTACAATGGCCCAGGTTTCTTTGCTTCAGAGTAGATCACCATGCTGATTTTGTCTTAATCCCTTTGTGAGAGTCTTGTATGTAGTTTCCACTCTTTTTTCTTTAAGTGTTTTAAATATTTTGTGTTCTTTTGATTTGCCCAAAATCTGCCCCAAAGAACAAAGAAGAGTTTAGTAAAACCTGGTTCTCCACCACACAAGAATTCTGAGGTTATTTTTCCATTAATTCAAGCAACCTAGAAAATTGTCTCAAGGACATCTGGGCTGTGATCCTGAGGCCTGGGGACGTTTCCATCTCTGCCCAGAAGCCACATTAGCCAAGGCTGCTCAGCAAGTGCCAGATCCTCCCACTATTTCCCAATACTACACCAGTCTCATTTTTAGGATGTTCCACAGGGCAAGTGGAAATATGTGATGTGAGTTGTGAGGCCCTGGCACAGGCTGCCCAGAGAAGCTGTGGCTGTCTCATCTCTGGAATTGTTCCTGGCCAGATTGGATGGGGATTGGTGCAACCTGATCTAGTGGAAAGGGGAAAAAAAAAGAAACTTCCATGGCAGGGAGTTGAAATCAGATTGTCTTTAAAATCCTTTCCAACCCAAATCATTCCATGATTCTATGAAACTATCAAAAAGTCCTTTTTTTTTTTTTTTTTTTTTTTTTTCAATTTTGCTTATAAATGAATGGTCTCCTAAAGAAATTAACTCAGAAAGTTCCTGTGCCTTCTGCAGCTTGAGGAGCCCTGCTGGATCACCCGTGTGTTGATGATCTTGCTGCTGGTAGGGAGGAGGAGAGGAGAGCCCCCTGTCACTGCGTGGCTGCTGTCAGGGCACATCTGGGCACTGAAGCAGCAGAGTGGGGCCCAGGGATTTTGGGAACTGCAGGCTGGGCTGGTTTCAGCCAGAAGCACTGGGCAGGAGCAGAGAGCTTTCTATGTGTATCAGCCTGAATAATTCATCTCAAGTTTTTAGCAGAAGCTCTCTTCCCCTGCATAGCCTGTCCTTAGTCTGGCAGTGCTGCTGTTTGTAACTTGAGTTCTTCCTCCAAAAGTCTGGAAAATACAATTTATTCATACAATTCCAATACAAACTTCTGAGCTGTTATCTATTTATCTGATAACCCCCAGTTAAAGGTTCCTGTGAGATGACACCACAAAAGCCAATTCTCTTCCTAACTGGGAAATCAAAAGATTAATGTTCATTATTCTTACTAATAGGATGTTCTTGCTGTTTTTCACATAAAAGACTGGGTGATTACCCAGCACACTTTCATTTTTAGCAGCTGTCACAAATAATTCTGCCGAGCCCACAGCTACACTACCTGATAGTACTTCCTCCCACTTCTAAAAAAAACTCAACCCATTCCAGAGCACATATGGGACACCTTTGGGGAAAACCTGTGTACAATCACATCAAGGAACTGACTTATGCCAGGGGAAGGCTGACATGTACATGAATTCCAGGGCTTGTGTAAGCCAAGAGTTCAAAGTCCACTGGAGAGAGTAGATGGATCCAATGTTTGGACATGATGTGCCTCTTGCATCTCTCAGGTAATTTGGAAGCCATGCACTAAATATCCTATTTCCTTAAAAGAGCTGACATGTCCTAGAGAAGTCTGAGCCTTTCTTTGTCTTCCATCTGTCCCCAGTGCTGATGGTGACTTTGCAGTCACCCACCTGACCAAGGCTCACCTCTTCTACGATGGGAGAATTAAATGGATGCCCCCTGCTATCTATAAAAGCTCCTGCAGCATCGATGTCACCTTCTTCCCCTTTGACCAGCAAAACTGCACGATGAAGTTTGGCTCCTGGACCTACGACAAAGCCAAGATAGACTTGGTGAGCATGCACAGCCATGTGGACCAGCTGGACTACTGGGAGAGTGGGGAGTGGGTCATCATCAACGCTGTGGGCAATTACAACAGCAAGAAGTACGAGTGCTGCACAGAGATCTACCCCGATATAACTTATTCCTTCATTATCCGGAGGCTGCCGCTGTTCTACACCATCAACCTGATCATCCCCTGCCTGCTGATCTCCTGCCTGACCGTCCTGGTCTTTTACCTGCCCTCTGAGTGTGGAGAGAAGATAACCTTGTGCATCTCCGTGCTGCTGTCCCTCACTGTCTTCCTGCTGCTCATCACAGAGATCATCCCCTCCACCTCCTTGGTCATCCCTCTGATCGGGGAGTACCTCCTCTTCACCATGATATTCGTTACCTTGTCTATCATCATCACTGTCTTCGTGCTCAACGTGCACCACCGCTCCCCCCGCACCCACACCATGCCGGACTGGGTGAGGAGGGTCTTCCTTGACGTAGTCCCACGGATCCTTTTCATGAAACGTCCCTCCACAGTGAAGGACAATTGCAAGAAGCTCATTGAGTCCATGCACAAAATAACCAACGCACCGAGGCTTTGGTCCGAGATGGACATGGAACCCAACTTCACTACCTCATCCTCCCCCAGCCCCCAGAGCAATGAGCCATCACCCACCTCCTCCTTCTGTGCCCACCTCGAGGAGCCAGCCAAGCCTCAGCCCATGTGCAAGTCCCCCTCTGGGCAGTACTCTGTGCTGCACCCAGAGCCCGTACAGGTGACCTGCTCCTCTCCACAGCCCTCCTGCCACCCCCTGAGCGACACCCAGGCCACCTCTGTCTTGAAAGGCAGGTCACTCAGTGTCCAGCAGATGTACAGCCCCAGCAAGGCAGAGGAGGGGACAATCCGCTGCAGGTCCCGGAGCATCCAGTACTGCTACCTGCAAGAGGACTCTTCCCAGACCAATGGCCACTCCAGTGGCTCTCCAGCATCCCAGCGGTGCCACCTCAACGGGGAGCAGCCCCAGCACAAGCCCCCTCAGTGCAAGTGTAAGTGCAAAAGGGGCGTGGTGGCTGGCACAGCAGCCCAGGGGAGCAAGAGCCACAGCGCCAAAGAGCAGCACCTCGTGCTGATGTCCCCAGCCCTGAAGCTGGCAGTGGAAGGGGTTCACTACATCGCAGACCACCTGCGGGCGGAGGACGCGGATTTCTCGGTGAGTATTCCAGCGGAGCCTGCTCTCCTTCAGGAAGTCAGAAATGAGCTACTAAGGGAGCTGCAGCAAGCCTTGAGCTGTGCAGAGTGTGTACGTGTTGAGGCAGGCTCAGCCATACCTCTAGTGAGGGTTTTGGCCACTGTAGGCACAGCTGGAGATGTCCTCGGGGTCTTGGAATGAGGACCAAGGGGGCAGCACAACCAGGTCATGCTCAGGGCTGCGCTAGAACAGTGGATTCTCCAGCAGAAAATAGGAGTGAAGTTGTTGTTAGGCAGCAAAGAAGCAGTTTGGTTTGTGAGAGACCCAAAATGCAGCCATCTCACAGGAACAGAGACATTCCTTATTTAAACCTCTGACAAACGGGGAATCCACACTCTCTGCTTTTTATTAATCACTGACTTTGACTGTGGAGCCCAGGAAAGCAAATTGCCCAAGCAGGCTGTGGGAAGCTGTAGTAGAGTGGGGATACTGCAGGGTCTGTTCAGCTCTGCTCACATATCGTGATATGATTCCTCATTTGTGGACCTCCACTGGAGCAGTTGGCTCTGTGCAGGGAGGTGGGGGAACAAATTTCCTGCTTATTCTGTGGGGGTAAATATGGCTACAAATAAAAGGAGTAGAGGCTGAAAGGATTTCTTTTCATGGAGACACTGAATATAATAAATGCCACATCCTTTCACAGCTCTTGTAGCTCTTTCCTGCAGGACTATGGATATTGTGTGCTAGTAATTATGGCCATAATGAAAGGAGGCACAAGATAACCTGAAGTTAGTCACCTTATTAAAGAAAAGTCTTATCTATCTTTTCCCGGGCAGTTCCATATGCAAGAGGTTCTTTTTAGCTTTGTCTACAGTATAAATTTCTTAAGATTTAGAATCAGTGCAAGTCGTAGTGTGTTTATACAAGATTTCCTGTGCATGGAGAGTGTCTTTTATTCGCATTTTTCACAGCACTGAGCACCAGCAAGAAAAGCTTAAATACTACTGTCCATTTCTATACTCTTTGATATCATAGTTAAGGGCCTCTGTTCTTCAATGGATTTCACTTCACAGCATCCTTTGAGGACAGAACTGTTAATTCCTTATGTTGAGGAGTTACAGCCAAAACACAAACTTTCTATTCAAGGTCACAGAACCAATCTGTGGCAGAGATGGGTTGTGAATCCTCATCTTCATAAGTTGCCAGTCCAAAACTCCTTGCCAGCACTTCAGAAGCACATTAGGAGTACAGGAATTAAAATCTGCTCTCTCCCTCTGGCAACAACCACAAGTAAACCCTTGGATGTCAGTTGAGTTTAGCTCAATTTTTTCCCCATGGTGCAAATGAAAAAATATTACACCAATAATACTTCCCATTTCAAATGATTCTGCCTGCTGAGCTGGTTGGTGTTAACAAGAATGGACTCAATTAATATTTTGGGTTCCTTCCTCTTAATTTTTTTAATGAAGCAGCCTTCAAAAGCCACAAATTTTCTTCTGATACCTCCTGCTGCTCTTCCCTCTTAAAATTAAGTGATCATCCTGAGGAGAAAGCTATTTACAGCGCTAAACATCAAAAGCAGAAGAAAAGGAGCAGCTTTGAGCCTTTTGTCTCTGACCCAAGCTCCTGCCAGCCCAGGCTGTGAGGAGAGGCACCAGGAAAACATCCAGCAATGAGCTGTGGGCAGCTTTGTGGGCTCCCCTGGGGACTCAGGGTGACCTTTCTCCACCGTTCCACAGCAGCTGTGGTTGGCACAGAAGGCAGAGATTGAGTTTTCAGATAGAGGGGATAATGCTGACTCCATTGTGGGGCTGAACTATTTTCTCTCTCTGGACCCAAGTAACATAAAGTAGGAAAGCACAATTTTTTTCTCCCAGTGGAAATGAAAAAGAAGAAGGAAAACGATCTTCTGGAACTGAAATGTACTGTGAGGAGCAGAACTGATCTAATAAAATGAGAATTTATTGGGGAAAAAAATCAGTACTCAGAAATTTGCTTTCATCTTAAAATAAAATTGTGGCATTTCTTCATGGAAGTCTTCAATAAATCTATCAGCAGGCACCTCTGATGCAGCTACTGAGACACATCTTGCTGTCTTGTGGGCAATATTTCCAGAGACTTTCACCTCCCCAGAAGGAGAGCAGAGCTTCTTTTAAGTTCCTGTCTCTTTATTTTTTCTCTAAAGCTCCATTGCCACAGGGGCAGTGCTTCTAAATTAAAAGTAAATAGCTCATTTAATTAAGTGCTCCAGCGAAGAGAAAATGGGAAATGCAAGAGGCAGTTGTTTGTTACAGAAGGATATCTGCAAACAATACAGGCACAATGGGGCGCTGGGGAAAACACACGGAGGAATTGTCCCAGCATAAGATGGAAATGCCATTAGAAATTAATTACAGACTGAAAGGCAAAACAAGTTCCATGTCACACATCAGCCAAAATAACCAGACAGCACCAGCACCATCTGGGAAGTCATTCTGTCCATGGCTGTGTGCATCTCTGGAATGCTCTGATATGAAGACATTTAAAAATAAAATGGGAAGGAATAAAGCTGAGGGGCAGGAAACAGGATAATCTCACAGGGTTATTTTTAACAAAGTACAATAACACCGCCTGGGACTGCTCTAATCTGTGTTGCAGACTCCGGGTCCTGGGCATCAGATGTCACCAAGGCACCTCAATCCTCCACCCAAATCCTGAGGCTCAGACCCACAAGGAGCTGGACCAGGGCAGAGCTGCAGATTCCCACTTTTCAGGAGCTGGGGAGTGGGGGAGTCAGCTGGTTCTTCCCCTGATTGTTTCCCGAAAATAATTTTGAGCGAGCTTCTTAAAAACTAATCAAAAAAGAGGTCAGGAGTTGTGGTGGCAGATGTTGGCAGCTGCATGGATGTCAGAGAGACGTCTGTGGATCAGACTCCACCTGGGCTGCTGGACCACGAGGAAATGCTGCAATGGTGGCAGAACACAAAACAAAAAATCCAGATCATTTTCTCTCCCTCATCCTCTTTTTTTTCTTCTTTTATTATCTCTCCATAATTTCCAATTTCACCCTCGGTGCTCTCAGTCTGAAGCTGGATATTGATTTTACAAATATCTGATGCACTCCCAGCCATCATTTTCAGGATGGGCTCAGTATTTCTGCATACACCATTACATTAGAAAGCAAATTCCTGTCCATGTTGTTCATCCCCCACTTTCCTCTTCTTTGCTCAGGGAGAAACTCATCAAGTTTCTTTTCTTTGTGTGATCTAGCACTTATATTTACTAGCATAAATATTCAAAGAAAGTTATTACACCAGAATGAGACATTATTTGCTCAGTCCAGTTTTCCAGCTGAACATCAGATGGGAAATTTCAGATTTGCTTTACACACTGGTTGCATCATAAGACATTAATCCCATAAAAACAATCATCCAGGGCTTGTTTAGAAACCTTTTTAATGAGGAATTTTAAGCATAGAGACTCCAACTTTCAGCAAGTGATGAATAGGTCAGAAAATAAGTGCAGCAAAAGGGAGTTTTGAGCTCTTATCACAGAATTGTAGTCACAGAATGGTTTGGGTTGGAAAGGATCTTAGAGCTCATCTCATTCCACCTGCCATGAGCAGAGCCCCATCCCATCTGCCCTTGAACTTTCCAGGGATGGGGCAGCCACAGCTTCTCTGGGCAGCTGTACCAGGGCCTCAGCACCCCCACAGTAAAGGATTTCTTCCTAATTTCTAATCTAAAACACTACATTTCAGTTTAAAGTCATTCCCCCTTGTCCTGTCACTACACGATTTTATAAATTTGAATAAATTATAGTTCACAACCCAAGGAAATGATACAATCTTGGGATGAGAGAATTCCTTTTGATTTCAAGGGTCAATATTTTTTTTTTTTTACTTACCCTAATTACAGATGGTTGTGCAGAGGGCTGTACAATTATAAGATACTATGATTTTTCCCAAGAAGGTGACAAGATGCAGGATGAACATGGTTGTTTTCTCTGCCTATTCAGTAGTAAAGGCTGGCTTAACTCAATGGTGGTTTTAAAAGGAATAAATCTATCCATTTAATGAAAATATTGAACCCATTCTTACGCTTTTGACAACATTCAGGCATTCCTGAAATTGAAAATGCTTTGTTCAGAGAAAATATAATATGGTCTCCAGTGCGTGCCTCATTTCCCAGCTCACAAAGCTGCTCACTGAGCCAAGGAGCTCAGCAACACCTCTGTACCTGTGGAAACATCCTCTGCTGCAAATGGCATTTCACTGACCGCTGGATTGCTTCCTTTACCAAAATGCATTTTTGGCAGCTTTGCTGTCCCTGTCTCCTTTCACCACTCACAGCCACTGGGGAGGTTTGAGTGGGCTCCTGCTGCGATGTTTTCCCCAAAGAGCAAGGCAGCGTGCCAAATTTCAGCCCTCGGGACTATTAATCACCAAGTGGGAAATTGTAGGAAATCATGATGGGTACAGTCATATCAAACAGAGCTTTACCACCTGATCAGGCCTCTTCCTGGGAAAGAAATTACTAATAACAATGTAATAAAAGAGGTTTTCATCTATATATGCTTTCTTAATGAAGCAGTCATTTACCATTTCTGCCTCATGGTACTAGAACTCCCCAGAGAGGAATTGCTGGAAAATCCTCCCAGAGCAAGGCAAAAAAGGGGATAAAGGAGGGTGAGGGTACTTTTATTTGCTGGTTCATTTTCACTGCTTATTCACCCAAAGCTGGGAATCCCTTCACAGGAAGTTTGGCTTTGTTAATCTGTAAGCAAATCTTTTTATGAGCATGGGGAAACGAGTCATTTCTTACCCCCCACTGCCCCAGCTTGAATCACAGCCTCATTTACACATCCAGCTACAGCTGTTTGTGATGGAAAATGGGAGAGTGTGCAGATGGCCTTAATTATCCACAGGGGTGTGTTATCCATAGGGATTTGTGACTTCACATGCACACCCCTGCAGTCTGAGGATCCCTCAGGTGATTGATGAATAAACCTGTGCCATTTTATAGGACCACTAAGTGTGAGGGAGACCTCCCCCTCCTATCTCTGGAATTATATTAAAATATCCTACTTTGGAGTAAAGCTCTAAGAGTTTTCATAAATTTTAATCTCCAGTAAATGTCAATAATTGGCCTCTCTCCTCTGTGTTCCAGGTGAAGGAAGACTGGAAGTACGTTGCAATGGTCATCGACAGGATCTTCCTCTGGATGTTCATCATTGTGTGTTTGCTGGGAACTGTTGGGCTCTTTCTCCCACCGTGGCTGGCAGGAATGATCTAAATATAGCACCAAAGGGAAGAAATTATTGCCCCACTATCCCACTGTATGGATTTTAGTTCACCTGGAAGGAGAGAACGGAGAAGTGGAGGCAGCCCTTCGAATAATTCACTGAGTGTCCACACTCGAGCTGCTCCCGAGCTTTTGGGGAATCCTTGCAAGGTCACATTGTTCTGCCAAGCCATTTTCATCTCCTCCATCTAATTTAGGGGAAAAGTTCTTATCAAAGTCTGTACATAGCATGGTGGCATTCATTGGCATATACTCAGCAGTGTAAGAACATGAGCTTGTCCCTAAAGCAGCACAGAAAGGGGCTCTGCATCCACAAAGCAGCCCCTGGCAATAGCTCCAGTCACCCTCAGCAGTCTCACTGTGCCCTGCCCAGTGATTTTGCCCTGTCAGGCTGAAGTCTTTCAGGACTATGTCCCTGTATGAGTCATTTTATAAATAAAGTTCCAAATTTGGGATACCTGTGCAGGATGTGGTCTGTGTTCCGCTGGTAAAGGCAGATTCTGGAAAGGTTTAAATGACTGCTTGGGACAAACAGTGATCATTAGCACAGTAGATGCAGATCTTATACAGATTTTACTTTGGCCAGTGCCCTCCAGGAACTGTGGAGACTGGGGCTGAATGAGGATCAGGCAAATGGAGGGAGGATTTGGGGTTAAGACTGGGACCACATTGGCAACACTTTAGGGTACTTTCAGAGGAAATCTCCTGGATCCAAGTTACGGCTTCTGCAAAACAGCAGAGGGTCACCCTGAGCTGTAAAACCATTGATGCAGGTGGGGAAAGTACCTGAGACATGGGGAAGCCAGAACAGAAATCCAGGATGATGTCAGGATAATAAATGTGCCAGGGTCACCTAGAGCAGGTTATTTAGGTCACAGAGAGAGAGACTCCATGATCTCCCAGGCAGCCTCAGTGCTCTGCCACCCTCAGTGTAAAGCAGTTTTTCCTCATGCTGGGGTGAAACTTCGTGTCTTTCAGTCTGTCCAGCTCAGTTTGGTCTGGCTCACCGTTCTCACTCTCAGTGCTGGGTGCCAGCTGGGAGCAGCCCCCAGCCCAGTGTCTCCCTGCTTCCTTCAGAGCTCTGAGGCAGAAGGGCTCATGAACATTTTACCAGTGTGTGCAGGCAGAGGCAGATGTGGTCTAAAAATCCTCTAAAAGCTGCCTCAGGACCTGCCATGAGAGCACAACTCAAAGACCAGGCTGCAGCTCTGGGATCTGGCTTTGCCCAGCACCTCCTCCACACCCAGCTGGGATCAGCACCCAGGAGACTCTCTGGGCGCTGGGAAGTTTTCCCTGCCCTGAATTTAGGGGAATACACACCAGGAGAGGCAGGCAGCTGCCTGGGGAGCAGCACAGAGGGTCCTGGCAGGAGCCAGAGCCAGGTGAGAGCCCAGGTGGGACGTGTGCCACCCCTGTGTGGTGGCCTGGCACATGAGGCTGGTTGCTGCCACACGGCTCAGTGAGCAGCACAGGGCTGCTCAGAATTGTGACAGCAAAGCTGGAACCAAAACAATGGGGTTCAGAGACTTCTTTGAAATACAAGTTACTGCACTCAGCCCCAACAGCACAGGTTAAAAATCAATGCAGTGATCAGCCTGTGAGGCCTCATCTAGGAAACTACAAGTGACCTCCGTGTTCACAGATTCAGCCAAGTGCTTAAAATCTGTTTGGCTCGCAAAGAAAGCAGAGTAGCCGTGGTTTGGGCCAGTTCCACAGAGAGCTGTGCTGGCACAGCGCGGGGTGCGAGGCAGGCAGGGAGGATGAGAGAGCCGAGCTGCTGCTCCTCGTCGCTTGTTTTCAGAATGAAGAGAGACCCAGCCTTTGGAGATGCTAATTTATCCCTTTTCACAGTCAGTGAGTTTGCTTACGGCAATGAAAGGGAAACAAACAGTCGAACATCTTCAAGGCCTAGTGCATAAATGCACCAGCACAGCTGCGGTGTGTGTGCGGGCTGCGGCACAGCGGGGCTGCCCCTCGGTGTCACAGCCCCACGGGTCACAGGGTGAGCCCTCCCCAGCCCCTTTGCACATTTCTCTGACATCCTTTGACAAAAGGATCATGAAGGTGGAAGATTTCTGACCCTGGGCACTGCTGGGTCAGGGTGTCGTATCACAGAAATGCCCACAGCAGCTGCTCAGAGCTCGCTCTGCCTCCCCCTCCTCCTCCTCCTCCTCCTCCTGAACACATGGGAATCACTAGCAGCAGAGCAGGTGGGAGGCTTGGCTGTGCATGCAGATTTTTAGCAGTAAAAACAGCAGTTTCCAGCTGGGATAGAGTCAGCAGCAGCTTGAGTCTCTGCTCACATCTCCCAGCAAACAAGGGAGCCAAAACCAAAGGCAAGCCAGGGTGGCTGGACAGCCAGAGCTGCTGCTGGGCCCCTGAGAGCAGGAGGGGATGGCTGGGAGGCACCAGGAGAATTGATAAAGGTTTAAGGACAGAGTAAGAGCCAAATGTTCAGGGTGACATATTGGGAAGTTCAGTAGGGACAGGCACAGGCTGTCCTTTGTTGACAGCAAAGGGCTCATCTCCAATTTTCACCTTTTCTGCTCAAAGTCATGGCCAGTGCACACTGTGTGAAGGGCAGTGTCTCGGGGGAGCGAGGCACTTCGACTCCAACAGAGCAGGACATGAAACCCCGGGCAGAATGGCCCTGCCATGCAGGAGGGGGAGGAGGAAAGAGCTGCATTAGCACATCAGAAGTACCAGGTGTGATTAGGAGTGCTAAGGGTGTGGTTGTGTCCTTGAGGAGTCAGTGACGCTACAGCATCACGGGTTTGGAGGGACAAGATGAGGAGTGACAGCTGAAGCCATTTACAGAGGTGTTACTGGTGTCTGGGGAGAAGCTGAGATAGGGCAGGTCCCTGGCATCATCTGCTTTGTCAATGTCACAGCAGTTTTCATACACTGATAACTACATTTCTTCACATGTTACATAAGTCGTTTCTCAGGTTAAAGTTCAAATAAATTCTTGTTTTTGCTTCTGACATGCCTCCTTTTGAAGTCTAAGGGGAAAAATTAGGAAACAACATCTACTGCTCTTTCTCAGGCAGGTTATTCCATCTTAGAGGTTGTTTAGGAGGATGTTATCCCTCCATAGGATTCAGTGATCAGAAACTGGAATAAAACTGGGACATGAACCAGACTATAACCGTAGAATAATGAATAATTGTGCTATTTCAAACCCATGGAACACAAAGAGAGGTTTTAGCATATGAAAGACTCCAGGAAAATGCATGCAGCCAGACTGTTGGCATTTGTAATGCTCCCAGCTCAGAATTGATTCCCAGGACTTGAGTGAACAAGCTGACATCAGAAAAAGAGTGAGGAAGCAAGAGCGGGACACAACAAGAGCCCTAAAATGTCTTGGAAGAGATCCAGCACTAAGTAAATCGTTTTCAGCTTCCAGGAGTGCAAAACTAAGCTCAGAGACCCCAAAGGCATCAAAGACAGCAGACATGGATGTTGATCTTTTCTGTTTCACTTGTGCAGGAGAGATTGAATCCTTACCATGGTGTTTGATGTTTTCCTCCAGTACAGCTCCTTTGGGCATGAATGGAACAAAACTGACTGTAACAACCTCAGTTACCTCCATTGTTCTGTTTTTTCCCTACATTTTCTTTCTCCTGCTTCCCTAATGCTCACTTTGTCCAGATCATCTTCCCAGCCACAGAAGATGAGGGTATTTTATCTGCAGCTGGCTGGTAGGGTGATACATATGATTACATTCATATGTAATCCCCATTTCCCCAGCATTTCCAGGGCTGATTTCCATCTCATTCCCCAATGAGCTAATCCACGTAGCTTATAACACCTCCCTTTTGGAGAAGTTTCTCTAGACATTTATCAAGGAATTTGACTCAAGGAAATTCACTGGTGTAGAGGCAGACAGGCAGAGATGCAGATGAGATGCAAGATTCATGTACAGTCCAAGGAAAAACACCCCATAACAGCCCCACCTGGCCCTCCCTCACTGCAGTGATGTCCATTAATGACCTTTTATCCACTCCCAGGATATCTTTCTGTTTCCAGCCCTTTAATTCTGGTCCAGCCAAGCTGTTGAGTCATGGAGAAAGGGCATAACAAGCTCTGCTGCTTGTTAATAGCTTTGCTGATTACTCCTGTGGTTATATCTTACTCTTGAGACAGAGATAACACCTCAAAAAGATGCTTTTTTGTAAAAAATATCTGTCACTGAAAGGTCCTCAGCCTCTGCCAGAGCCCACCTACACCAGGTGGGTCAAACTCTCAGTGCCTAAAATTTCGCAGCAGAAAAGCTCCTTGGCTTGAGGAACTGGGTTACAAAGCACTGGCACAAGCTTTGTGACACTACATGGGCTAAATATCTTTGACTTCAAGTAAATAAAACCACTCATGGGACAAAGTTTAGGAAGATAAATGGACAAGTTGTTTGTGCAGGTTGTCTCTCTCCTAATCAATAGCCCTGCTGGGACCCAATATTGTTAAAATCTGACTGTTGCTGTTGTATCTGAAATAACCAGACAAAAGCAAATGTCACTAGAAATTCCACCAAAATAGATCAAATCCCAAGACAGGCAGAGAGGGGATGTGAGCAAATTTCAAAAACAGTTGATAAAGAAACATAAAGGAGCTCTGTCTCAAGTCACCTGTGGTTATTAATTTGAACAGGCAGAACAGCAAGTTCAGAACTGGGAATTTGGCTGCACTGGTTTAAGTCAGAAAGGAAGCAGAATAACCTGCAACTGCAGATGTTCCTCATTGCACTGCTCACCTTCCCCACTTTGTGAGCATTTCATGGCAGGAATTCTCTGTTCTGCTGTGCAGGCACCCCTTTTGCCTCCTTGCCTTTGCTGCCCACTGCTTTCAGTGGCCCATTATCACAGCTGTGGAGTTTATACTCAGTGCTAAATTCAGAACCATTCTGAACCAACTTACTGTAGGTTTGGCTTTGGTTTTTGTTTTTGTTTTTTTTTTTTTTTTCTCCCCAAGGAATCTGGAAAGCACAGTTCCAAATCTCTTTGACCCATATAAACAGAAACAACTCCCAACACCTGTGCAGGGTGTTCCTATGCAGCTGTCTCTTCTAAACACAGCACTCCTGCTGTGCTGCAACCTTCAGCTCCTCTGACCTCTCCTTTTTCTTCTGACTGGAGCTTTGTCTGCAACAACCCTTCATCTGAGCTGAAAGGTTTCCACTTTATATGTCAAGGCAACTCTGGAGAGCTCCACAGTGAACAGAAATGTTACTTCTATCAGAGTGGTATTTCTATGCATTTTCCTACATTTTCCAAAGGGAATGCATGTCATACTGAAAATATTAATTCTTGGGAGTTTCTAGAGAATGAACACATAAAGCCAAGGACGACTTTAAATACTTACAGGATGCACTAACCATATTTTATCTGACTTTTGTTGTAGGTTGGCTCCCACACAAGTCTGACATGTTCCAATATTCCTTTAGCAGAATTTCTTAACTCCATAGGATTTTTCCTTAATGACAAGAAGAAATAATATTTGGACTCCTTGTCTAAAAAAGTCAGTTCTCTTAAGATAAACCTCTTTCTCCTTGGTATTGATGTGACAATCTACTCTCTAAGTGTGATGTATTTGCTGCTAAGATTTCAAAGGTTGGCTGTATGAGCACCCAGGCTGCCAGCCTGTATGTAACTGCAGAAATTATACATCCAGAATAAATGTGGAGGAATGTGCATGATGCTCCCTTTACCTTTTAACAGCTCTGAAAAATCTGTACTGATACTTTTTGTGCCGCTCTGCTTTAGGCTTAGGGTTTAAATCAGAGTTCAGGAAGGTTTTTTTCTGAAGCAGGGGCAGGTTACAGGCAATGATCCAGCACAGCCCGAAGCAGTGATTGTAAAGAAGGAGGAACATGTTTATCAGTATCTGCATGGTTTGTTGCAGACACATCCCAGCTGATGGCAAGGAAAGGGGTGTAACACAACAATTACCTCCATGTCATATGGGTAAAAGCCGGACTCAGAGCTGTTCAATATTCCACCTGATAAAATGCAAAGTAGCTACTCAGCCTGCAGGAGGAAAACATGGAAAAAGCAGCAGGTTAATCTCCAGCTCCTCTCAGCACAGGGTTGTGACTCATGTAAGGCTTTGCCTGAGTTACCAAGCCCCAGGGGAGCTGAACAGTGGTTTGTCACATCACAGTGAGGTGATCTCTGGCTGCAATGTTTGTGTACAAAACACCCCTGCAAGGAAACCATCAGCATTCTGCCAAAAGCAGAAGCAGCCAAGATGGTGCTAGACTTTGTTACCTTGGCAGCCAACAGAAAATGCAGCTATGCCCCAATGGATTTGCTTCTTTGGTTATGAGGTGCTGCTTCTCTCTGTGCTGGGACACAGAACAACTGACAAAAAGAAACCACAAGCAGACAAATGGGCAGAAATTATCTGTTATTTCTGAGCATTTCAATACAGTATTTCTTTTTCTTACAAGTCTGCCAGCCTGAGTGTCCAGCTGTGCCTTTGTCTTGCTGTGGGATGTCAGTTTGAGCACTACAGTTGTGCAGACAGACGGCTCAGCCAGACACAGGCTGTGGCTGTGGAGTTTGATTGACTTGTCCGCACAGAAATGATGGGGCATTAAAAAAACATAACACATCTGCTATTTGGGTTGCTGTCTCTTTTGGAGTTGTGGAGTTTTCTTCCAGAGATTTCCAGGGAAAAGCAATGTCTTCAGCTGCCTCCGCCCCAGCCATCAGGGGACAAAATCTGTGTGTGGAAAGGATGAGGCCACTGAGCAAATGAATAAATCAGTGTCAGGGTGTGAGAAGGAATGGCACAGAATGAATTCCTTTCCCTTGTAAACCTTTTGTTCCATGCCAGTGAATTTCTTCACCAGCCAGATCTTTGTCACACTGAGCCTCCATGAAATGTAAATGTAGGAAATGAGGAATTGTCCCTCCCTCCATCCCCCATGAAAACGTTGCTGGTGACATGAAGAACTGATCCCCCATGATCACTCCCCACCTGCTTGACTAGTGCAGTTATGTGTTAATCCATGAAGGATAGCTGAGGAACAGCCCATGGAAATGGCTTTTATCCATGTGGGTTGCACGGGAATCACCCTGACTGCTCTGCAGAGGAGGCTTTGCAGGACTCCTGGTGCCTGAAGGATGAACAGAGGTCTCTGCCTGGCTCAGGAGAAGTAACCAGAGACCAGCCATAAAATCATCACTTTTGCACTGACATAGTCAGGACTTACCTCTTCTATCAGCCTCGTAACATCCAGAGATATCACAGCCCCCCGGATGCCCAGGCTGCCCAGGCTGCCCTCTGACACCAGGGACACCTGGAGGACCAGCATTCCCAGGGAAACCCTTGGGACCTGGTTTCCCCTGCACAACTTCTCCTGGTGGGCCTGCAGAAGGAGAAGCACTGTAAGCTGTAGCACATGTGCTTTAGCAGTGTAATACCTCTTCTGTATTTTCCTCCATCCTACATGGCAGGTAATTTTCTGAGCATAGCTTCCTCATTTTGGTGGATAAACAGGACCTGCCTGTTGGAAAACCTGTTCTGAATCCCAGTACCTGAATCCCAGTATTCTTGACCTCAAGGGTGCCCAGCTTGGCTAAAAATGGAGCCTGGTTATGAGAACCCCAAATCCACCTACATGTTAATGCAGAGAATCACCTTAACCCCAGGATCCATCCCAGAGCCATTCGGTTTTGCATCTTTACATTTCAACTATAGACAATTAAATGAAGAAGAATGTGTTTGACCACACTCTTTTGACAGTGCCTGGTTTGTTATGCCAGTGGCAAACTTCCCACAGGTCCCAGGTAGCAGGGATCAGGATGGAGGAGTACACCAAATCCTCACAGATTATCCACAAACCCTTATGTTCCACGAGCTGAATTTTCACAGCTTCTATCCCCTGAGCATCTGGTCTTGCATGCAAAAAGGCAGCAAAACTTAAACTCCCTGGATGTGCCTCATGTCCTCAAAACACATCATCCCCTGGGAATGGGAGGGATGAAGCTGCCCAGAGTAATCTCTTGCATTTTAGCAGAGAGCAACCATCGAGGATGCTGCCCACAGGGCTGTGGTGGGAAGGTGAGTCCAACCCCACCACACAGGTCCTTCAGCTGGGTGATGCTTTGAATCTGAGAGTAGCATCACAAGGCCTTGCTGGATCAATAGACAGAAGTTGGGGTCACTCTACCTGTTCTGCCTCTGGGTCCTTGGCTCCCTTCCTCACTGGCTCCAGCCATCCCTTTCTCTCCTTTGGGCCCTGGGGCACCTATTCACAGATAAAAGATAAGTGTTGCTTCACTGTATGTTGAATTTCACCCTAAACTGAGGCTCTTGCAGTCTCCCCATGTGTCAAAGTGGAGTCACAGCCCTTGGTAACACTGAGAAACATCCATTTGCTTTCATTCAGTCTGGGCACCTACTCTTGCTGTGACCAACAGGGCACTGATTTCTTTGATCCAAGCAGCACTGATTTGCAACCCAATAGGGGTGGGAATGAACACTTTTACAGAGAAATTCATAGCAATAATGTTACTGCACCAGCCTGAGGGTCAGGTCCACCTCTGAACTCTTCACCTGGATCAAACAAATCACAAAGCTGAACTGTCTCTTTGACCAGGTGCTGGTTAGCCAGGATTGATGTTTGCCTGTTAAATTACTTATGAAACTAGTACCTCTCAGAGAAAACAGGTACATTTTGACAAAATACGATTTTTTTCATTGTTTTAAGATGAAAATATTTTGATCAGCCATGTCCTTCAGGTGGTTTTTCACTGAGATCCATCTTCTGCTCTTTCCTGCTTGACAGGCTGGAAAAATCTGTTGTTACTCCCTTCTCTCTGAAGTGACATTTTGATAAGCTCTGCAGATATCAGCTAAGACTGACTACTGCAGGAGGAAGGAGTTAAACAGAACATTTCCAGTTACTCTGAGGTGTTAGGACTGCTGAAACCAGTGTTTTTCTTTTTATTTTGATAGACAATTACGTGAGCCACTGACAAACCTCATCTGCGAATCCAAGCAAAACATCTTCCCACTTTTCACCCATTCACGTGCAATAACTGAGGCCATTTCTGAGATTATATTAATCTATTTCTTTAGTTATGACTGAGTCTTTCACTGTGAAACTACTGCTCCAGAAACTTACTTCCCCTTGAAGATTGATTCAGCCGCCTCATGCCTTCCATCAGTGTTTTCCAATGCTCCTCATTTCTGCCCAAAGCTGATCTGTTCCACCACCCTGTCTTCACCCAAATGACTGCTTTTCTGTAGAAAAAGCCTCCTGACCTCTAAAATTAAACTCTCCATCCCTCCAAACCTACAAATGGTGCTAATCTGGCCTTTCCTTCCATTCAGAGCTTGAAAATAGAGTGGGATGCATCTGGTTTCTCCCTACTTGTTGAGATTTATAATTTGGGTGTCTCTTCCTAGAATGGAGAAATCCAAAAGGAAAACAGCAATGAAATGAGATAATATCATGGATTATCTATACAGTACTGCCTGAGGCACTAAGATGTTTAGTCAAAGTATCAAAGATGCAGTGAAAAATGCATATGAACACTTCTGTCCATACCTCTCTCTCCTGGATACCCATCTTTGCCTGGCTGTCCAGGGGTGCCATTTTCTCCTCTTTCTCCACTGTTCCCAGGTGGGCCTGGAGGACCTGGTGGTCCTGGCTCTCCTGGTTTTAACCTTTCCTCCCAAATGGGAACTGGCTTCCTTGCATGTTCATGTATGAATGAATCAAATTTCAACACATGAGCTGAGAAGGGAAGAGAGAAAACAAACGTTTCCTTGGCTGGGAAATTCAGAAGAGAGATAAAAATCAAAGGATTTTGTCTAAAAAGGTACTTAGAATGATCAACTAGTGCTAAAAAGCTGTCAGTCCAAACTGAGAAAGGCAGAAGATGAAGATGGGCAGCTGAGTGATGACTTTGCTGCCTGACCTTGGACAAGGCACTGCTTCTCTCTGCACATCACAGCACAGGAGCTTAACAAAACTGCCTCGTCTCGGGAGGAATCAGCACATATTGCTGAAAGAATAATTTCTCTCAAATTAGTTTCATGTTTTCCATTTAAGAAATGGAAATTTCTTAAATGAAATATAAGAAACATTTAAGAAATAAAGGAGGCTTTGCAATACACCAAAGAGTTTTGCAAATAAATATTTCGCAGATCTTTTCTATGCTAATGCCACCCAATAAAGCCAAAGTAGTGCTTAGAGCCTGAGATGGGACATTTGCTGGTCATGGTGCTCAGAAGGGCACAGGGTGGTGGAGCTGCTGGGATCACTACAGCTTCAGGCTGTCTCTCCTCTGGTTTTCCACTTCTGGAGATCATAGGATCATAGAATCACAGGCTGGTTTGGGTTGGAAGGGACCTTAAAGCTCATCCTGTTCCACCCCCTGCCATGGGCAGGGACACCTTCCACTGTCCCAGGGTGTTCCAAGCCCCATCCAGCCTGGCTTTGAACACCTCCAGGGATGGGGGCAGCCACAGCTTCTCAGGGCACCCTGTGCCACGGCCTCAGCACCCTCACAGGGAACAATTCCATATCTAATATAGATCCAATCCTTCAGCTTAAAGCCATTCCCCCTTGTGTCATCACCACATGAACAGAATCAGGAGCTGGGTTGGTTTTACTCACTCTGAATCATCCGCTCACAAGCCTGGCTAACGAGCTGGTAAATTGTGGCCAAGGACTGTGGTTCCCCCTAAAATGAAGCATTAAAAAAAAATTAAGAAAAAAAATGAAGTATTAATATCTTTTAGAAAGGATCTATCTCATAATGCATGATAGCTTTCACCCCATTCATTTTCTCAGCTTGATTTCCAGAGATATTAATTACTGTGAAATGCAGCTCTATTTATTTATCATGAAGCTCTGAAACCAGAAAATTGAAATTGGAAACATCAATAATTGCTTTTCTTCTGCACATCAAAAGGCCCAGACCGAATCTAAATAATTACCAAAAAAAAGGGAGAGCAAATTTCACCCTCACATTTTATCAGAAAAGATGCTAAGTCTATAACTCAGTGTTCTGTGATATGTAAAACATTTAGTATGATCAGATATTACAACTTCCTATCTTTGACTCCATCTTCCATGAATATTGATTCTTACTGTGTTTTGAATAAATCATATATGATGGGCCCTTCAGAAAATTTTAGTAAAGTAGGGAAAAGAGATTAAAATGCAAGAACCTGCTTAAAAATAAACACTGACTGTGAAAATTCATACCTAATGCACCTGCTTCCAGAACTGTTTATAAAACATACATCTCCTGCTGGATCACAGTGCAGATAATCCAGGCTTAAAAAACTGCTGTGATCAACACCCAAAGGAGAGGGAAACAGAAAGTTCCAGTATAAAAAAAAGTCTAGAAAAGGAAAAACTGGTGGGATTGGAAAGAAAATGCTCTTAAAAATATAATTCTGAGGAATTAACTTGAGACAAAAGCACCTCATCCCTGTCTGAAGACAAATTTGCATAAGTCAGTCTTGGCAATGACTCCTAGAAAGTCATGGCATTTTGATTTAACTAGAAGTCAGGATGAGAAAAACTTGAAAAACTTTTTTCCCATCGAAATAACCTTCCAAGGTCGTGTGGATGTCCTGACTGCCAAGGCCTGTGCTGGGCCAGGGACAATGATTATGACAAATGAGTCCCCCTTGTGCAACACATTAAACCAGAACAAAGTGGAGCCAAGTGGGTTTGGTTTTTTCCCTTCTCAGCAAAGAATGGATTTGCATTTGACATTTCTGCTTCATTACTACAAGTGATACTAAGGAGCTCCTGACTGCTGTGGGATTATTTACACCCCAGCAGCCCAGCCTGTGCAGGTGAAAGGAAAGGCAGCAAGCAATAGGTACAACCAACACTGGAGAGGTTTGGCTCAGAATTGTAAGTAAAGGTTGCAGTTCAGGTTACCACACCCACTCTTTTCAAGGTGTGATGTACTGACAGTGTCACCCAGCACCAGAAAAACTCACCTTCTCTCCTCTTTCTCCTTTGGGACCTGGCAGCCCCTATAGGAAAAAATAAATTAAAAATAAAGAAGTCTAAGGGAAGGAAGAACAGAAAACAAACAAACAAATCAATAAATTCACTGGGGGTGTGGGTTACATTAATGGGACATGGAGCACAAAATTTGTTTCTCACACTCTTGTTGGTTCCTTGACCTCGTAGCAGTGATTGTAAGAGTTTTAAGTCCATACTTGAAAGTATGAACTCATACTCAAACACTTTTTTTTTTAAAGAAAAGGAGTAATAAATCAGTAACTGGAGCAGCAGGATAAGCACCATCAAAAGGGATGCAGAAATTTCTCACATGCACTCTTAGAACAGATTTCCCAACAGATCAGGTGGTTTTTATCATCTGAGGAGAAGAAATACCTGTGACATTTAGATATGATTTCACCTACAAGCCCAAGGCTGGCTGCACCAGCGCAGGAGTGATTTTCTTGCTTTATTCTGGAATTTTACACTGGAAATCTGTTTGAATTTTGTGTAGCAGGTGAATCTGCAGAGGGCAAAGGGAGGTGGGATTTTTTTTTAATGCTTTATCAACAGATCAGTAGCCTGGGCTTTGAATGCCCAGACATCTCCTTAAGAAGGATGACTGTGAATTTAAACCATTCTTCAGACTCTGAGGCAGGGCTGCTATGGGAACAGCTCATTCCCATTCAATTATTCCATGTCTTGGCTTTCTTTGAGACCCAAAAGCAGAAACTTACTGTTGGCCCAACATCACCTGGAGGTCCCTTCTCACCACTGCTGCCTCGGGTGCCTGTGGCTCCTTGGAAACCCTGCAGACATTACAAATTTAAAATCCAGGGGTTTTTTTTTTTTTTGTTTTGTTTTGTTTTGGTTTGGTTTTTTTCTGATAAAGGGCTCCAGGGGCACCTGTAGTGGGAGTTTAGAGGACTCAAGCAAGGGAACAGTAGCCTTAAGTTCCTGTCCAGCCACGAGCCCACTGTTCAAAGCACATCATGTGTGAGTCACGCTCACATCATTTCCCATCACCATCTCAATTATGGCCAAGCCAGCAAAGCTGAGTTTTGCCAACAAACTGCAGTGTAGTTTATACCCTACAGGCTTTTGATCTTTCATTATATATTCAGATTTAGACATAGCCTAGAGCACAACCCTCTTCTTCAGCCTCCCAAAACCACATGGTTGTTTTCTTTTTCCTTTAAAACCTGTGCTGGCCTCTAATACTTAACAACACCAACAGCAGCTTAGAGAGTGGGAAGTGCCTTCTGTGGTCATCCCCTCTTTGTGAGCTGTCTGTGCCTTTTGGAGCCATAAAGGGAAGAAAAAAATAAGCCAAAAGCAGCTAGCAGAAATACTTTGGTTTAGAATTTTCCAGCTATTACATTTGAATTCAGTAGATATTAGCAAATTTCTGAACAGTGAAAATGAGAAAAGTTTTCAAGGCAGCACCAGAACAGCTTTCAGAGTCTTCTCTGAAGGTGACAGTGCTTTCCTCATATTTAAAAAGCTGAGGCTCAGTGCTGCCAGCTCCACATATTCCCAGGATGAACAAGTCAAAGTTATGAGCCTAATTCAACCTTGGCTCCTATAAATAACTTAGCACAAGCACTGCCAAATTCCTTATAATTCAGCAGTGAGACTCAGCTGTGAGATTCAGCTGTGAGAATCAGTAACTTATCAGGTCCACCAGCCATCAACTAAACCCAAATTTGGTTCAATTTCCCAAGTAAAATGAAGTGTTCCTGTGGTGTCTTCCAATTAGGAGCTGTGAATCAACATATCTTAAAGTTCTGCTACCCTGGGCATGACTGAGTGCAAGTACACCCATCTACATCCAGCCCTGGCAGCAGATACTGGCAGTGATGTGGGGGGAAACCTTACACACTGCCTGCGTCCTCCAGCTCCTGCTGATTTCAGTCTAACAAGCCAAATCACCTCCAACTCAACCAACAGTTGGAAAACAGTAGTGTCAGGAAAGTGAAAACAGCAAATAAGAATCTCCTTGCTGGGATGAAGTCCCTCGAGTTGCCAGAGGAAGCCAGGGATTTTCCTCTTACACTGAGCAAAGGGGGCACCTGCACGATGTGCCAGATGTTCCCCGTGGCGCCTCGGGAAGGGGGTTTGCCCTGACACTTCCAGGTGAAAGCACAAAACTCTGCTGAGGAACAGATTTCAGAGTGCACCACTCACAGGGAGTACTCACCCTTGGTCCAGGAGGTCCTGGAGGCCCAGCTGTGCCTTCTAGTCCCCTCACCCCCTGCAAAGCCAAATCCAGTCATTTACTAACCAGAGGATTCTAAGAGACCTCATCAGCAGTGAGATGCTTTTCCATGTGCTGCTTTTAACAGGAGCTTGCTAAAGATGGGTAAAAAAAGCATCTGCTCAAGAAGGGCGGTATCTGCTCAAATTTGGCCAAACCTGAAATGATCCCATTTTTTTCCCCCCAGTCCCTCTGGCTTTGTGAAAAATCATTCACTTCTGCACTGAATGCATTGGATTGTTTTGGGTCTCTGCTGGGATGCTCCTAGCAGATTTTTAGGCACCCATGCATTAAACCACAGGGGTGAGGTGTTTTACCTTTGCACCTTGAAGTCCATCCCTGCCCGGAGCTCCCTGCACACCAGGCATGCCCTGTAAATCAGAAATGCTGGGTAAAGTCAGCAGCTCATTATCACTGCCCTAATTCATCTTGGAACAGAGGACAGAAGAGAAAGGTCAAAGAAGAGAGAGAGTTATTCACTACATAGAGCAAAGACTGTTACCACAGCTTGAATTCCATCATATCCAGATAGGTCTATCTCTCTTACACCAAGTGACTCAGTTTCCCTTGGGAAAACGATGGCATTCCAAAATGACAGACAGTTCCCAAGCAGACAAGAGCAACAACTTTTCAGACTTGCTTAAAGTAGTTACCCAGGGAAAAAAAAAAAAAAAAAAAAAAAGGGCATATCTTTGGGACAAGTAGAAGGAGTGGTGTTTACCATTACCTGCATGCCAGGGATTCCAGTGTCTCCTTTCTCTCCTTTAATTCCTGGTGGCCCCTTGGATTAAAACAGAAGCACACAGTTGGGTGTGCGTCAGAACCCTTTAAGGCAAAGAGCATCCTGCTGCTCCACATCCTTGTCCCTGCAGTGTTCCAGGGTAATTTACAGCCACAGCATGTGCACAGGGATTCTGCCATCCCAGACATGTGGCAGCCCTTGCCACTACTCCCTGCCAAGCAATGATGATCACTGGAAAGAGAAATGCCTGAATATTCATAGACTATCCTGAGTTGGAAGGGCCCCCACTGGGCTGCTTGAAATAAAAGCCCAAAAAGGAGAGTCTGGACAAAGGAAGGCTTTGGCCAAAATGATTAAGTGCAGGGCCTCATCAGCATAAACCCCACTGATTGTCATCTTTCCCTCTGCAGCTGCTCAGCTGTTAGTGAGGGTGATGTAAATACACAAATCACAGCACTGACACCCATTTCTGAGACAAGTTCTGGCTGTGAAGAGCGAGTGCATAAAAAGGCAACGGAAGAGGTCACATACCACAGGGCCCTGAACTGTGATTCCTTGGGAGCCTGGAGAGCCTTGTTGGCCACTGGGACCTGCTGGTCCTACTTGTCCAGGTGGGCCTGGCTCACCCTGAAAGCAAAGACAAGGAAACAATCATAAGGGAGGAAGTGGTTGGTGCCTGCTCTCCTCACAGGCTTCACTGCAAAGTCTAGGTCAGCATGAGCCATCTACAGGATTCAAGATTAAATTGGGGCACTGAGGGCATCTCCAGTAACCTCAGCTGCCTTTATATTTTTTAGGTCCAAGATTTTGGTCTATCTTTCATGAGAGCAGACAGCAAAGCTGCAGAGGGTGCTTTGCAGAGCAAAGTTCACCTTCCCAAGCAGTTATTCCTGTTATTCAAGGTGGTCAGAGAGCAAAGGGAAACCTTCCTTAGTCCATTTCTGAGATCTGTGTCCATTCTCATTCCTTCCCCCAAATCTCTCCCCTGCAGCTATGCTGCTTTCCCAGATATCACCCCAAAAAAATGGGACCAGTGGTCTGCTCTGGCTCTGCCTTGTGCTGATCCATGGAGCTGTGAACACGTGCACCAGGCTTTGCTACAGTCCCCAGGGCTGGGGGACTCAGACCCAGCCATTCCTCATGCCCACCTCAGGGCTGTGCTTCCCCCTCTGCCTCCCTCCTCACGCTGCTCTGCCCCAGGACAGTACCAGTGTGTCTGGTCAGGAGAATCTGGCAGCACAAAGCCTGACCCTGTAGCAGCACAGCTGCTCTCAGAGGACATTGCATGTACAGTGCATTAATTCAGCACAATCAGGCTCATCATCTCAATCTCCAAAGCCCAACTGAGCATTTAATTAATAATAAGTGATCCCATCCTCCTCTATGTGTTGTTAAGATTCTGCTTAGGCTCAGCTTGGTGCAGTGAGATAATCTCCAGCCTAAGGACTCACCTTGGGTCCTGGCTCCCCCTGTTCCCCCTGAGGTCCTCTCCTCCCAGGGCTGCCCTGCCAGTGGGACACAAAGAACATCATCACATTTATTGCACTGTAACCAGGAGCCTGGGGGACAGAACTCTGTGCACTTCACTGCCCCACACTGAAAGATGTTTCCTGCCCCACAGAGCTAAAAACAAATAGAGGTAAAAAGAAAATTAATTGAGTTATCCAAGAAATGTGGGAAAGGTAAAAAGAAAGCAACAGCCCAGTCCCTCCATGACCAGCATTGGGAACACAGCACTTATTCCCAGCAGAGATGAAGTTTCAACCTGTTTAACCTCCCTCCAACTCCCTCTCAGTGGATCCACACTGAGACAAAGTCTCATATGGACATGGGAACACACTTGAGAAGGAAGAAAAGGGGTGCTCACATCTACACTCCTTTGGAACTCAGTTGGGTTTTATACTCTCCACCCCAGAAATGTGACATGTGCTGAGCTCAGGGACAGACCTGGCTCTGCGAGACCTGGCTTAGCTCTGCCTCTGCCTAACTCTGGGTAGGGAGAAGAAAACAACCTCCTGGCATGACCTCATTTTGTGTGAATTTTTGACATCTTAATCTGAACATTGCTATTCTTGAATCCAAAGAAAATGTGGATTTGAATTGAGAAGCACAGGCAAGGAACTTTGGGAAAGGTGCTTTCAGAAGTGCCCAGAAACTCATTTCAGAAGCCAGCTGGATCTAGTCAGACACACTCATTAAGGACAGTGATAAATACAAGGTGGGACATGTCTTGCTAACTGGAATTTTAAAAATAGCAGTGAGTGCTGTTGTAACTACAGCAAATTACCAAGAGTTCAGTGGTGTGAGGAGAAGGTTATGTGTCAAAACCTGATTTCCTCTAATGCCTTAAAGAGTCCTGCTCTTTAAGGAGTTGTCTGTGGAGATGCTTAAACCACAGGGCAATGCAAGCTGCTAATTATGCACTTAGGATATTGGAGCAAACTGTGACAGTGGAGTGTGCTGTTAATTAATCTTCCACCCGAACGAGCAAGTAATTACTCTGCAATGAGGCACTCTCCTTGCACAGAACTGAACTCACAGCTAAACCATAGGTCAGTGCAGGAGATGACCTTTTCACACTTGAAAAAGGAGGAAAATGTTTCCATTTGTGGTTATTTTCCAGGAGAAAAGCACCTGGAGTGGTTGAACTGAGGTGCTCTGGACAGGCTGTCTGTCAGGTTTCAGCTGGCTTGTACAAATCAAATATTCTTCCCCAGATTTTAAAAAAGCTTTTTTTTTTTTTCTTTTTTTTTTTTTTTTTTAATAGCTGTTTCCTAGTGTTTAACAGGAATATTTTCTCCTGGGATTTAAGCCCATGACAGCTTTCCTGCATCCATAAGGGATAGGGCAGAATTGATGCCCTTTTTCCTGAGCACACTGCATATGTAATGGCTGTTTTCTCTTCCCCCCCATTTCTTCAGGGTTTTTTTGCAAGTGACATTCTCTGAACAGAAAGAGAGCTTTGGGGACAGCCAGGATAGCAAAGTCTCCCCTTTCTCTTTACACTGTCCACCCACACAGACACTCACAAGTCTCCAATTTAACATAGCATCCAGACAGGAAGATTTTTTTTTTGGTGAGTTGTTTTTTCCTTACATTTACAGAGAATTTCAGAGCCTCCAATCCATGAAATCTCTGCAGACACTGAGGGTGACCTGTCCTTCTCTCCTAAGAGGATTAGTGTGGAACCAGGCACTGCTCAGCCTGTTCCCAGCTGCAGCTGTTGTGCTGCCAACTCTCCATCTCCCCATTCCATCACCATCCAAAATCCAAAGGGAAACTCTCAGCCTTGCCCTGGAAAAGCTCCTTGAGTTAGGATGAGAGGAAATGACTTCAATTTGCACCAGGGGAGGTTTAGATTAAACATGAGGATAAAACTTCACCAAAAAGGGCTGTCAAGACCTGGCACAGGCTGCTCAGGGCAGGGGTGGAGTCACCATTTCTGCAGGGATTTAAAAGGTGTAGATGTGGCTCTTGGGGACATGGTTTAGAGCTGGGTTTGACAGCCCTGATTAAGGGGTGGACTCAATGATCTTTAGGATCTTTTCCAACCTGAATGATTCTGTGATTCTAAAATCTCCAAGAGCCCTAGGAGTGTTACCCACATGCCCCAAAAATTGAAGCAACAGCAGCACCTGCAATACACTGGGTGGGAGGGTGGACTTACAGGGGGCCCTGGGGGTCCTGGCAAGCCTGGGCGCCCAGAAGTGCAAGAACAGGCAGGAGCCAAGGTAGGGCAGGTGTCCTCATCCCTCTGAAATGAAATCAAGCCAAAACCAGTCATTAGCAGCTGCACAGCAAGAGCAGGATGGATCACAAGTACAACACTCAGTGTTTCAGAATTCAGTCTTTTACTTGAAGTAAAGCAGAATTTTTTTTCTACTCCACTGAGAGATTTTTGTGAGTAATCGAATGCTTTCTTTTTTCTGTTAAATAACAAATGTAGACAAAAAAAAAAAAAAAAAAAGCTATCAACCTTCCCTGCCTGCAATGTGCAAAACACATATTGGAAGATAATTTTCTCCTTTCTACATATTTATACACCCCACATAGCAGCTCTCTGTGTGGAGAAGAGAAGTGAAAAGTGAAAGGAAGAGTGGGGGATGTTGTGCCTCGGGGCTGAGATGGCAGCAAAGCTGTAGGTCTGCAGGGCTCCTGGATCAGGTTGTGACAGGAAAAATATGCACTGCACCAGGATTGGAAGTTTTCACTCTTTTTGAAACAAACATAGTTTGTTTGCTTCACCAAGAAACACACTGATGTTATTCCCAAGAGGAAAAAAGTGCTCTCCCTCTTAAGTCTATCAAAATCATTTGCAGTGTCACTTCAGTGCCATGGACTTGTCCCATCCTCCCCAGCTTCCTGTCAATGAGCAGAGCAGTGCCCCTTGTCTTACCAGTGCAGGGAGATCACAGCATCTGTCCTGCTCTGCCCCCACACTGCTGCACAAGATCTGCAGAGACTGCAGCTGGAACTGGGAAAAAAAAAAAAAAAAAAAAAAAAAAAAGAGAGTTTGATAAGAAACTAGCATTGACTCCCACCACCCATCACCAAATCTTATGAAGTTCAAGAGATAAAAACAATCTTCAGGGATGATTTGACAGGGCTCTTCTGTGTGGTCCCAATTATAACTGTACCCCAAAAAAGTCACAACATGAGAACTACCCTCAGACTGAGTGTTCCACAAGTCCTCAGGTCTCTGTCTTGCTGAGCAAGTCAACAAAGCAGCTTCACATCACGTCTCCAATTTACTCACAGCTCTGCAAAAGCAGCAGGTTCTCAACTAATTTGCCTTCAGCACCACCAGAATGTGAAAGTAAACTTTGATTTGCTCCCCTTGGGGACATGGGGAGAAGGGTAAATGTGGCAGCAGCATTTTCCAGGGCAGGGATGTGATCCCCTCCCCAAAAACCCCAACCAGTCTCTCTCTGCCTCCCTCGCAACAGCCACATCTTTCCATTAACAAAAAAGCTCACACTGCACAAAGCCAAACAAAATAATGAGGCAGAGATTAATTTTTCTTTCCTTGACACTATTTCTCATCTTTTTTTTTTTTTTTTTCTTTCAGTCCATGCATTTAACAAGGAGAGAGCTGTACAGCCCAGGGAGGGTTACAGATACAGATGAGCCCTGCAGATCAAGTGGCATTTAAAGATTTCTTAAATTAAATAAGGTTCCCTGATAACCAATAATGAGGCACTCTGTCTTCTCAAGGACAGCAGAGCTGTGGAAGATGTGAAATGTTGCTGTGCTTGAAAGGCAATGGCAGTAGGGATGGCACAAGGCTGTTTATTATTCGGCCAGACCTGTCTAGCTGAGCTGCTAGAAGAGAGAATTTGGGAGGGACAAGGAAAGCACAGATTCCTGCCTTGATGGCCACAGGTTTTGATCAAATTGTCAGAGAATTTATTTAGGAAACAAGTAAATACAGATTGAAGACACTGTCCCCTGGTTTGTTACACAGCAGAGCCCATTTCTTACAGGCAATTCCACTTTTTTCCAGGTGTGTCCCAGACCTCTCCCTCTCAGTTTGCAACGGGGGATGCACATGGGACAAAGAGGTTTTACGGTGCTGCTTTGAGGCAAGGGGAGTTATAAATCACCTGATGAGCTGTTTTCCTCTGGACTTCTAGATCTAAAATCAGGGCCAAGGAGCAAGATCTTGATGTCAGTGGTGAATGATTTCCTACAGCCCCCCTAGAATCTTGTGAGTGATTAACTTGCCACTGATTCTGCACATAATTAACACTCCTGCTTTGGGGAGTAAGAATGGAACAGACAGACAGAAGAAGGGAGGTTTTGCCCTGAGGACTGTGCACAGGCCAGGACACCGAGTCCACACATCCCCTTTTCCTGCCCCATCGCAGGGAGCAGCTCCCTGCAGAGCTGTGTGGAGCAGTGAGGACAGCACTCACTGTTGGATTGCGTTTTTTTTTTCAAAGTAGCAGCTGATAAAGAGCCTCTCTACTGGAGATTATTTTCCCCTCATTTGTATTCAGATAGACAAATCAAAAAACACTGGAGACTGGGGCACACCCAGCTCTGCTGCCTTCAGCCACCAGCATTTCCCAGCATTGCTCTGTGTGGGCTGATGTGCCCAAGTTTCCTTGCAGAAGCAATTCCCAAACCCTCCTGTCTGCTTCAGCATCCCAGTGCAGGAGCTGTGCTGCCCCATCCCCGGGGGATGCAGCCAGCAGAAGGCTCCTGTGGGACACACTCCTGCTGCCACCCCCCATCACAGTCCCCACACCAAGGCAGGAGGGACAAAAACGCTCTCCCAGTGCTGGGAAAGCTCATTAAAGCCACAGGGACCAGCGGGATCAGCACAGCAGAGTGGGGAGGCGTTCAGATGGGGGTGATGTGGCACTCCTGCCCGTGTGCCACCCCAGCCAGCTCCAGCAGCACGACCCAGGACTCACGGGCACGGAGCCGCTCCGGGGCCCTCTGGTGCGGGTCACTTTTCCCAGCATGATGAAGCCGGCGCTGGAGACGCTGCCCAGGGTGTTGATGGGCTTCTCTGCTGTTTTCTTACAGTCCACATAGAGCTTGACCTTGAAGTGGCTCACGGCCACGTGCACCTGGCAGCAGGAGGAAGAAGTCGTGTTGGAGCTCTGTGGTGGGATGAGGGGGTCTCCTACTGGCAGCAACACCTTCTGCCCCATCCCCAGCCTGCTGCTGGCACGGGTGGGGTGTTTTTAATGAGTGAATGGATGGAGGGGGCTCAGGAGTAAGTTTTAGTATGTGCTTTCCCCTGTTGATCCCCTCACCTCTCCTTGGGAGAAGCCTTGCTGGAGCTGAATAATGAACCTGCCCACAGATACTCAAGGAAAGAGCTCGTTGCTCATTTGGGTGCAATCCCTTTGCTATGAGGACATAGATAGCCAAAAACCCCGCCCTATTATGAGTGATAAAGTGGCTTTCTCACAAGGCTGGATTCTCTTTTCCTTTCATCCAGAACTAAATGGTTACCAAAATTCTAAATGCTAAAAAAAAAAAAAAAAAATTAAAAAAATTATTTTTCAATTTTTCCTGATTATAAAGAGCTAAAAAACATCTCAGTTTTTGAGGTCTGGGGGAAAAGGGAAAAATCAATACATGGAAATCATATTTTGATCATGAGATCCACCTGAATTCTTTACAATTATGAATTTCATCATATCTAAGAGGTTGGCCACTTCTCTGGCAATCAGGACAAAGCATTTGGATGATCACCCCTCAGTCTGAACAATACTCCCTGACCAGAGTGAGATCATGAGCCACATTTCTCCCTCCCTTGATAAGGACCTTATGAAAGCTCCCATAGAATATCTTCTTCACTTCCTGCTCGTCAAAGGAGACTTCCTGTAAATCAGCCTTGTAGTCATGATTGAAATAGGTCAAGGATTTCTTACTGGCTGCAGGGAAGATAGGACAAATAACGGCTTAGAAATTGATTTCACACATATATACAGTAGTAAATAATTAGCCTTAAACATGGTGGAAGATTTCCTATATTATCAAGAAGTACTTCTAAACAATGGAAAAAATATGTAAAAATAAAGAATATGCTGCAAGTAGAATAGAAATAAAAATGTCTTTCAATTGCACTGGGCATGTTTTAAATGTGAGGTTGTGGCAGCCACGACAAAGCTTCCCAAGAAGCTGCTGCTGAGTAAGGAAACCATTAAAACATCCAAGCGAGTCCTGCTGCTTGCAAGATGTACGGAAGCACCCGAATTTAATGCATTTAGCAAGAAATCTTACGGTCCAGGTTAACACCCAGGAGAGGCTGGAAGTCCTCGTCCGTGACCTGCCACACAGCAAAGGGCTCCTTGGGGGTGTCGGGCAGCAGGCGCAGCAGGATGACGATGGTGTGCTCGGGTGGGATGGCAAACAGGTGGACGTCACTGGAATGGCACAAAGCAAGGGAACATCACCACCAGAAACATCCCTGTGTTTGCTGGGCAGGGAGGGGCTGGCAAAGCTTTGCTCCCAGGAGATGATGGTGATATGAAGAGAAAGAGCCTGGACCTGCTGTGCCTGGACCACTCTGTGGTGAGTGATGAGCACTCGTGGGCCTTCTCCTCACACCTGGGGGATGCTCAGCTGGAGCAGTTGGTGTCAATCCATCACTGCCAGAGCTGCCTCAGGGAATGCCAAGCCACAGCGAATGCAGCCTCAATGCTTTTGAGATGAGAGCTCAGTGGAGGCTTACAAAGCATCCCTGCCAGGTTCCAAAGCACTCCCCCAGGTCTTCTCTTCAAGGAGGAGGAATGGTTGCCATATATCATGGCGTAAATCTTTAAACCCTGGCACAAAACCCTTGGCTTAGGGACATGGTTTAGTGGCAGACCTGGCAGCATTAAGGTAATGGTTGAACTCTGTGATTCTCCCAACCTAAATGATTCTATTATCCTAAACCAGTGCAAATGCCCTTCAGGGATAAGCACTGAGCCCACAGAAAAGCCTCCTCTGGGTCCCCACATCCCAGCTGCAGGATTTAGGCTCAGCAGCAGTGAGAGGATACAAGGCAATAAGGGAAGGTCAAATTGGTTTTGCCTGAAACACGCCTGTAATCTGAAACAGGACACACTGGCACAGCATAAACACAACCCATCAGACATCTTTTCAGGACTGATTCATAAATAATATAAGTTTTTTTTCTTTCTCACTCAGTTTCTGGAGGGGTAGTGTCCTTGGAAAGGCATCTGTAAGAGCCGAACAAAAGGATTTGCCCATCATTTCCTGAGTATTTATACCAAAGGGTTCTCTGAATCTCCCCCACTCTGTTTACTCTAAGAAGCTTTGCCTCTTTAACTAAGATTAAGCGGAGTCAGTGGCTCAGTAATTAGGCTTTAAACAAAGTAGCAATGAATGTCAGGAGTCAGATCACTCCTGATTCATAATCATAAAAAAGGAATGAGGTCACAGGAGCTGCCTGGCTTGCTTGGGACCCTGTGGAGAAGCTTCATATGCAACGGAATGAGGTCAAGCCACAAGCCAGAGCTAATGGTTATTCCCTCCCATCAGTGCAGCCCAGGCTGCAGAGAGCAGCTACGAGAGTGATATTTTCTAAAGCAAAGATCTCTCTCCAAACCAGAGCTATTTGGGAGAAGGGATTGAAGATGAAAATGTGACCTCAAACTGCCATCCCTGAAATGTAGGTGGCTGTGGACAGAATGCCTAAAGACTGGTGCAGTGTCCATACGTGACATGATCCTCATGTCCATCACAGCAACTAAAAAGCTGGAAAAAAGTGATTTTGTAGAAACCAAAAACAGCACTGTGAAAATGTTTGGCTGTACAAATGCATAATAAATACTATTGTGTCCCCTTAATTTCTACATGACAACTCATCTTGAGGAAAGTCAGGGGTTTATTTATTAATGCATTAAGTAAAAACCCTCTGGCTATTTTTTCAATTTACCAATGATTTGATTTAGCTCATCATATTTATCATTTCATTTGGAAGCTGCCAGCAGGGCTGCACAATTCCTCCCCAAAATGACCTTCCTTTGCCGTGCACATGGCATGAGGCTGAGGATGAGGATGGCAAGAGCCAGAGCTCTGCTCCCACCTGGTCCTCTGGGTGAGCTGAATGTCCCTGAACAGGGTGAAGGTGCGGGAGCCGCTGAATACAAAGGGCTCCATGGCCACGCCTTTAATGGAGGAATATTCCTTCTCTACCAAGCCAAAAACTTCCATCATATCAAATCCTGGAACAAAGGAAAACAGAGAAATCAGTGGTTAGGCAGCAGTGCAAAAGCAGTGTCTTTGAAGAGCAGGTTGAATTAGCACAGAGAAGGCTGCAGGAGAAAATGCCCTGCATGACACAACATCAGCTCCAGTGTACCCCTCAAATGGCAGCCAAGGAAAAGGAGATTGTGTGCACATTTCTTGTAATCTCTTCCTCTTGAAGGAGAGTGGACAAAAGATGGAGGCTTTCACAACTGTGTTTTCAAATCTTCAGGATGAAAAAAAGCCCCCAATGAGAAAGATGTTACTCCAATGATTTCTTCCTTTCAACTACACAAAAAGTATTATCTTCAAAAGGCGTGGAATCAGCCCAGTAATTGCTAGCAGGGAGAGAAAATGATTTCTACTCTGAAACGCCTTATGCGTAAGAGACAGAAGAAAATAGGAAAAAAACTTTAAAATACAAACTTTTCCATTTCTCTCTATTTTCAGAAGACACCCAGGGCTGACCTGTCTTGTGTGGGCTACAGAGATTCCCCTCTGACACCTTCTCTGGCTCATGCAGCTTCACCTCTCTCCCCCAGCTCATCATTAAAGCTCCAAGTCATTTTCATTTCAGTTCAGTAAGACAAGATCTCACTGTTTGGATTCTGTTTGAGTTTATCTGAGTTTGCACCAGACTGGGATGAAGGAGATTGTTCTTTCTTGAGCAAATGGAAGGGCTTCATTTCAGTGTGGTGGTTTCAGTCTGGATTCCCTCACCCCTTCACCATTCACAATCTTCTGCAGTTTCTTGGCTTGAGTTTTTATTTCACCTGGGGGCTGGCCCAGGGTGCTTTTATTTCATTATTTTTTCATATCCCAGCAGTACAAGGGAGTTTGCCAAAATAAATGACCTACTTGAGGGCCATTCATCTCTGGTATGGAGCTTCTGATACTGAGACTCCCTTTAAAATGCACAGGAAGAGAAGGCTTGAGTCACAATTAAAAACATATTGAAATATAATCCCATTATTCTCACAGAGTCATGGAATCATAGAACAGCTTGAGTTGGAAGGGACCTTAAAGATCATCTAGTTCCATGGGCAGGGATGTTACCTGCAAGATCAGGCCAACCTGGCCTTGGGCAAGGTGAAATGACTCAGCTGTGGAGTAACCAGACCTGAGAACTGCAGCCAGTCCCTCAGCTCACCTGTAACTCAGAACTCTCTGGGAAGGAGGTGACACCCCTTTCTAAGCAGAATTTACTGCTTTCACAGAAAAAAACCAATCGCAACAAACCCAACAGCAGGAACAGTTCTCATGGCACAGACAGGAAAAAGGGGAACCCAGCAAAATCTGTGCAGCCTGAGTGCAGAGAGCTCCCTGGGCAGCGAGACCTCCTCTGGAGGATGCACAGGAGATCCCAGGGACAGACTGAGAGGTTTGGAGTTTGATAGTCTGAGGAGCCTTTGTGAGATAGGAATTCAAATCCTCTTGGAATTCAAGGGCTGTTTGCAGCTTCACCTCCTCAAGGCTGGTGAAAATCCTGGTGTTAAGCACTAACAGCCGAGAGCACAACTCAGGTACTGCAAAATATTCTTCTACCTGATAAAAGATAAGTTCCAATTTTGGTTCTCACACTTCTCCCCTTTTCCTTGGGACATTTTTCCCACACTCAGCTCTTGCATATGTCTCCAAATCAAGACCAGGCAGTGGTTTCAGTCACAGCCCAGCAGCACCAGGGCTTGATCTGCTACTGTACCTCTTATGGAACCTTCCATGGAGGTCATGGTGGGGCAGGCTGTGAGAAGAGAATAAAAGGGGAAAAATATTAGAGGGGAAAAAAAAAAAGACAGCAGGGGATTATGGAAGCAAAATGAACATAGTTCCTTTAGACAGAGCAAAGCAAAAACATAGCAAAATTTATAATATCCTGCAGCTTCATTCAGAGCTTGGACTTTAACCTTGTTTATATATATATATGGAGAAGGAGAGAATTGATTTTTATGCAAACATAAAAGCTGATTCCTGGCTTGCCTATCACCAAAATAAAAATAGTGTCTTTCATCATCAAACATCTCCATGATCACTTTCTTTTGACTAACTCAGCTGGCACCTGATGATATGCAATACAAGAGAGCATCATTTTGGCAAGTTTTTTTTTTTTTTAAACAGACATCAAAACATTTCTTTTTCTTTTAACAGTGCCTTAGTAGTGTGGTAAAATAAAGATATATGCAGTTTCAAATTTTGTACCTGCGATTAAAAATACACACAGCAAAAAAAAAATATATCTCAACTCGAGAGTCTGGCTTTTGATTTCTTTCAGAAAACAGAGAGGGTTTTGAAAATTTTTGCAGTTTGTCTTTCAGAAATCCTCTTGATGAATCCTCTGAGATGCCACAGGATAAAAAGCAAGACCAGAGAAGACATGGGGGTGTGAAGCTGGGAGATGAGGCACCAGGGCTGTGAGCACTCTGTTTAAAGGCTCAGGTAAAGGGGTGTTTTAGAAAACAGCTCATGAATGCTATTTTCAATCATCTGCTGCCATGTAAATCCCAGGCCATGGATGCCAGATGGAGCTGGACAAAGGGAATGCTTGACGCAAAATGAGAAATGTCCCTGGAAATCAAGGACACTCGACAGGATGGGCTGTTTCACAAGGAGCTTTCTCGGTCATCAGGATAATAGAATCTAAGAGATCATTGTACTGAGGCTTCAGCATGGCCTTGCCTTTCTTCCATCAATGCCATTTCTTACCTCAGCAGCAGCCTAACTTTTGTAAAATGTGTAAAACATTTAAAGGAGGTGATTTACTTGCCCCAAAAGACATGAGATTTCTAAGCCTGTAAGAGTTTCAATGCCATTCCTCATGGTGAACAAAGGGCACCCAAACCTATGACTCTGATAGCCACAGGACCACTAAAGCCAGGATTTAAACCACAAAGACTTACAAGGTGCTGTGACATCTGTTGTTCCAACTGATGCTTATTTTTTTATATACCATAATTCCTGTAGAATTGGGTGTAAACTATTGAATTGATCTATGGAAATCCATTAAAAACTCAGTTTCTGAAACTTCAGCCTTGCAATGCTGAGCCTGACCAGCCCTTGCATGCAGGATCTTCAGCCTATACACTGCTCTTTCCCTTCTCCTTCCAGAAACCAACTTTTCTAAATCTTAGAGAATGGTTTGGGTTGGAAGGGACCTTAAACTCATCTTGTTCCACCCCCTTCCATGGGCAGGGACACCTTCCACTATCCCAGGTTGCTCCAAGCTCCATCCAACCTGGCCTTGGACACTTCCAGGGATGGGGCAGCCACAGCTTCTCTGGGCACCCTGTGCCAGGGCCTCCCCACCCTCACAGGGAAGAATTCCTTCCTGACATCTAATCCAAACCTGCTCTTTGTCAGTTTGAAGCCATCACCCCTTTTTCTATCACTCCACCCCCTTGTACAAAATCCCTCTCCAGCTCTGTCAGAACTGAAGCATGTTGAATAAAAAACAAAAAAGAAATGATCCCAAGAAAGCTGTAAACTTGCCCATTTTCCAGGCATCTGACCTTGTTCGGGAGTCAGCGAGCTCATTCTGACCCAGAGTCCCTCTTGCTTACATCCCTGGCAATTCTCCCCTCGTTCCCAGCTGGCAGCACTGGGATTGCTCACAGCTCTTTGATCAGGCAATGCTCAGCTTGTGTGAAGCCTCTCAGAGTCAGGGCAAGGATCCCTGACTCTGGCAGTTTCACTTCTGCTTTGAAGATTTTTTTCCCTAGACTTTCCAGCCTGAGATTCCTGTTGTCTTGTTATTTCCTTTGGTTTTTGTTTTTCTCTCCAAATCCCAGCCCAATGCAGTTATTCACTGTTCCATGAACACTCACTCCTGCAACATCAGATCATTTCTCTCAATAATTTGGTTATGTATCAATATTGGAGTTTTTATTGCACATCCAACTGTTTTCCCAGCATTGTTACATATTGTATCTCCTTCTTCAAAAAAAAAAAGTACTTCATAAAACATAAAGAATTTAGTATTTCTTCCATTGTCTTTTCAGTTATCATAGCCAAACAGCTATATTAAATTCTACAAGGTGACTCATCAGCCTTTTGAGAGATTGTTTTCTGCTTGAAAGTTCACAGGACTTTTCCAGTGTGATCTGAACACCTCAATAACACTTGAAAACTTAATCTGCTTTGTCCTTTGTTGGCTATAAACTCATTTTTTTTACATCTAAGCTGCCTCATTCTTCAATCTTGACTTCACTCAATAATTTTTTTAAAACTGATATTTTGCTTGGAATAGTTTCAAATAGTCAGGAAAAGCCAGCAGTGCCACAATATCTGCATTGTGATATTTACTTATTAAAAACTTTTTATAACCCCATTAATTCAACATTTCTCACTAATCCATTTCATAGTTTGCTTTCTATCAGCTATGAGAGCATATGCTCATTAAATTTAATAAGGGACTTAACAGGGAATTTTAATTTAAAACATGTCACACTTCCCTGCACTACATTTTGGTCAAGTTGTGCAGAAATCCTCTAAAATACCGTTGGTCTCTTTACTGAGCCTGATGTTAAGAAGTTCTGTGGTTTCTGGTTGTCCTTGGGTTGTCCCCAAGGGCATCTGTCAAGAGCTGATGGACCCCTCCTGCTGCTCTGCAGAGCCCACACTCTGCTGTTTGCTCCTGAATTACAAACCAACAGCAAAGCAGGGCTTTAGAGGAGATGATTTACCCTCTGCCTTAGGTGGGATGAATCCTCGGATGGAAGGGAATTTAGACAGCACCGGAGCTGAAAGAGAAACCAGTCATAGAATCAGAAAGTTGGAAAAGGCCTTGAAGACCATCAAGTCCAACTTTTGACCAAAACCCACCACATCCACTCAGCCACATCAGGAAGGGACACATCTGCTCAGTTTTTAACACTTCCAGGGATAGTGACTCCACCACTTCTCTGGGGAGCATTTTCCAATAATTAACCACTTTTTCAGTGAAGAAATGTTTCCTAATATCTGACCTGAACCTCTCCTGGCCCAACTTGAGTCTATGCCTGAGCTGTGTTATTCAAGATTGTGATGCCAGGCTCAAAACCCAACAGGCCACCAGCACTCTGCACTCATCCCAGAACTGTCAATAACTCACAGGAGTACAGAAACTGGGGCAGGATTTTCACTTTTCAAGGCTCATATTCTATTGCTGAGCAAAACCCTGGCTTCAGGCAGAGCCCAGTGCAAGTGAGGCCATCACTGTCCCAGCAGAGGTGGCCTCGAGGTGACGGATGGAGGAGGTGCCCGTTGCAGCTGAGCCCTGTACCTGTCCGGCCCGTCGTGGAGGTGTTCTCGCTCTCTCCCGTGTAGTGGATGGCAGAAATGGTCACCTTGTAGGCTCGATCAGGCAGCAGGGACTGCAGGGTCACACTGCTGCTTTTGCCAGGAGCCATGATCTACAACGGGGGAAGAAAAGATCCCAGTGATTTGGGGTTCTCATTCCAGCTCCCACTCACAGCCCAGAGTTAGGTGGAGCTCAGAGCAGCATTCCTGCTTGGCTCTGCCCACGAGGCTTGGCTGTGTGTTGCTGTTGGACTAGCAAGAGGAAAAGCATTTTCCCATATAAAGACCCCACTATTCCCCAGGGAAATGCAGCAGAAGTGCCTTATAACAGGATTATCAGGCTGTTTAAGTAGGGAATCTTTTAAAAGAATTATATTTAACCTCTCTAAGCCAGAGGGGCAGTAGGTTTATTCCCCACGCCTCTGCCTTCAAGAGTTCCCTCCCCAGTTCAGGGAGCAGAGAAAGTTGTGTTATTGGTGGCTTTGATGGAGAAAAATATCTTAATTACAAAAGTGCCTTGAAGTTCTGTTTACAAAGCAACACATCAGCAAGGAGAGATTTGGTTTTGAGCTCTTATATCCTAAACCTGGCTGGAGTGAGCAGAGTTCCTCTGGTCATATTGTCCCCACGGGCCTCTGGCCCAGTGTCTGTCCCCCACAAAGGAGCTGGACACTCACAGTTTGCTGGGCAGCAGCATCAGAAACAGGGCTGTAGGTGATTTTGTAGTGCTGAACTCGGCCATCAGGAGGGGTCCAGTGCACCTGGAGGCTGCTGGGGGTCTCAGAGTCGATGAAGAGGTTGGTGGGTGGGCTCCGGGAATCTGTGACAGGGATGGAAGGTGAGCAGCACAAAAAGCAGGGAGAAATCTCTGTAAATGGAGCCAGCAGTGTTTGCTTCCAGGCCCATTTCTGAACGCCTCAGCGCTCTGCTGTGCAGGTAACCAACACTCAGGGCAGCCACAAGCACCCAGGCAAGAGGGAAAAAAATTCTGGGTGGATGGGGATTGCCCAGCTACAACACACCACAACTCAAACATTCAGCAATTCCAAGCCTAGGACACAGGAAAAATTCTTGCAAAGGTGAAAGAGTGCCTGGAAGCACAAGGCAAAGAGACCCATTGTGCACATCATGAACAAACACCAAGGCTGCTTGAACTGGAACTGAGTTTCATCAAGCTGGACAAACAGCTTTACTGGCAATTAAACCTGGATCACACATCAGAGTTAATCCATCATCATTTCTAATATTTTTCAGCTTTTTCTGTTTTAAAATTACTCTCTAAAAAAAAAAAAAAAACACAACACCCAGAGCATCCAGCACACCAGAGTTCTGTCTAGAGCTTCTGACACCCACAGCCCTGGAATGGGTCACACACAGTGCCTGAGCTACCCCCTCTTCTCTGGCTCTGTCCTAGGATGGCTGGATGGATTCTAAACAGGTGATGGGCTGAGCCAGACAGCCAGAAAAGGATTTGCCAGAGACCATAGCTGAGCAATTTTTAATTACATAAATGCATTTCTTTCCCTGGGGTCCTACTGTGCAGCAAACTGGATCTGATGACAGAGGGTCTTATGCTGGAGGGATTTCTCTGAGCAGAGGTTGAAAGGGAGGAAGGGAAAGGCAGAGGGGGCAAAATCAGGTCAAAAAGAGGCTCAAGAACATGGGGTCATCTGCTCCTGGGGCTTGTTTCCAAGCATAAAATCATGTGTCTGTCCTTGAACTCATGCTGGTGTGAAGACTCGGAAGTTCTGAGCAGAGAAAAAGAAGAATTTATTCAGAAGACACTAAAAATGATGGGTGAGCCCTAAAGACAGTCAAAGAAACACACTAAGGTGATGAGGTTCGTATTCTGCACTTTTCCTGTCAGGATGTTCTGCCCACCCAGCAAAGCCTGGGGTGACCTTAAAGCACAGGTTGAGTGAAGATCATTTGCATCTTCATTGATCCTCCTTCTCTTTTGTTTATAAAATGAGCTTACTTTTACTGAGGCTGAACTGAGATTGCAGCAGCTGAATCAGGCTGGAGGTGTTGCTGTGCACCACCACGAGGTAAAGCAGAGAAGAAAACAAGAACAAGCAGCATTTTTATTAGCCAGTGAGGTATCTTTGCTGCCTGCACTGGCTATTTACTTCACCTGAGGTAAGGGGAGAATGCTTAAGTGAACTTTAAAGGGAGAGTTAGGGGAAGTCTTTAGAGTCAGGTTTATTCTGGAAAGCCCTCAGGCCTGACAGAATTTGATGGCATGGTTCTGACAGACAGGGGACAGACAGGCCACTTCCTGAAGCTGCCCTGGAGGATAGAAGCATCTCTGCCAGCATTTGTGTCTTTGTTTGCCTCTTCAACCTCTGCTCCTCCACAGGAGCAATCCCTGTGTGCTCTCAGGTCTAACCAGCATCACAGGCACACAAATACTCAAATAAGAATCAAACCCTGGGCCCCACTCCACCCAAATGCTCACCTGCAATGATTATTATATATGAACTACAAGCCATGTGTTTTCCTGCCGTGGGTTGAAGCTTCATTCCCACATTTCAATCTCTTTTATTTTCCATGCATACTCTGTTAGGAGCAGTGTATCCTCACTGAGGAGCTGGAAAAAGAGATTTCCCCACAGCTTAGCTGGAGGAGCAGGGCACACAAGCACTTTATAAAACATTGCAGTGCAAAGCCAACCAGGATAGCTCAGCCCACTTTCAGCAGCAGTTCCCATCCAAATTGCCCTCTCCTTGTCATTCAGGACTATCAAGGGGCTCTTTTCTTTTGCTCAAGTTCTTTTTCCCCAGCCTGGATGAAAGAACTCTCCCTCAGCACAAAAGAAGGTCCTTGTCTGATTCTCAGCAGGACTAAAGCCACCCCTTCCAGCATTTTCCAATAATCACCATTCAGCAACACCTCCATGTCCCAGCAGATTCCTCCAGGAAAGCATCATCCGCACTCCCTGTGCTTGCTTGGAAGGTTTGTGTTTGAAGTACCACTAAGTTGTTTATTAGTATGACAAGTGATGACTGTGAAAGCCTTTGGTCAAGGATAAGGACTTTGCTACACTTGACAATTTATAAAACAGACTGAAAGGAGAGCTCAACTCAAATGAGAATTCAGTCTAAATAGAACAGAGAGGGAAAAAAAGGAACATCAGAACCGTGGGTAAGCAGCACATTTTGACAATTTTGTTGTCTGTGGGAAATACATCAGCATCCTTTTGTTTCTGCTCTGCCTCTTGGAAAGTCTACAGGGAAAAGTTTGCTAACTGGGTTACTGAAAATAATCCCAAACTTTTTTCTTTCCTCCAGTCAAAACAAAGAATTTTAAAAAATCCAATATCTCCAAGACAAGAAAGGACCTGTATCATACCAATGTCTCCAAATTTTCTTTTCCAGCTAAAGTTACTCACTGATTTTGAGTTCATAAAATGACAAATCCCAAACCATAACTTTGAAACAACTTTTTCTCCTACCAGAATGATGAGTGACCTCATCCCAGTCTCCTTCCAAATGATACAACACAGTGATGAGAGTTGTTTGTTTTTATAGGAAGATGATATTTCTGGTGACCTGTATTTTGTGAGGGATTGGTGTCTGCAGGGTCCCATGAACATAACACATTTGGTCTCAAAATGGGTGTTTCAGGTGAGACAAGAGGCATTACTGGTCCTGGATAAAATGAAGTTGGTGTTTTTCCCTCACCCCAGGGGCAGTGCTTGGTTCCATTTCACAAAACCATAGGCAAAGAGACCTGGCAATTTTTTCCCTTGACCTTCAAAGAAGAAAGTATTCCAGGGAAGCTGAAGGACAGGGAGAGGATCTTGTGTTACCTGTTCCTGCTGAGTTTCACTTCAGTCCTTGCCCTTAAACTTCAGCATTTCTTGGAAATTCTACCAAGATATTTTTAAGAAAAACTTCATGACTTGACCTATCCTTACACAAAGGGATGTTGCCAAGGGAGGAAAAAGAGAAAAGCAATGATGAAAGCAAAAGAAAGCACTTCCTCCCTCCCACAACCTCCTCTGGCACACACTTTTGGGATTGGTCAGCACAGCCTGATCAATGCTGTTCACCAAAGTCTGCCATCCTGAGGAGAAGCAGAGAGCTTTCATCACTGTTTCAGCCCTCAGAATCCCATTTTATAATGAAAATTAAGGGGAAGAGGGCTCAAGAATCAGACCAAGAGGTCTGGGTTTTCAGATAACATCAGAGATTCCCGTGCTGTGTATAAATGAGTTGCTCTCCACCAGCTCTGATGGTAGACTAACACCACTGGACATCCTGACCAAGCACAGTACAGAGTGCTTGAAACACTGAAAATTTGAAATATAACCATATCCCAGGAGTTCTCAGAGTCCTGCCTATTGCCACATCATCCCATACATTCATTGCTCAAGCCTTCAGCAATTTTCTGGCACCCCCAAGTTTCCCCTGGCCTGCCCCAGAGCAGCTCTGGAAATCCCCAGCCACCCCTTCTGTGCCACTTCTCTGTGGGCACTTCTTACTTTAAACACTAGAAAAGAATTAGCATCAAAACCATTGATTTCACATGCAAATACTGGCTGGGAGGAGTGTGGCAGTGTCCTGAGTGCTCCTGCACAGGGACCAGCAGCACCCAGGCACTGAGCCCTGTGCTGGCTGCCCAGCTGCACACCTGGCTTTCTGGAGAATTCTATTTTCTTCATGCAGAAGGCAGAGCCTGACAATTCCCAAGGCTCCTGCACAAGGACAGCAGCTGACAAGCAGAAATCAAATTGCTTTCCCTGCTCTGCTGGGGTGCCAGCAGCAGCAAGGACTGGCTTGTGCAAATGTGCCTAGAAGGGCACTGTCACGTGTCATTTTGTTGGGCTGAGAGAGCTCCTCTGACACTTCATAATTCATAGCTTAAAACATAGTAATTAATTTTCCTACATCCTCCAAACAGCTCTAATTGTCCTCTTGTCGTCATATATCAGTAGGATGCTTGCTTTTCTTTTTTTCTTTTGTCAGTATGCAGCTCCAAGGTACTTGTCTGAGGTAGCTTCCTATTAAAAATGGTTTTATTATTTATTATTAATAAAACCTGAGCTTCTTATTCCAAGATTACCATTTACTTCAAGCTTCATCAGCTCAACATCAGCCAAAATGAGTTTATTCTGCAGAGGAGGATGAGATCTGAGAGGGGAGGGAGGACGGCTGGTGTTGAAGTGCTCCATTCACTTCCAACAAAGCCATTTTACAGGCAATATTAATTACCAGGACCAGTGGGAGTGCCACTTTTTAACCTCATATCCTGCCTGCACAAAGCCAGATTTAGACAATGCTTCCAAGGCAGAGTGTGCCTGCAGGATTGCCTCCCAGATTTGTAAACGCCCTCAGTGAGGCACAGCTCAGCCATGACAGAGCCCAGGAAATCCTCACCCTCCCTACAGGCAATATTTTATTAACAAGAACCATTCCTTAGGCAGCACATGGACACGTTCAGCTGGACACCCTCAGAATTCATTTCCATCCATGCACTACACAGAGGCAGGGGAGGGATGAAATGTATTCCATGTGGAACACGTGCAGGGATTATCATCTGTGCGCCAGCCTGATGTGATTGTCCAGCCGCTTGTCCTCAGGACAGATTGAGAACATTTTCAAACAGAAAGCCTAAATATCTCTAGCTTTTTTCAGACATTTGAGTTTGTGTTTTCAGATCTGGAGGTGACCAGTCTGAGCTGCACGTGTGAGGGACCCATGCCCTGTTTGCCATCCTTGGGCTGTGGATGCCAGCACTGGTCACTTACTGGTCCTGTGGTGAACAGAAACGGTGTCGCTTCGAGCACCATCTTTGTAGTAGGCCCAGATGGATATTTTGTAGTCAGTGTTCTTCTGCAGGCCGGGCAGGATGGCCGTGGCCACGTTTCCAGCCAGGGAGAGCTGCAGAAGGAGAGGAAAGGAGTCAGCCCCACTGCCAGGCATCCCCAGGCTGGCTCATGCCACCCAGGTGCCGGGCTCACAGATTGTCCCTGGGCACAAATGAGTTTTGGGGCCAAAGTTTTGTTTGGGGCTGCACACGTGCAGGCAAAGGCAGAATTCCAGCAGTGAATAATGCAGAGCAGATGCCTGTGCATGGCAGCCCAGTTATGATCAGCAGCTCCTACAGCACCACAGCACAGAGCTCTGACACAAAGCAGTGCCTGCCTGCAGCACAGAGTCCCTTTGCTGAGTTTCCAGCTTCTAGGGAAGCTGGGGACAGAAGCCCCAGTACCCCTCTGTTCCAGCCCAAATAGAACATGTTTGGTCTCACTCATTGCAGGAGAGACTTTGGGTATTAAGCCTAGATTTAAACTGCTGTTTGACCTCATACTGAAAATAGGGGCTTCAGGTGGAAGAGGGCACCTGGTCCATCCTGCCACACCTGCACCAGCTCTGTCTTTTGTCATTCTCCTCTGTGTGCTCCTTACTTGGACCTCATCCTTCCCAAAGAGCAGAATCCCAAAAGTATCAGTGGTTCCTAGCACTGAGGAGAGAAAATGCTCCACCTTCTTAGAAGCAATACCTCCAGCTATAAATACTTGAGTATTGTCCTTTTCTTATCCACATCATCTTGACATTGGGGACTGGTGATCCTCTGCAACCCCAGATCTTTTTCTACTGAATTGCTTCTTAGCTATTTGTTCTACATCCTGTATACCTATGGTTAATTATTCCTGCCTAAGCTTAATACTTTTGGCTTGTCCCTCTTAAATTTCATCCTTGAGGTTTCCCAGAACACTTCTGCAATCTTCCCAGAGCCTGCAGGACTCTGCCCTGCTGTCCCCTCCTGCTTCCAGCCCTCAAGGTGACTGCTCCACTTTAGCCAGACCCAGGAGGGATCCTGCTGAACTGTTCAATTGCTGGAGTGCGTTTCCCTGAACACTTTTGCACAGCTCTCTGCCACTCCAGCAGGTGAGCTCAGAGCCAGCCCAGCCTGCCCAGAGCTGTGTGTGGGCTCATACCTCCTGAGGCTTCTCTCCACTGGCTGTGCTCCACTTGATCTGATAGACAACCACATCCGAGGCAGCGACAGCTTCCCACTGCAGGCGGAGGCTGTTCCCGGAGAGCTCAGTGACCTTCAGAGCACGAGGAGGAGGGACCTTCACTGAGGGGGGCACAAGGAACAGGAGCTGAAGTGCAGGCTCTGACAGCACCCTGTCAGAGCCAAGGTGGGGAGCAGATGGCTGGGGAGCAAAACATCAACCAAGCAGATGTCTGAGACCAGCCTGTCTGTCGCTTCTTCAGACCCATATGACAACAGTCATCAGGACAGACAGGGGTAAATTATTTTTAAAGCCCTAATTAAGACAGGTTATCTGGTTTATGGAGAGCACACATATCACATCGGTTTTGTAAAGGGAAGAAGGCTAGGAGGGCTCTCAAGGATGCAGAGGTTAGTGATACATCATGCTTTTCTTCATTTGCTTTTCTTTATCCCTTCCACCTCATTTTGAGCATAACACAGTTGGACATATTCCACACACAAAGAACAGCAGCCATCTGTGCTCTGTGCAAGAGTTTTGGCCACGAGCTGCTGGGGCCAGTCTGCAAAACATCTGAGTTCAGAGACACACAAACCAACTTTGTCACCTCTTACTGAGGCCAGAAGTATTCCTGTTCCTTACTTACAGGTGGTGACATTGCCAGTAATTGGAAAGGAGTCCCCTTCATCGTACGTAGATCTGACACTGATGAAGTATTGAGTGAGGGAGGACAGAGGTCTCAGGACAGTGGATGTTGCAGTGCCAGGAACTTCCACCTGCAGTGGGGGAGTTGTGTGAGTGCTCTAAGAGACAGGCTGAGACACCTGGGCTTGGTCAGCCTGAAGAAAATGAGACACTTTATTGCAGCCTTTCAGTATTTAAAGGGAGATTACAAGAAAGATGGGAACAGACTTCTTTAGCAAGGCCTGATGCTATAGGACAAGAGGTCCTGGCTTTAAACTAAAAGATGTAGATTTAGATGAGGTATAAGGAAGACTTTTACAACAAAGGTGGTAAAACACTGGCACAGGTTACCCAGAGAGGTGGTGGATGCCCCATCCCTGGAAACATTCAAGGCCAGATTGGATGGGGATCTGAGCAACCTGATGTAGATGGAAATGTCCCTTCTCACTGCAGGGGAGTTGGACTAGATGGTTATGGATGTCCCCTCCAACCCAAAGCATCCTGTGACTCTAGAGGGTACAGCTGCACAGAGGGCAGCATGTGGTGATAACTGCAGCAAAAGCATCCATTTCAGAGTAAAAACTCTGCCAGCACACGGGCTCTCCCTGAACCATGCAGCTGAAGGAGAACAGGGCGTTATCCCACTTCCCAAGTTTCTTTTTCTCCCCCCAGCCCTTGAGGACTCACCTGTCCAGCGTTGCCCCCTCTGCTAGAGACATAAGTGACGTGGTGAGCGCGCACGGCCGGGGCTGCGGGCTCCCAGCTGACCCGCACGGACGCGTGGCTGAGCTCCGAGAAGCTCAGGTACCTGGGAGGACTCAAGGCCACTGCAACAACAGTTAGTGACAGCACCCCGAGCCTTCACTGGCTTGCATAAAGGAAATGCCACCCACTGCCTCCTGCTGCTCTTACATGATCCCACCTTGAACTAAGAGGCTCGTTCATTATGCAGGAAAATATTCCCTTTATTCACTCTGATGCCTTGTGAAGGCTCACCTAGAACAGAGACTAGATGGAGTTAAAGAATAAAGTAGGGATTTATTAGAAGGCCTCCATGGATCCACCTTGGGCAGCACAAGAGCTTAGCCAGGGCTGCACCCAAGATGAACCAAAATGGTCACAAAATGGATGACTGCTCACGGGGTCTCTCACTTCTGTAAGTTCTGGTGCATTTGCATATTGGAGTTAATTGTCCAATTATAGGTTTAGCATATGAAGTCCCATCCTTGTTTTTTTCTCTTCAGTCCATCATTGTTTGTGCTCTTGGGCCTGAAATTTGGATCATTTGTCCTTGGTCCCCAGCTAAAGAAGGAATTGTTTTGTCTCCCTGCTCTGTGAAGAGAGCTCACCATCCCCTAATATGAAGCTCAGAAGTGCACACTAAAGCAGTACAGAATCTGAAAAATATAAAAGCTAAACCTGAGGCATCAACTACCACGTGTACATCTGGGAGGTTACGAAGGACTGCCACAGATTTAGGTGAGGAAACAGCCAGATGATCACCTTTTCTCCCCCATACAACAAAGACTTCAAGGAACACCTCTTTCAGGGGTCCTTTATTACCAGGGGAGCACCACTCCTTTTTCACAGCTTACCCTGCAATTAGAGATCCCCTTGGGGAGCAATATCCGCTTCAGATCCAGCAGAAAAAGGCAGCATGTGTACAAGCCACATGCACAATATGGGAAGCACCTCATTGAACACATCTCTCCTGCCCTGAGTGTTTAATAACAGCTCAGTAAGCAGCAGCAGCACTTACGGGTGGTTTCCTGGATGCTGGCTGGATCACTGGCATCTTCCCCATACATGGCATACACTGCCACGGAGTACCCAGTGCTGGGGGACAGCCCCTCCAGCAGCACCTCGGGCTGGGTCACCTTCACCTGCCAGCAGAGAGGGGGTTTAGGGTACCCTTCAGCCATAGGGAACCTCCCAATGTGTTTAAGACAGCAGGACCTTACAGAGACACAGGCCAAGGACCTTTGGTTACAGTAAGGGGACATCTCCACTCTAGAATGGTCTTAGAACCATAATATCACCAATAATATCCCAAGCATAATAATATCCCACAGATAATATCCCAAGCTGAAAGGGACTCATAAGGACCATCAGAGTCCAAATCCTGTTCTGGACAGGAAAGCCCCAAGAACCCCACGATGTGCCTGAGAGTGTGGTACAAATGATCTCTGTCACCCTGCTGCTGTGACCATCCCATGCCCACCCACCCCCCGGCTAAGGAACCCTTTCCTGATATCGCCCCTAAACCTGCCCTGACACAGCTCCAGCTGTTCCCTCGGCTCCTCGCTGGTCACACCGAGCAGAGATGGGAGCTGCCCCTCCCTTCCCCTCACCCGGACACTGCAGACCTCGATGATGTCTCCCCTCATTCTCCTCCTCTCCAGTCCCTTCCCCACCTGGGCAGGTGCTCTGCAGTGCTCTGCCTGACACCGAACCCCTTGGGGATGCACAGCGCCTCCTCCTAACCCTGCTCTGCAGAGCCCTGAGCCTCTCACGCCAAAACGCTGCTGCTGCTCTGGCTTGGATCGGGGGGCATTCAAGAGCTGCGATCCCGCTTTTCTCACACCCGTGGGAAGCTCTGGCAGGAGCGCTGTGCTCTGGCACCCAGAGCAGCCGGGCTGCTGCCATCTGCTGCCAACACAGCACGGGCACAGCTCTGGTCCCGCAGCCTGCGAGCCACAGAAAGCCACCACCGGGACTTAGGAGTCTGCACCCATTGGAGCACAGTTTATAAGAAGATGGGACCATTTTAATGCTGGTTTTGCAGACATCCCATAGGTCTGGAGCATTGCACTCTTGCAGGGAGTAGGTCAGGTAACTGTGGAAGTGTTTTAGTATGCTGAAATGCCAATTTGAATGTTGGTGTTGCTTCAAGTGTTCTGGATCTTATAAAAATCCCATGATTATGCCCTGAAAACAGAGTATTGTTCTGGTTTGAAAACCATCCTGCAATTGTCCCTACTGCTGTGCATTCAAAGGGGGAATCTTAGGCAAAGAGGAAATAAATGTTCTTCCCCCCTCCAAAGTGAGGGGGGAAGAAGTGAGTGTTTTTTTAGTGAGTGTTTTTTTAAAATTCATATCCTCAGCTTACAGGTACTCCAGATAAGTCATTAAAATGCACAACAAAGGGTTCTCAGATGTTTCTAAGTATTTTCCATTCATCAAGCATTGTTTTATTCATCTGCAGTGTTGTAAGTCTGTTTTCAGATGTCAGCAAAATCCACCCTAACACATTTTCAATTAACATTTAAGGATGCACACAGTCAAGATGTTTATGTACAGCCTCAAGGATACAGTGATTACACTTGGGGCTGCAAGGATGTGAGTTCAGTGCCTTGGTTTCCATGGCCCCCAGATCTCTCCCTTGACTTAATTTTCCACATGAAACCCTTGAAGTTAGAAATCATTTTGAGACAAAACATGACAAAAATTTTTTTTATGAAAGCTGTTTCTGGCAATAATTCTGAAACATTTTTTTTTCTTTGACCACACGATACCAATTGCCAAAGCTTAGAGCTAGCATTAAACTCAGCCCAGACAGAGAAAAAAACAACGTTATCACTATTGTCACAAACTCTACCTCTGTTGTATAGTCCTCTGCTCCATCAGGGGCTGCAGAGCAGAGCACCAGGTAGTGTGTGGCTCCCTGGGCTGCTTTCCAGCTCAGCCTCAGACTGTTGTGGCTCAGCTCAGAGACACGCAGGGAGCGAGGGGAAGACAAAGGCACTAAAGAGAAAAATAAGACACAAAGGTACCTTCAGTGTATGAGGTCTGAAACAACTCAAAACCCAGGGGACACCTGGCTTTACAACAGCTGCTTCAAGCTGGTGGTCACTTACCCCATGTCTAACACAGTCTCTATGCTACAGAGAATTTAATTCACTTGGAGACCATGGATTTAAAATTTTAAAAAGCAGCAAGTAGTTGCAATATATTTCTAGCATTACTGCCACATTCTGCTTTGCAGAATGATGTAGGTGGAAAGGACCCCTGGAGGTCTCTGGCCCAGCCAGCTGCTCAAAGAACAGTTTGCTCAGGGTCTTGTCTGGTTGAGTTCTGAGCACCTCCAAGATAAAGAGAGCTGTAGGCAGGCTGAACTTGAGCTGGGAAATACACAAGGCAGGCTCCAGTCTGAGATGGTCAGACCAGCCACCACCAGCCATGAGCACAGGTCTCTCTACTCACGACCTACGTGTGGAGGTGACGCCTCTCAGCCCGTCCCCCGCGGCGGTGTCGTACACGGGGATCACCGACACCACGTACTCCGTGTGCGAGGTCAGGTTGGACAGCTGCAGGGAGGACACTGCTCCCTCTAAAACCACCTGCAAGCACAAGGCAGGGCTGTCAGGGCAGGGAGGTGCTGCTGCTCGTCAGCAATGGAATGGCTGAAGTGGCCATCCCTGGCCAGCGTGGCTCCACCGTGGCACATCTGTGCCCAGAAACATGAAGTCCAGTTGCCCTCTGTGCTTTGTGCTAGCTAAAATCTTTCCAAAGCAGAGAGGTGAGAGGCAGAAAGAATCGCTGTCCTCTAAGCCTGGGATTTGTGCAAACACTGAGCACAAAACTCTAGTCATGCTCTCAATGAAATCAATGGAAATTCATCCACAACTTGGATTTGCTTTTTTAAATCATATCCATCACTGATGAGTATCCTTGGACAGATCTCTGTACCCAAGTGTCCTCTTTGAGTCAAAACACATGATTTAGGGAGGGGGTAACACTGGCTAAGAGAAAAATCAACATCTTCTGTCTTGTCACCCTATTACCTCATCACATTTACACTCATTGTACATTTAATTTCATCTCTGGCTCAACTGATGTTCCACTCCCACCCTCTTTTTGTCCACCCAAGCCTACTTAAATTCCCAGCCACCATCTGGAAACTGTGGCAGTCTCGGGTGTCCAGGGAAAGGTCTCTCACCTCTTTGGGGGTCCCACCCTTGGATGGAAAATACACAACCCGGTATTTCTTTGGTGGTCTCAGAGGAGGGCTCCAGGCCAAGTGCATGCTCTTGGAGGTCACAGCAGATATTTTCAGGTCAGTTGGGCTGAGCTGGGCACCTGTGTTCACAGGAGTGTCTTTCACAGTGCTGCCTAGGAATTAAAAACAGAGTTACTTTCTTACATTCACACTTCTCATGCCAAACATACTTTCCAGCTCATAAATATGAGTGACATTTTTCAAATCAAGTTGCAGTCTCCTTCCCTATAGAGTATAGAAACTGTTCCAGACTGCTCTGAAATAAATATTTTAAAACTGCATGTACAGAGAACATAAATACTCCCTAAAGAGCAGGCTGTGTATTTTGCTGCATGCTGCAAATAATTCTTCAACACAAGTCTGCATTCTTCAATCACAAAAATTTGCCAAAATTACCAAGCAAAAATTACTTTGGTTTCTTTATGAAGAAGCTCATTTTTCTTCAGCCTAACCTTCACCTTTGTAAAATGTCTATTTATGTCAAATACAAATCAATAAGAATAAATGAATTTATTTACATGAATGTCCAGAGCATTAAGATAAAATTATGTTTGAAATTTAGATGTTCCTATTCTGCTTAGGTCAATCTTAGAGCAAAAAGAGATAGAAATATGTACACAGTATTTCTCCTGAGGATCAAAGCTAACATCTGGAGTGGTTCTTCATGTTCTTCATCATGCAAGCTGATCCCTAGCAAAGGAAAAAAAAGGCTGCTTGATTTCAACTTGAAAATGCCTTGGAGATCCATCATTTAAGGTTTAGTGGAGAAAAAAAAAAGTGTATAGGTGTTTTGTCATCTCCTCATCCTACCTCCACATTTACCCCATACTCTTTCCCTCGTCTCTTTTCATACTAGTTCTTCTGCTTTTGCTGCCTCTTTTTGGTTGGAAGAAACTTAGAAAAGGAGATGGATACAACATATTTATCACACCCTCTGATAAAGGAAGAGGGAAGGGAAGCCCCTTTTCCCTATAATGCTAATTGCTGTCATTAGGCAATTTTATCCTCCAAGAGGAAGGGGGATGGTGAGCAGCAGGAAGGGAGGCCCCACTTCACCTGTGGTCTCCTTGTGGCTCCTCTCCTTGATCCTGGTGCACAGGACCCGTGTGAGTTTGCCCACCAGGGAGCTGAGCAGGGGGAAGTCCAGCACGTTGTAGACGGTGAGCTCCAGCGGCTCCGAGGCCACCTGCCGCAGCTCCGCCTCGTCCGCGTTCTTCACCCCTGCCGCCAGAGAACCAGCCTGAGAAACTCCCAGACAGGGGCTCACCACCACCCTGCTGTCCAAGCACAGCCTCCCAGTCACCCCACTGGCACAGTGGTGTCTTTTCCTGCAGAACTTTCCTACGGCGACCACCTCAGCCCAGCCTGGGAAGAGCTTTCAGCTCAGAAGGCCTTTAGTGGCCTGGAGACAGCCTGGTGAATCTTCCTTCTGTTTTCCTGCCTCCTCACCACTTGCAGGCTTTGCTATCAGAAAGGTAGATATTTTTCAACCCGAGAGGCAGTTGGCATAAACAGATGAGGGACTGAATGAACAAACAACCATTTTATATTTATGAGGTGCCAGCACTCCCCACAGAGAGCCTGTTGTCAGAACACCACATTGCATTTCAACAGTCAGGGATGAGCAAAAAGCAGCCCTTTTATATAACAGAACTTCATCACACAGCATCCTCCATCCCCATCCTTCAGCTCCCCCTCCTCATTGACTCTCTGCTGACCAAGCTCCACAATACAACTCATTTTTCTTCCCAGAACTAAGTTCAAGGTTCCCTAGCACTGTCCAAGGAGGCTCAGCAGCTCTCCTCCCTCCATAAATGCCACTTATCTGCATAACCCTGTGCAATAAACCCTCACTTGCATATTCCCAACAAAAATTAGCACTTAAACTTTTGGAGATTGCATTTTTAGGGGAGTTTTTATGTAACTTTATTGCTCATGTATCAGTCTCCAGCAGACTTTGTGTGCTCCTCAAGGCCAGAGCTGCTCAAGGCCATTCTGTGTCTCAGTGTTGCTGGCAGACAGTGAAAAAAAGATAATGTTGTTATTCAGAGAAATGGGAAGTTGTGAGAGGCAGTAATTATACAGGAGGTCTCCTGCCACCCCAATACAATGTTCTCTTGCCTTATTCCACAGCTAAGAATATTGTTTTCATGGCACTGGTCCCTGAGGCTCCCAAAGTTCATTAGATGGGAGGTGTGAAATCTCCAAAAAGAAAATATCCTTTGAAGACACTGCCTGGGCTGAATGAATGAGTTAATTTTCATCTGAGCCACAGTGTAATGAGGTCTCACCCACTACCTCAGTCCTACAGCCTCAGGATGCTTCTGTCAAAGTTGAGGGAACATAACCTTATTTGAAGACGACCAAAAATACGTTGGCTTTTTCCTACAGCTCATCAAAGGCTGTGATCTTACCAATGGCAAATATCTCTATGCCCAGGTTTTTCAAGGTCTGAGCAGCCAGGTTGGCATCATCCTGGGATTTCCCATCAGTCAGGAGGATTACCAACTTCTCAGCCTCCAGCCGGGCACCAGCATCTGGTTTCAGATTCTGCTCCAGGACGTGGGTCAGTGCTAGACCTGGAGAGGGGCAGAGATGGAGGTTGTGCCAGAGCCCTCCAAAAAACCCCCATGCTTTTACTGTTTTCTCTGCTTCCCGGTGGCCACATTCCCCCAGAGCACATTACCCACGGGAACAGCTTCCCCCACTGTGGCTGTTTAGAGCCCTGCCAGGTGGAGTTACCTGTAAAGGTGTTGCCACCCTTGTACCGCAGATTCCTGACGGCCTCCAGCACCTGTTCCCTCGTGGAGTAAGCGCTCAGATCCCACTCCGTGCGGGGGTCACTGCTGTACTGGGACAGCCCTGGGGAACACAGGAGCTGTGGGCATCGAGCCAGCCCAGGTGAGCTCAGGAGGCCCACTCAGGATTGGCAGGGAAGATGACACAAAATAATGACAGGGACTGGGGGTGAGCAGGTGGAGCTTCTAACTCCACTTCTCTGCATGGTTCTGAGAAAACAGCATGAAGTTGAGTCAGGGGAGGTTTAGGTTGGATATCAGGAAAAGATTCTTCCCCCAGAGGGTGGTGGGGCACTGAACACGTTCCCCAGGGAAGTGGTCACAGTTCCAGGCCTCACAGAGCTCAAGGAATGTTTGGATAATGCTCTCAGGCACAGGGTGGGATCTTTGGGGTGTTCTGTGCAGGGCCAGGACTCGATGATCCTTGTGGGTCCCTCCCAAATCAGAATATTCCACAATTCTGTGATTCTTTGCTGCCATGCTGGGAGCAAAGCGATGCCTCAGACCCCACGTGGTACAGAGGTACACACCCCTGTCATGATGATCACAGGTAGTTGATAAGGTGTCAGGGTTAATCCAGGTCAAACAATCAGCTGCAAGGGCTGAGAAGGATTTACCCCATCCTATTTCATGTACAGCCTGGCTGTCAGCATCACTCAGAGCTGCAAGTAGCCCCATTCCCTGCTGAACTCACAGCAGCCCCAGCGGGGCATTGCACTCAGTGCACTGGTGGCTGAGCACCTCGTCAGAGGTGGCAGCAAATCCCAAAAATATCTCAGCATCACCACCCGAGCTAGGGCTGCCCAAAGACAGCGCTGCTGTTCACTGTGCAGATATTTCTCACAGCCACTAGGGGCCAGAGCTTGCTGCCAGATGGGAAAAGCTTCCAAGAGCAGCTCAAGGACCCCATCCTAAAGAAATAACAGCTCCCAAGAGGAGCACATAACCACGGGGACAAGAGACCAAGGCCCCTTCAAACATCAACACCCCAAGCCAGGAAACAGGAGCATGTCCTACCTACTCTTATCTTGTCTTCTGCAATACTGAATGGGGAAATCAAATTGCTCAGGAACTCCTTAATGAGCTTGAAATTGTTGCGCCCGATGCTCCAGGAGCCATCCACAAGCAGGACAATGTCAATCATGGCAGGTGTGTCACACTGAAACTGGGAGCCTGCAGGGGAAAGGTTTGATACTGAGAGAAGCAATTGTAAGGAGAAAAACCTGCTTCAGTTTTAAGATAAAAATCAAATCTGCTGTGCAGGGCCTTGTCTGGATGGTGGAATGGACCATCTGCCAGTCTGGCACATGTCAGCATCCTGTGAAAACCGTGGAGCCAAGGATAACCTATCTCAGCACCTCGAAACGGAGTGGTGTGCAGCTGCACCTCTGCAAAGAAGGGGTTAAAGCTGTCAGGAAGCATGTGCTAACCCAAGCACTGCTCTCTGCAAGCTGTCAGCTCCATTCCATCTCTGCCCCAGCCCAGTGCTTCCTTTTATCTAGCTTAAGTCTCCAAGAATTGCAGGTGATTGCTTAATTCCATTCCATCATGAGATCCCCTGTGGGCTACAATTATTTCATGGCTTTATATGAAATCCAATCTCTCAGTAAAAACCTTCTGGCACCATGGATACTTCAGCTCTGCCTTCCTCCCCACCCCAGCCTTCAGTTCAGCAGAGGATAGATAAGGCATTTTGCTAATTGTTTGCATCTTCCTTGAGTATCTCTCAGATGGGGAATTTTCCATCTTTGGTGGAGGGGAAACAGATGATCCCACTAAGATTTATCAGGCTCCAAGGTGTGTCTCCTCTCACAGACATGGATTTCTACTGGGCCCAAGGGGATGCTCTGGCCCATCCCATTCCCACCATTTCAGCAGGCTGGGAGCCATCACAATCTCAACTGAATCTGAAGGCTCCTCATGGATCAGTTATCTGTGAAACACGAAGAACAAGCCCAGAAGGAGAAGCAGGCCGGGTAACAAACACCCTGGTGCTTGGAAAGGAAACACCTTGGAAAGGTCCATGGCTGGGGGTGCTCTGCTGAAGAACACAAATGCTTACATGAATCTGCCAGAAGCAGGGGGAGATGACAACATGAAGAGAGAATGGTGCCAAATCAATTAAAATCAATAAATTAAATCATCTGGAAGGAATTTTTGGCCTAACTCCAACTTTCTTGAGAATTCATGTTGTTCTGCAGAACTCCAAATTTCTCCAGTGAGCTCTGAGAGCTCCCACAGTGTGACCTAGGGATTGGAAGCACAACCAGCAGCACTGTACTCTGGCGGGGGGGCAGAGGGTGGGCTGGAAGGCTTGAATTCAATGAGTATTAGGAAAAACAGGAGAGAAGAAGGAGCAAGACATGTTTGAGCCCCATCTCACCTCGTCTCAGTGAATCCTTTGGGGGTTTTTCTTTTCCTGGAGACTCTCGCTCTGCATTTGCAGGAGTGTGCGAGGATGATTTTGGGGTTGTTGATGCTGTTTCTGTCACGCTGGCCTCCACACTGGGCTGGTTTCTTGTCGTTTCTCCTGAGCTCTTTGGCTGAATCCCCTTCTGCCTTTTCTTTTCAGCTCTGTCCTTTGCTGTGCTCCAAAGAGAAAAATCCCCCTGTCCCTAACTGTGTTATCCCCATGCAACCCCACTCCTCAGCTGATTTAAGCCACATTTGGCACAGGTGTAGGGGGCTCAGAAAGGGTAAAATTCCTACAAGTTTATGGAAGTAGGTGGATAGACAATCACCACCTTCATTCATACCTCTCTGAGAGGGCTGCATGTGTGCTCAGGAGCTAATGTTAAAGATGGATCACATCAACAAGTTTGTCCTTCCACTTATCTTCAATGATGAAAAACAATGAATGTTTATAAAATATAAATCAGGGAAAACATCCCATGGCACCTCATACCCAGTTGCTTTCCAGAGCTCAGCAATCTGTGACTTGCAAATACCCTGAACTAGTGCAAGACTTTTTGGATAATGGCCCTGATGGTTCTTTCTTCCATCAACAGGTGTAATTCCTTTTTGAGCCCATGGAAACACGAGACTCTGTAGTTACATATAGTCCTCAGCCAGGGGGGTTGAGGAAATCCTTCTTGTAGAGCACCTGTAGCCAGCCCTGGGACACAGAACTTGGGGAAAAAAACACCATCAGCCCTAGTGCTCAGGGAGCTGCTTTTTCTCAAAGGATCCACATTCAGTTAAAGGATGAGTTTGCATCCGCTGAATTTGGGTACCTGGACATGCATTTTCAGCTTGGCTGGAATGAGGGGCAAATATTTTTACATGGTTTGCTGTGTTTTACAGCTAAGAATTGTATACAAAAGATGAGACCAGGCTAGCAAGGCTTACTGAAAGAATATCCCTTGATGAAAGGAGATTGTAGTGAGAAAATGGGAATGGTTTTAGGGACAGCTGAATGCTCCAGCCGTGGCAGCATGGCACAGGCCTTGGCTCAAAATCAACCCTGTGTGACTCCAGGATGGTGAGAGCACCCACCTGAGTGCGACAGGGCAGTGTTCAGGGGTGGTGGGGTGGCCTCTGCCACCCCACTGTGCTCAGCTGCCGAGGAGGTGAGATTCTTTCCTGACGCAGCTCCTGCATTCCTTCGGTTGTTTCTAGTCTGGGATGCATTTCTGAGCTCCTCTACTGTAGGAAGACCAAAAGCAGAGAAGAGAGACATCTAGAAAAGCTTGTGAGCCACAGTGCCTCCCTCATCCCCATGTCCCTTTCTAACCTTCCAACCAAAATAGTGCCAGGCTCTGGGATTGCCAAGCAGTCTGCAGGGCCAGAGGATGGGCTCTGAGCAGACATATCCCCAAGAGCCTCAGGAGCTCTGTCTGGTAAAATCTAGCTCTCTCCACTTACTCACAAATTTCCTCTTGGCAAACAGGGCTTCCTGGGAGCCATTGAGCACGTAGACCTGCAGGGTGTATTCCTTGGTGGGGCTCAGCCCTCCCACTGTGGCTTTGGGAGTCTTGGTTTTCAGCATGACTTCTTGCTCCGAGTCCCCTGAGGTGGGATGAAGCCACAGTTCAGAGCCTGTCAGAGCTTAAATTTAAGCTGACAGTAGCAAAAGCAGCACTGAAATGCAGGGAATGTCTGCCTAGGGACTGCAGTCAGCTCCTATTCATGCTTTACATTTTGAGGAGCTCTGATTTTTACTCTTTTTCTTCAATGTAGAGTTGGAAAGATTGAGGTAGGTTTTTTAAATCTCTGGTACGTGCCCAAATTAGAAAATTACTTCCCATCCAGTATTAGTGCAACTTTCACCAGCTTCCCAAGGAGCTGTTGAGTGAAAAGCTGTTCAGAGTGTAGAGGCTGGCAAGTGCTTATGAAAACACCCAGCTGATTGAGGTCATATGTGACAAAATAAGGAAGTGACTCGGAGTTTTTGGAGGTCACTGCTGGCACTTGGACTCATCTTACCCCAGCTGTGCTGTCTCTGCCCCATCTGTCTCCAAGGGCAGCTGCTGCCTGCAGGGCACAGCTCATTTCTGGGGCTGGCACTGCCTCCAGAGCCCTCCACAGCCGTGTCCCAAGCTGTTGGACCCTGTCCTGGGACTGGGATGCCTTGACCAGCCAAGAACTGGGGCGTTTCTGTGCTGGCAGGGCAGTGAGCAGAGGGAGCAAGGCAGTGACTGCTGCCCCATGGGCTCCGTGCTGCACAGAACAGAGAGGCACAGCAGCTCCCTAAACCCCTCTGACTAGGAAAGGTCTGCAAGCTTTAAATGATGGAGATGGTTGTGCTCCTGACCCAGCCATCCCCGTGCTCCTGCCTGGGGCTGGAAACTCCCCAGCCTGAGAGGGAAAGCCTCAGGCATGTGCTGGGAGCGCCGGTGGGGATTCCCTGCATTCCCGGGATGCTCCTCAATCTCTGCTGAGCTGAGGCTCTGGGGAGGAGCAGGGCAGGCAAGGAATGAGAAACCTGCTGCTCCAGCCTGGGAAACAGGTGGGGGCTGAGCTAAAAACGGGTGGATGATCACAGGAGCTGCCGCCCGCACTCCTGCTCCGCAGCTCCCTTTTCCGGCTCGCTGGGAAAGCGGCAGCGACAGGGAACCGAGTGCCAGCCACGACTAAGGATGGCTCAGCCCCTCCTCCCCGCTGAGGGACATCGTGTCCTTCCAACACCGCCAGGTTCAACATCTGAAATCAGGGAGTAGGGGTAGGGAGCTAGGGGGATGAGCCTACCCACGGAAATAGGGTCCAAGACTTCCCATTCCTTGTCCCTGCAGGGGTGGGAGGGCTCCCGCAGAAGAGCCAGGCAATGACCCTGTTTCATTTTTGTCTCACAGAGTCCCAAAGAACAGCGTTTCTGGCTAAACCTTTCCCCTAGGATGAAGAGGGCTGCATTTCCTCTCTTTCCTGTGGATGAGTGAAAAAGGGACCGTGCCTGCATTGGCACTACAGGCTGCTGCCACGGTGGCCAGAAAGGCTCCTTGTCAATGCTGCACGTACAGCCCAGTGAAACCAGCACCTGGAACCAGAGCAGGCTGTGGGCAATTCCCTCTGCCTTGTCTCTATTCCCTTAAGGTGTAAATAATGGTCATGCTTAGCTCCTGTTGTGCTGCAGACAAAAGGTGGAGCTCAGTCCCCCTCTCACACAGGAATCTCTGCTGGGACTCACGCCCGGGGTGTCAGCACGCACCTGCCATGGGCTTTACCCGAACTTTGTAGCCACCGATGTTCCCTTCAGTCTCTTTCCACTTCATCTGGAGCCTGTCTTCTGAAAGGACAGTGAGCTTCAGCCGGCCCGACCCTGGGGAGGAGGAGACGTGTCCGTGCTGTTATGGGCGCAGTTCCTGCCACAAAACCCACGTGTGCTGTCTCCTCTAAGGACTTTGTCCTACAAAGGGAACCTTCCCCACCCCAGGCAAGTCCTCAGCATCCCCTGGGGCTGCGTGGCGGCTCCTGCAGTCCCCTTGCGCCTCTGCAGGCCTGGAGCCTCCTGTGCAAGGAGGAGTTCCTCAGGGGCTCATTTTATACCCCTGCAGAAAGGGAAAGCAGCCTCCCCACAGGTGGGGGCTTTCTCTGAACCCTCCATGTCTTGAAGGGCTCTCCCAGGACCTTTCATGCTGAATGTTTTTTTACAGCAAGTGTGTTCAGTGCAAACTCGTGAAATGGGAGAGCAGCAAACAGATAAATGGGCTCAAGCAGAGCTCTTCTATAGGCTCAGGCTGCTGAGAAATACAGAAATTCCCCAGGTGATGGATCCCACGCTTTTGCAGAATGATCATTTCAGAGGCAGCTCCAAGGACAGCTGGGTTTAGAAAGAAGGAAAAAAAAAAAAAAAAGAAAGAAAGAAAACCTGATAAAGTGTAAATAACAGCTCCTGGCAGGACTATAATTCATGGGCACCAGCTTGTATCAGTTTGCTGCAGGGAGCTGCAAGCTAAATGACAAATCCTGAGGGAAAAAATAGTATCAGACAAGGAGGTAAAGAGAAGAAAGAGCACATTCCTTTATCATCTCCAGATTTCACAGCTATCTGTTAACCCCAGCTCGATGTCTGAGCTCACGTGTCACTCCTTGAATCCATGATTCCTGTCACACAAATGTCACCATATGAAACTTTTTCTCTCGGCTGGCTGCAGGATGGCAGCTCAGCAGATTTCTCTCCCCTCCCTCTGACATTGTGCCCAGAGCTGCCTTTCCAGCAGGATGCCCTCATTTGCAGTGAGTGAGCACACGATAAACATCTGCACCCAAGTGTTCCCCTCATTTGCAGCTGTTACCAATCTTTTTCCCTTTACAATTACTCACAAAAAAATAAATCAATGAGTGACCTGGAGTTTCTGCTCAGTGTTGCCAAAATGTCACCCAGGGCTCCTCAGCTCCCTAATCTGCTCTTGCAGGATGCCCTGACACCTCCTGACATCCCTGCCATGATGTCACCACCCAGGAAAGCAGTGAGAGCTGGCAGTGAGGTTCCTGCTTGTCTCAGCCCAACATCTGTGCCTTAACTTTTCCTTGCAGGGACTTCCTGCAGGCTGCCCAACAAGCAGATAACTATTTTGGGGAAACAAAGCTCAGATTCACATCTCACCCCAGGCAAATCTGAAGAGGAAGAAAGAAAACAGGGGAAAGAGGGGTGAAGGGCAAAAAGCAAATCCTAAAATCATGCCTAAGAGAAATGGTAAAAGATCATGGAACAATGAGGGGAATTCATAGTTAGATTAGACATGGAGCTGTCTTCTTTTGGCCAAGTGTGGTCCAGCTCCTTGGGCATCATTCTAGGAGCCCAGAAGCTAAAAAGACAAGAATGTCCCCAGACAGACCAGAAAGGACATCATCCTCTAAAGCACCATTATGTGCTGGATGCAAATGATCCCCAGTGCCATGAAAGCTCCACTGTTTCCTTGCCCTGTGTTAGATGTGCACTATTTGATGCTGTAACCTTGCTCTCCAGCTCAGAGGGAGTTAAGCCCAGGCTTAACTGCAGAAGTCTGGAAGATCCACAGCAGGGAGACACATCTGTCCCAGCCCTGCAGTGCCACCACCTCTCCAGAAACCTTTGTGCTCTTCCACAGAGCATTCAGACATAACCTAAAGGTGTCTCTTCCACATCAGAGAGGCTGTGCTGAGGTGCTGTAGGCATTTTCTGGTCACTCTGGGGGGCAGGATGACACAGGAGGAATCACCTCCTGCTTTCTCACCCAGATGTTGCACCACATCTCACCACAAACATCCAAAGCAGCAAGGTGCAGTGTCTAAAGAAGCAACAGCCTTTTTCTTCCTATTTCTCAGGCTCCCACAGATCACACAAGCCCCTCATTGCTTGCACAGGCTGAAATGCATCCCTGATGCAAGGGAGTGGCTGAACTGCTGCCAGGGATGAGGACAGGCCAAGGTGGGGTGGGGAGGGATCGAGGGGCTCTCCCCACATGGGCCCCCTGACCCCTCATTGCTCTTCATGCTTGGAAAAAGCTGCTTGGAGCTTCACCAGCAGACACCAGAGCACAGCAGCCCCCTGGCATCCTGCCTGGCTTTGGGAATGCCCCTCTCTGTGGTGTCACTGCCAGCAGGAAGGGCTGGGCTATCCCAGGGGCAGAGAAAGCACAGGGAACAGCCCCGCAGGGGCAGGCAGGCTCCTTACCTTGGCCCACTCGTCCCCAGACATGGCTCACCACAGGCAGGCAGGCAAGAAAGAACCAAGTGTGAATCAGCATTGTGAGCAGGACCTACGAAAGGGCAAATGTCAGGAAGGAGAAGTAAAAGTTGTATTTCACCACATCAAAATGCAGGTTTTGTCTGTCCTCATTTAAGGCACCACAAGCTCAGGGCAACATTGATGGCACTGAAAGGGTGGGTGGAGAAGAACACACAGATTTTCCTGCAATCCGTACACATTATTTTATCTTTTTGGTCCCTCCAATATAGCTGCTCAGTGCCTTGGACTAAACTGTGTTTATAAACCTGGTGGGAAATGCTCCTCTCCTCCTGCTTGTGCCTGGGGCTGGGCACTGCTCTCTGGAACTCCCAGTGATGGGCTCTGTTCTGATCAGAGCCCATCACTGGGATCTGATCATGGAAATCTGATCATGGAAATCAACAACATTAGCAAATGATTGGACAGAGAGATTCCAGAATAACTTCTGGTTTAAAATGTACAGAAGTAATTCATTCTGATTATCATGACCCCAATCATTCCAGGTATACAGACAGCAGGTTTCTCATGTCCCTGGGATGCACACACCAGTCACAAGGGGGAAAGCACAAAGAGGAGCACTCTGTAGCAGCCAGGCTCCTCAAACCACAGATTTAATGACATCAGTTGCTGTGATAAAGCAATTTTGCAGAAGGAGGGATCCACAGACCCAGTGGAGTTTGTATGTGAACAGCTTACAAAGAAGGGGTTTATTTCTTATTTCATTCCCAAAAAGTTATATCCAGGATTTGTTGGGATAGTTTTCCTTTCATTTGTTCACCTGAACAGACTGAAAGCAGACAGGACAGACTAACCCATGGCAGAGGATCAGTTTGACTCAGAAATAACCTCTGCAGCATGGCCAAAGCTGACTGCCAGCCTCAACCCATGGACCTCGAGCACCCACAGTTGACTTTGCCAGCCTGGAATTCAGTGCTGTTCAGTTTGGGTCAGGAATTTTGGGTCAGCAGAAAACCACCCTGATGGAAGCAGTGCCACCCCCTCATCTGGCTCTCAGCAAACCAGGTTTTAAGCACACGTTGTTGGCCTTTTGTCATCTCTGCGCTCCACGTTTCAGCCTCACTGCTTCTGGCAGAACCAGCCCCTGCACCCGCTCCTGCAGTGACATTTCACTTGTGTTCACCTTGATGGACAGGTATGCAGAGGCTCCTGGCAAATGCCTGCTTCCCCTCAACACAGCAGCTTTGTAGCAATTTCAAGGAAAAATAAATATGCAGGTGAGTGACCCAGGCATGATCTGTTTAAATCAGATCTAAATTGGTGAAGATTGAATGGAAAAACATGCAAGTTGTAACAGGGAGTTGTTAACCACCCTTCTCTGCCTGTGATTTTTTTTTTTTTTTTTTTTTTGCTTGAAGATGAATGGAACAACTGCAGTGTAACCGAAGCCTTTAGCCATGGGAAACACTTGCTTTATTTTTCCAGCTAATAAAATGAGGTCATTGTTTATTAAAAACAGCAAACATTTTATAGGTGAGTTTCAGGACCCTGACTGTCACCTCCAGGAAAGCAGAGCCTGCCCTGGCTGCAGAGGTGTGTGTGCCAAACAGCAGCAAAAAGTCACCATTTTTCAAATTCCTTGAAGTAAAACTTCATTTTTGCCATTTTGCAATGCCACCAAACTGCTCTTGGTTTCCTTGAAACTTCTATGCAACTGCTGACAATCAGGATGCCAAACTCTGGCAAAAGCACTGGATTGTGTGTGATCTTTTCACGTTAACCAGGGTTATATGGGATCCAAAGTCCAGAAAAATGGACTCCTCCAGCCTGCACTCATCTGGCCTTACTGCAGGCTCTGATTCAGGCAGGAACTTCCACCCTGTTGTGTCAGTAAGGATGAGTTCAATATTACCATGGAATCACAGACTGCTTTGGGCTGGAAGGGACCTTAAAGTTCATCTCATTCCACCCCTGCCATGGTCAGGGACACTTTCCACTCTCCCAGGTTGCTCCAAGACTCATCCAACCTGGCCTTGGACACTTCCAGGGATCCAGGGGCACCCTCACAGTAATCCTGGTTTTAAGCCACATTGGGCACAGTTAGACCCCAGGCTGTGGATCTTTTCTGCAGCTTTAAAGCAAGAAACAGGGACTTCATCTCTTCTGCCATCTCAGAGGCAAACCCATCACCATTCTGCCTCTTCTGCTACAGTCATTTTCCTACCTGTAAATCAGGAATGAGAAATGCACCTGTCTGAAGTGCTGGAAGTCGCACATCTGGAGGAGCTCCCTCTCCACAGCTCACCTGCCACATCCCAAGCCCCGACTCCAGGACTCCATGGTCCCTCCCCATCCATTTCTGCCATCAGTGGTGCCAGCAGGCAGCCAGGCTGAGTGTGGCCCCTGGAACTGAGGGGACCACAGTGACAGCAGCCTGCTGGCAGGCAGGGAGCCCACAGCACGCTGATGCCTCTCTCCTGTTACCCCCAGGGAAGGAATGTGGAGACAGCAGCATATGGAGCAAGTGGTGAGTATTTCCAGAGCCTGGAAAATAGGGGTGTGTGGGGAGCACACCACTTTCCACTTGCTCCAGCCGTGTGCTCAGAGGAGATTTGGAGGTTAAGGCAGTCAGAGAAGCCTTTTTTTGTACAGGAAATTTTAGACGTAGTCACCTTAGTTAAAGAAAAAAAAAAAAAATGCCAGCCCATATTTAAATCAGCAGGACTAAAGGTGAGGATTTGCAGGCACTGTGAATTATTTCCATCCTCCACAGTCACAGTCTGGGGACATTTCCTCATGTCAGAGGTCATCACTGTCTCTGCACAGACGTGCTGGCAGAAGCAATGCCACCTCGTGTCCCACTCACTGCGGGACACATGAGCAGCGCCAGGGACAGCCCTGCAGGAGAGACAGGGACCTGCCTGAGGCAGGCAACTGCAGGGAATAAATCAGTCCCACATTCCCTGAGTGCTTTGCTGATTAAAAGACCTAAAACAGACTAAAAAACACAAATCCATCAATTCTAGTGTCTCTTGGAAAGCTCCTCTATTTCAGTTCCACTGTTGAACAAAAGGTTTCTCGCAGCACCAGACTAAAAAAAGTCAGGAAAAAGTTCCACTTGTAGGCTGAGCTTTTGCAGCTCCCCCAGCCCATCAGACTGAACCCACCCACACCTCCAGGTGGGAAAAACCCACGCAGGTAACAAACCCTTCCAAGAACTCTCTGGCAGCAATATCCTGCAGTTTTGTACTCTCAACCACAAAACAGAAGGGGAAAAAAATATCAAACCAACAAACAAACTGCGTTTTTCAGAGCCACAGCCCCTGAGGAGCTGCCAAGGCAGTGCTGGCAGTGTTTAGACTGATGTCAGGGAATGTGCCTTGAAGCCACTTCACCCCAAAGGATGGGACCTGTCCCCCCTGCCCGGCACCAGCAGCGCTGCCCCGAGCACTGCACCAGCTCCAGGCTTCCAAGCTGCAGAAATCCCCTTCTTGGGATACCCACACATGCCCCAGAGGAACAAAGCCCTCCTCGGCATCCCTGCAGACCCAGCCCCGGCGGGGAAGGAGGCACAGACCTCTCGGAGCGGCGCGGCTCCCCTGGAGTCAGCCGGGACGGGCGGCGGGTCCGGCTACATCCTGCAAGTGGGGGAGAATCATCTGCTCCTCGGCGTGATTAAAGATTTCAATTCCCAGGCGTCAGGAGGGATAAGGAAGGGGAGGGAGAGGGATGGGATTCCCCCACCTCCCTCTCCGCATGCACGGCTTGGCCCCTTCGCGCGGCCAAATAAAGCATGAAAAGCAGGAGGCTGCTTCTATGGGCAGCAGCAAACGGCTTTTAGGGGCTTTGCTAATGAAATAAAAGAAAATCCCTGCCTGGGAGGCTGCAGGCTGATTTCCTAGAACGCAGCAACAAGTCCTGGATCCCGCCCACCCTCAGAGTGCCCGGGATGAAGTCAGTGCTCACATCCCATTAATAGCTGTGAGAGCCCCGCGTGTGCGCTGGAGGGGAGCTGTGCTCCGTTTGCTTAAGGAAATTAAGCACATCTGTAAGTTTTGCAGGGCCAGAGGCTGAATCATGAACTGGAGCTCCTCAGCTGTGGAACCAGCCCTGAGCTCCTGAGGGAGGGATCCTCAGCACCAGGAGCTCCTGGGAGAGACCCCCAGCTCCCTGCCAAAACTTCTTCTGGACAGATTTTGTCCTTGATGCTGGGAGGGAATGACTGACAGTGACATTTCTCGTTACACAGGCCAGACTTTCAGCTTCATCTGCAGGGACTGTCAGCATCAGTCTCCCATCTCAACTGAGGTTTCAGATATTTGCATTGCCATTCAGCAGGAAACATGGATACCTTTGGAAGTGTCAAGTTAAACAGGAAAAAAATCATAGTTTTCAAAATATTTTGCACATTTAACAAATATTTGTTAGCTCTTTGCAGTTTTGTTTTATAATCTTGTAAGTACTTGAAGCATCACAATATACAGACCAAAGGATAATACCAAAGGGAAGCACTTAAATAATAGAATTACAGAAGGATTTGGGTTGGAAGGGACATAACAGAGCATGTTATTCCAAACCCTGCATGGAAGGAACTCCTTCCACTATCCCAGGTTGCTCCAAGCCCCACCCAACCCAGCCCTGAACACTTCCAGGGATGGGGCAGCCGCAGCTTCCCTGGGCAAAAAAAGTGGGCAACAAACCTTAAAACAAAGCACAGAGCATTTTGTACCCCATGGAGAGAGTGTTGTCACTGCCCTTTGTGTAAATACCACAAATTACCTCTTCTGTAATTCCTGTTGGGTTTCTGATGTTGCTCAGAGCTGTTAGAGTTTTCTTCAAAAGTAGAAGGAGAGAAAGAAATGAGCACTTATCTCCTGTGCTTTCAAGGAATTCAGACCCAGAATTAAAAAATCCTGCTCTGACACAGAGAAATCTGGAGCTGTTTTCAGTGCTTGTGTTCAGAGTGTTGTTTCCTGACCTGCCTTTCCCAAGGTGCCCACTCCATGCCTAAATCTTCTGGATTTGACCTTAGCGCAAGCCAAGCACTCTGGGTTAAATCTTTGGGACATCACAGATGCCCAAAGTCCCCCTAAAGAGAATTCAAAAAGCAAAAAGGCAGATGGAGGTTGCTGAACTCATGCACTGAGTGCTACAAATAACAACTGTGAGTTTGTTGAGGAGATGGTCTGGTTCCACTTAGGGGCTGGAAGGACCCCAGTTATCAATGCAAACATCTTTGCCTGGACCCTGTTCCAGGAATTCTGTGCTCCAAGTTGTCCCATTACCTCAGCACCAGCACTGGGGGAGCAGATATCCCTTTATACCAAGGGGAAAAAAGGCAACCAGCAGTACCTGGCAATACCTGATGCACAGCTGACACCAGATTCTCCAAGAAAGTCAACCCCATTTCTACACATATCAAAATTACTATCTTTGGCCATTTTGGGTTGTTTTTAAGGCTTGGTTTGTGGCCAAAGGAGCTGCTGAGGACCCTGCCCTAAGCAGGAGTGCTGGCAATCACCCAGTCTATGCACAGCACGGCAGGCTAATCACAAACAGGACGCTCTGTGAACTGGAAAGAAGGGGACCTCCCTAATTTCTTGTTATTACCTGTTTTTCTATATTTAGTTCACTTTCAGGGTATTTTGCAAGGAATATTTTGCACTGGCTGTAAATACAGCCATCCTGCAAGCATCAGGGGACAGGGGGCTGGATTTTGGTGGCTTTTACTCATTTTTGTTCCTTCCCAGAGCCAGATTCAGACCAGGACACATTTCCTTTTGGCCACACTCTGCTTTTGGTCCCTTCTTTACCCACTGCTCCCCACTAGGTTGGTAGCAACCTATGATGTTGGGATCTCTGCCCACCTCCTTGCTGAGGTGAAGCTGATTAATGAAATTAAACATTATTAAGGGGTGGGGGCACAAAAAGCACAATCATGGAAGTGTCACCTTTTCAAGAAACAGCCGGGAACAGCAACCAGCCCTGGCTGTGAGCGTGGCCAAGCCAGGAGAGTAGCAGGAGCCTTAGACTTTACAAGGAACACACATTCCTGTATTCATTTCCTTATTTTCTTGACAGAGCCAGTGGCACAGCTTATGGGGCCATCTGGAGAGCACATTGTGTTCTTGGAAGAGTGCACAGACAGCTCAGGGCAGCTCAGACAGACTCACTTGGTATAAACTTCTTGCTGCTTACCAGCTTTGCCACCTGCCTCACAGCTTGGCTGGTGGAGGGCTTGCTCTAAGGTGGGCTTCATTAAGTGCTGAATTCTCACACTGGCACTAAAAAGGAGCTGCAAGAGCTCAGACACACAAAGAGTGGGTAGAGACAAATATTTCAAGAGCATAAAAATCCATTATTTGTCCATTCGAATGTATTTATTTGAAAATACATCAAAATGCCTGGGTAACACATCACAGTGAGTGGTTGAGCTTGGTCCCTCCCCTCAGTCCATCCCTGCCAAGTGGCGAGTCCTTCCTTTCCAAGCAGCAGTGGCAGGAGACTCTTGGCTCATTCAATGGCTTCCATGACTTCCATCACCAGAGTCCGTGGTCCTGTCATGATGAGGCTGCTGATGGTCTGATAGTCCAGGTGCAGAACATACACCCCATTCACTGAGAAAACAAACTGGCACACCTGCAAGAGAGGAGGGACAGCTCACCTCCAGCCCCACAGCACCTCCTGCCCGGGATTAACTGGAACCAGGGGCTGTGATGCAAATAACTCCTGTCAAAATCCTGGAAACTCTGTAGCTACACCAAAAATCACAGGGCTGCAATCACTGTGTCATAAAAATGGGACCAAGGGGATTTAGGCTGTGAGCTAACAGAGGAAAAAAAGACTCATTTGTGAGCAGGGGCTCATTTCACAGATGGAAATGAAACACAATATTAACATCCAGCAATTTGGTAGCAAATGAGATTAGGTAAGTAGAAATTAACTGGGCTCTTGAGTAAATGAAACAAATTCATCCATCCCCTTCCAATCCTGCCTGAAGCAAACAAGGAGTCACACTCTGCCTCTGAAGAATCCCATTGTTTCAAATATTCATGTGACTTTAGACTTATATCAGTCTTTAGAAATTACTCCCTTGCTGCTGGAGTTTCTGTAGGGAACTGGGAAACTCAACACTTCGTTCATTCAAGCCTATGACTGCACACCAAACCCACATGCCTGGGCCTAAAGTGAGTTTCAAGCTCTAAATTAATTTCTCCTGAGCTGTAAATACTGGAAATTACTTGATGAATCAAATTAAGGCATAAATTTAATATTATTAAAGTTTTATGTACTTGGAAAACAGCTCAATGCAGAAGCCCATTGCTAATAGCAGGGAAACAAAATGCTCAGGAGCTGAGTATTTCAGGAACTGTGATTCAGGACGAAGCTCTGCTCCTTGCCTGCCTCCCTGGGGTTATGTAAAGTCACTGGAACTGAACTGGGAATTCTCTGCTTTGTTTTTAGTAGCTCAAACCATTTTGACAGTTCCAAGGTCTGGCACAGGGATGGGTTACTTTTGACAGAGTTTTTTGAGGTTTAGCTGCCCACAGCCCCTGTGCTGCCTCCACTCTGCCACCACACACAGGGCACTCTGCCTGCAGACAACATCCCTCCCTCCATCTCTCCCAGAGCTCCATGTGCCCATTCCATCAGTCTGATCCCCAGGGCAGGAGGTGGGAATATGGAGGATGTGTTCAGCCCAAAAAGCTCAAACAGGACACAGATCCTGTCTCCTGTTTATTGCCCATGAGTTAGAAGTACCTTCATCCCCGCAGCAGCAGCAGGTCCTCCTGGGTCCACGGCCTGGATGTGGCAAGGTCTTCCTCCTCGAACCACAAACCCCCAGCCCACTGCATCCCCCACAATCTGCAAGGAAAACAAAAGGGGTTTAAAAATCAAGGAATGGACTGGAGAGAGGAGATGCAACAGCTCCTAGAGAGACAGAGAGCTCATGGTCCTAACCTGTTATGGGCAGGAGAGAAAGGGCCATGCACCAAGTGAGATGCAGAACTGATTCATTGCTCCCTGCAAAGCTGCTTTCTGATCAATTCCCTGTCAGCCTGTGCAGGAAAGAGAATCACAGGCAGCATCAGGCTGAAGTGCAAGGCATGCCCCACGAGCACGCTTGAGAACATTCCCAGGGCACACTCACAGCGCCCTTGCCTTGGCACAGCAGAGCATTTCCTGGGTGGAAGGGCTGCTCTTGCCTTGCCCCACACCAGGGTCAGCCTGCAGAGCAGTGTGCTGTGGTACTCTGAAGTGCCCAAAAGAGAAAAGGAATTCCCAAGGGACCTTGCACATTGCCCATATAAATAAATAACAGCAACTGCAGAGCTAAGCAGGAGGAAATGAGCCATGAAAGGCTCAGGCTGGCAGAGTTGAAGGGCAGGGCAAGAGCGTTCAGGAAGAGAATGAACAGCACGTCCTCAGACATGCCATGCTAATCACCAGCTTGATTTTTCTTCCTCCCTTCCCACCATTTTGTACAGCACACTTAATTTGGCAACCTGATCCACATTTCCTGGTGCCAAACCAGCATGGCAAGGCAGCCCTCACGCTTCCTACACTGCTCTCTGTGAGATTGCCCCTTTCAGAGGTGGGCAGTGAAGGGGTGAGACACAAAAATAGCCAAGTGCAATAGGATCCACAGGGCAGGAGCTGCCTTGCAATATTTCCACCCACCACCCCTGACTTGACCAGTCCTTCAGCTCTAGAAATAATTTAAAAAGCAAAACCCCCAAACTCGAGTTGTCTGCAGCATCCTGGAGATTTGTCCGTGTAAAAAGCCCAACATAAGGAAGGCAAGAGTGGCCCTTGGATGCTCCCCCCACCCAGTGCAGCTCCATCAGATGCTGATGGATCAAATCAACACCCCTGATCTGCAGAGGGACCTTAAAGGTGCACAAAGCTGTGCACAAAGGGTGTGACAGAGGGTGAGTGTCACAGTCCCGAGTGTCACAAGACACACTGATTCTGCAGCTTGCATGGAGCTGGATGGAACAGAAATGACAGAATATTAGAATAGGTTGGATTGGAAAGGACCTTAAAGATCACCTCGTCCCAGCCCCCTGCCATGAGCAGGGATGGGGCAGCCACAGCTCTCTTCCACTATCCCAGGGTGCTCCAAGCCCCCTCCAGCCTGGCCTTGGACACTTCCAGGGATGGGGCAGCCACAGTTTCTCAGGGCACCCTGTGCCAGGGCCTGACCAATGGCAAAAAAATTCCAAAATGGGAGATTTTTTTCAGGCCAGAAAACAATTTTTTTTCCTGATCTAGCTCATGGATATACATTAAGCTCTCAGAGGGGATGAGCACGTTTCCACCCACAAGAATGTGTGAAGACACTGATCCCTAGAGAGTCACCAACAAAAAGGCACGCTGATGTGACAAGCAGTCAAAGCTTTAGCATAGAGAGGTCAGAGCAGCCAGCAGAAAGCCACCAAAGAGCAGGCAGGGAGCTGGATACTGCTGGATTAGCAATGCCATTCCCAATGGTCACTCACAGTCAGCGTTTTCTTGACATAGGGGGCCCCAGGGGACAGCAGCTCCTCAGTGGTGACGGGTCTCTTTAACACTAGAGCAGAAGGTGACAGATTCCATCAGAATCAAGGGGTTTGTACAGTAAAGTGCATAACAAGGCAGCCTGGGGATCACCCTGGGCTGGAAAACAGATGTTAGAACCACAGTTCCTTCACAGAGAAACCTTTGTGCTCATCTCAGTGGTTTTCCAAACACAAGGACAACTTTTCAAATCAAGATGCAGAGGTGAGGCTGAGGGGTTTGATGGGTTTGGACCTGGGCTGGAGCCCGTGCCCTGAAAGAATAGATGTCTCCCAATAACAACAGGCAATGCAGAAGCCCAGACCTGATTTGGGGTTGCACTCAGCCACAGGAGGGAATACCAAGGTAGGAGGAGCACTGAAGTAGGTGTTGGAGTTTCCAGAGAGGGAAGTGATGCTGCTCCTTCGAACTGCTGAGACAACTTTGATCTCCTTGTTGGTCTGGACTGAAAGAGGCACATAAAAATTTTTCCATGTAAAAAAAGAGTAGTTTAAAATAACAAGCTTCCCCCCAAACCTGGTCTACACTTGAAAGGGATGTGTGCACAGAAGAAGGTATTTGAGCTTAGAAAGAGTAAAACCAGCTTCAAAGAAAGATCAAGAGCTGATCTGATGCTAAGCTGAGTTTTTTTCCTGGGATGGGGGCTGTGCTAGAGACTGTCAGTGCATCGTGACATCCACCACAAACCAGTGGCATGGGTGTTCACTTCATGGGATGCCCAGAGGAACCTCTCAAACCCTGCTGGAGCAACACCCTCATCCCTGGGGTACTCTGCTAATGTAGTCCTGGCTTTCACATCCACGGTTACCAGAGAGGAAGCTGCTGTTGCCTGGCTCTGGGTTGAGCTTGCGGAGGCAGAAGGGGCTGTCGGGGCTCTCGGAGAGGGCACGGGAAGAGTTCTCATTGAGCAACTCCGTGAGACGCCGCCGCCGCCGAAAGTTGATCCAGAAGTGGTAGAGGATGTCACTGTCAAAGAAGTGATGCCGATTGGAGACTAGGAGAGAACAGGGGAGGAGGGAGAGGCTGAGGGGGTGGAAAAAGATATAACAAATATCCTCATGAATTGCTTTTAATGCCCCTGTGCTCTACTGTAGCTTTTCTGCCTGCTTGAGAATGCTGCCTGCAGGGAGGGAGGAACAGCAGGGCCACCCCCCTAGAGGTGCCATCTCCCAGGGGTGCACTCAGTGTCACAGCCCTCCACCTGCCCCTGTCCCAGGACACTCAGAGGACTCCCTGCCTTCCGAACTGGAAGTTTAATTATAGCAGATGGATATGATCTCCAGCCAAGAGGAGCTAACCATGACATCCTCACGCCCCAGCCCTCCAAACCCAGGGGTGCAGCCCAGCCCTGTGGCCGGTGGCTTTGAAGAGCAAGAGCTCAGATTTCATCTCAAAGCCTTTGCGGATGATAAAGATTGCTCCAGTTTCAAAGGTCACCAGCTCCAAACATAGAACTAAAAGGCTCCATTGCCTTCTCCAAGTGGGCACTTGACCAGCACTTGTTGCATGGCATGAATGGGGATTTGTTCCTCCACAGCCACGCTCATCCCTCGCTTCCCACCCCGGCTCCAGCCGGGCCCTGGCTCACCGTGCTGAATGATCCCGTGCTCCAGCAGTGCCCGGCCCAGCTCCACTGCTTCCTGCCTGTTCTCCACCTCTCCCTCCTGAATGAGCCAGTCGATCATCTCAGAGCCCAGGAAAGTCCTCTGGTACTTCACCGAGTTCTCCTCCCTCACCTTCAGGATTGACTCTTCCACGCTCACCAGCCTGGCACAGAGGTGGGACAAGGCTCCCCTGATGCCAAACATCCCTGCCAGTCCCCACGGGTGAAGGAAGGCCGAGGGAAGTGGGCAAAGCATTGCAGCCAGAACATTCCTGCCGGGGAGCAGCGGGAAGGGAGGGAGGAGCACGGAGCTGCAGTCGGGCACCTCCGTAAATCTTCAGCACAGCGAGGCAGCAGCTCCAGCAAAACCAGGTGGGCTGTGAGCTCAGCCAAAGATCACAGGGAAAGCCAAGCAAGCGACTGAGTGTGGGCAACACACGGCAGACGGTCCAAATGCAAGGACAAGGTGGGTTTCAGTCAGCAGGTGCTCCACTGGCAGCAAGCGAGAGCTAAATCCGGTGTCTCCACGAGAGGGTGCAGCCAGCTCAGCCATCAGACCGCCGGGATGCTCTCCCCATCCCACGGTCACTGCTGCGCATCAAGAGCAAAGCACAAGGGATGCACATCGGGCAAAGGGGCAGGGACACGCCCAAAATCACCACCCGGCCGGATGGAGGACTCTCCTTCAGGGCAGTTTGTGACTCGCACTGCCAGAGGGGGGAGGATGTGGAACTGTGAAGAGGCTGTTAAAGGCAACAGGTCCAGAGAGGGGGCTGGGGTTAAACTCTGGAAAGATGGCTCGGATTTAGAACCAGAAACAATTAACACAACGAAAATGAAACACTTGGAGGTGGAAGGAGTTTTCTCTACTCTCTGAGAATAACCTTTTCCATTACAAACTTTGCAAATTAGGCAAAGAAATAGCATAATTTAGGCTATGAATAGCCTAAACAGACTAATAGGCTAAGAAAGGGGCACGGACCCAGGCCCACGAAGGTCCTGAAAGTCCCATACCTTGCTGATTTTGGTGGGACATAAGTCCTAATAGAGCTGGTGGAAGCAGCTCGCACGAGGAAGCTGGAAGAGTGCTGGGAGTGGCCACTGGATGTGCTCATGCCAGGAGCACTCAGACTTTACTTCCCTGTACCAGATCCTGCATGTGGGCTGGAGCCCTCGGAAGCATCCATGAGTTCATAATAAAACTCCAGAACCACGCCCTGGCTGTCCTGCAGCTGTGACAGGGCTCAGGAAGCAGCATTGCCCAGCAGGGAGGGCAGAGAAGGAAAAGCAGAGCCAGCGGGAGCTGGGGCTCCCAGCTGCAGGGCACCAGCAGCCCGCACAGCCAGCAGGGCACAGCCCCAGTGCCAGGGGAGGACTCACGTACTTCTCATAAAGGCTCTGCCCTCGCAGGAACACCTTCACGTCCTTACTGAGCGGGAAGGTCCCGTCGTCCTTGCGGAAGCGGTAGAGCAGCTTGGCATCCTTGTAATCCGAGTGCTCGTCACAGACTGGAGGGACACGGGGCAGGGATGTCAGCCCGTGAGGGCACACAGGGCTCACCTCAGCAGGTGCTGTCTCCAGGCTAAAAGCTGCGAGGGCTTCGTGCCATGTCCCTCCCTGTGCCCCTCGTCCCATGGAACAATCGGCATCCAAGTCCTCGGTCCCCAAAAATTACCTGCTCGTGAACACCTGAAGCTCATGCTGGTGGGAGAGGTCAATTCCAATGCACAGACCTTGGCAAAGCTGGAGTTGGGGTCTGCATTTTGTTCCAGACACTAAAATATTCACTAGAAAACGCAGGAATTTTTTTTTTCATTTAAGTGTTAATGTTTAGATTTAGACTAAAAGAGGATGAACAGAATTGCCTCAATCAATTTTTTTTTAAAAAGCTACAGCCACATGTAAGTGGACTTAGAGGACAGAGGAAAAAAACCACACTGCACTCAAACCCCCATAAAATTACCTCTGTCTGTCAAAAATACTCATAAGCTAAAAAAAAAAAAAAAGGCACAAACTTTTCCACATCATTTTGTGTCCACCGTGCCCAATTCATTTGCATGGCAAACTGACCTCAAGAGTAAATTTCCCTCAAAGCCAGGCTCAATACAACTGGAATAATTAAATCTGTATGAAAAGCCTTGGATTCATCTTGGGGATGGGCACACAGTCTGCAAATGTGTGGCTTTATAGTTTATGTAACCTTTAGCAGGTAAATATTTGGGATACCAAATATTTAAATAAGTGAGATAAACCTGTCTGAAACAGATTCCTAGACTGCAAGTAAAAAAAAAAACAAAAACAAAACAAAAAAAAACCAACAAAACTGAAACAAAGACAAAAAAACAGCCCAAAAATCATAGTTCTTTAAAGTTAGCCTGCCTTCAGCTGAACCTGTCTGAAGCAAGAAGAAGAAATTTAAGTGGTAAAAAAAACCCCAAACAACAAAAGCAACAAAAACCAGAATAAAGAATATGCCTGGAAATAAAATACAATTAATTGAAAGGAAAAAGAAAAACCACAAATGTTTCCTCACTAAAGTAACATCATCCACTAGAGTGAAATTCAAAAGATTCAAAATACTTCTTGTGAAAATTTTAACTCTTTTTCATCCTTCCAAGCAGACTGGCAAAACCACATTCCCCTTCAGGTGAGCAGCAAAATGCCAAAACTTGTCAGATTATCTCGGGTTCATCATTCCTGCAGAGCAGCTGTCTCAGATGCAATCAGGACTCTAAAGCCTGTGACTCACCAAGCACGAGGGCAGGATGAGAAAGTTGTTTTAACAACCTTTTTTTTTTTTTTTTAAGTGAAAGTTTGCAGCCTCACAATTCCAAGGTGCAGCTATTTCAAAGACACTGCAACCAGGAATAGAACAAAAAAATCCTACAGGACTGTACCCATAGACAACCAAAGCAGTTTTTCTATTTAAAGACCAATTTCAGTGTGTTTCCAGCATGTAAAAGAACCGAAGCTCAAAGCACACCAGACAATTAAGAGGCAGCAGGATGATCTTCATGAGATAATTATCTGGATGCCAGGGGAGAAGAGGGCAAACAGTTCAGCCAGACAATTGCCAAGCACCCAGCACTGTGCTGCATTAGCCTTTTTTCCACAGGACTAACAAAATTAATGGACAAAAGGCAGGTTGGAAAGTCCAACTTCCGTGTCCTGCCAGGAATTGTCACAGGAGCAGGAGGGACATGTCTTAATATGCAATCAAAACAGTGCTAGTACCCAGCGCTGCATAGGTTTAATTAACTAATGGATTTATTTGAAACTGTCAGCTGGAGAGATGGAAAAATAATCAGGTGTAAGTGTTAATGGTTAACTGAGAACCCCCTGCTTCAGCTTTTTGTGATAAAGCCCAGCAGCAGTTTATTTTTATTCAAGGCAGTTTAATGCAAAGGGCATTACCCTCAGCAAGTAGCAGATGGCAACAGGGAGCGTTTGCATTGCAGTGGTCAAAGGCAGCTATTTTTGGACCCCAGAGAAGAGGGGGGAGGAGAGGGTTTGTTTTGGTGTGGTCATCATCTGCTTCTGTCTCCTCAGCTACATCCTCGTGTGACAAACCAGCACCAGCTCCAGGCAGCCCCAGCTCCTGTCCCAAAGCCCTGGAGCAGGAGAGCTCAGCCACAGCCCTTCCCACCCATGGCAGAGGTGTTCCAGGGCTGTTTGACAGTCTGGGGGTTTTGATCCTGGCTGGGCCTGAAAACCACATGGACAGGAATTGCTTTTTGCCCCTCTGAAGCACGGCTTGTTTCTGTTGCCTGGACCTTGCTCTGCAGCACAGACATCAGTATGTGACCTGAGTTAATTCAAAACTCCTGAAAGTTCCAAAGAAATTTTAAAAAGAAAAAAATCCTGAGTACTGCTAAGAGCTGGGCTTCAGCATCAAGCTGCCTTTTCTCCATGCTTCCTTTTTTTTCCCCTTCCTTTTTAAATTTCTTTTTAATTAGGTTCCACAGACAAGCCTTTGTAATGGCAACACTTAAATCCCAAGGGAGGCTTTCCTACAGGATTGCTTCAGCTTCAGGTTCACAGGTGTCAGATTAAATTTTCCTTGGAGTGATGTGGACTGCACAGCCCTCTTTGTCCAAGCATGAGGAAACTAAGGAGTACCAGGGTCTTATGGTGCAGATGTGCAATGTGCTACAATTCAGCTTCCACTTCTGCACGACACAGACATGAGCCAGACCAGCTGCTGTACAAACACCCACCTGCCTGGGCAGAGGAATACAGGCCAGGTGTTACCGAGCTTGCTTTCAAAGAGGAGACACTTTAGACATCATTTTACCAGTGCACAGCCCAAACCTCTTCTCTGGTGGGCAGGGAGCTCACAGAATTCACAGAATCACCAGGTTGGAAGAGACCTTCAAAATCATTATGTCCAAACCAGCCCCAACACCTCGACTAAACCCTGGCACCCAGTGCCACATCCAGGCTTTTGTTAAACACATCCAGGGATGGTGACCACCTCCCTGGGAAGGCCATTCCAGAACTTTATCACTCTTTCTGTAAAAAACTTTTTTCCTAATATCCAACCTGTATTTCCCTTGATGCAGCTTGAGGCTGTGTCCTCTGGTTCTGTCAGTGCTGCCTGGAGAAAGAGACCAACCCCAGCTGAGCACAGCCACCTTTCAGGAGTTGTAGAGAGCAATAAGGTCACCCCTGAGTCTCCTTTTCTCCAGGGTAACCAACCCCAGCTCCCTCAGCCGTTCCTCACAGGGTTTGTGTTCCAAGCCCCTCACCAGCCTCACTGCCTCCTCTGGACACACTCAAGTGTCTCAACGTCCTTCCCAAACTGAGGGCCCAGAACTGGACACAGCACTCGAGGTGTGGCCTCACCAGTGCCGAGCATCTGGCACATCCCCCAGAGCAACACAGCTTCACACCCATCCAGCCCCACCCAGCCTCTCCAGGAGCCCTCACCCGTGGCAGGGTGGCACACGGGGACTCCTGCGTGCCGGGCCGGGTGACACAGGGGGTGAGCAGACACACAGCCTGGGGGTGGCAGGAGCCCCACGCACCATGGTGGATGATGTAGTGATCCATCAGCTTCTGCATGAGGCGGATGCCGGTCTCGCGGTCGGGCGCTTCCTTGTGGTCGATGAGCCAGTCCGTGAGCTCCTTGGCCACGAAGCAGTTCGGGTACGTCCGCAGGTGGAACCGCCTGTCCTTGATCAGCTTCCCATCGTGGAGACGAAGCCTGGGGGAAAAGGCAGCCCCTGAGCACAGCTGGGCACGCAGGGGAGTTTGGGTCTGATGCCCAGATCTGCCCAGCCTGGAGAGACCAGGATGTGCTGGGGCTGGTGCCGAGCAGCCAGGGACTGATCAGTTCAACCAAACCCCTTGGCACTGCCAGACTGCATCAATCCCAGGGAGCCTCTCCACCATCCCCTTCTCCCCTCCTGCCACCACTCAGGTTGCCTGAGCAGATGTAGTGTGACCCATACGTGTCTTTTCATTCTAAACAAGCCTCTAAACCCCACAACAGCCAACCAAAAAGGGTGAAAAGGGGACAAAATTCAGAAAAAAAATAGCAGTACATGTATTTGTTATCTTGGCATAATTCTGTGTCTAGTTCTCCTTCCCCATGGCCACGAAAGCAGGAATAAAGCTGCCCCCAGGACAGACCTTACTCATAACTCCAGGTGGGAGCAGTAACAAGAGCCCTCCTTTCTTCTGTCCAAGCAGAGTGCCAGGTGGATCCCAGCACTACCTAATCCCTGCACCCACTAACCCACAGCAGCAGTGGACAACAGCCCTGGCATTTTCTGGTTCCAGCTGGGATTGACCCAAAACCAGCCCTCCTATCCCAACAACCCCGATGCTATGGCTGGTCTGCAGCTCGGATGGAAAGACAGATGGGGGAAGGTTACTCAGGTGAGCACAGCTTTGACTTTCAAAAGGACCTTAACAACTGAGTGAGCCACAAGGCACAGAGTTCCTCTGTGCTCCAGCCAAAGCCAGCCCTCTTTGGCAGGAGATCTGTCCAGGGGCCAAACTTTTGCCCTGTAGCCATGACTGTCCCCAAAACACCAGTGCTGGAAAAAGCCCAGTGTGTGCAGCAGGCTCCGAGGGGAGATGTTAATTAAACATCTCTGTAACTCCAGGATAGTTTTCATTTCAAATTATTAATCTCAATTCCCAGGTTTGCCCCAGGCCAGTGAGTTTTTCTAGGGCATTAAACACTGCAGCCTTTTGTTATTTCATGCCTCAAGTTCTTTTGTTCTTTTTGGAAAACTTATGCCTGTTGGACAACACTTTTAGGTACCTCACAAGAAGTTTGAATATCCTAAAAAAACTCTCAGCTAATAATGGATTATCCTATATTGTAGGATTTATAAATACTAAGTTCCTCAAAGTTTTACCATCAAATATTTTGTTAGAAGAATAATTAGTAATTGATTGTTGCAATTAATACTGAGAAGTTGACAAAGTTTTCAGACCTTCCTGCTAATTAAAATACTAAACTAAAGATTCATGCAGAACCAGCTCCTGGCCTTGCCTTGCACAGACCTCCCTCAAATCCTGAGGTCCATATCCAGCATTTGACTCTTTACCTGGAAAGATTCCCACATGTGATCAGCACTCGTTCTGCAGATGGATTTTACCCAGAAAGAACAGTCCACAGGCAGCTGCCTGGCTATTTTTAGAAGTTTTTTTTTTCTTTTTTTCTTTTTTCTTCCTTTATTTCATGGTCCACTGTCAAAATGCAACCAGACACAGTCAGCAGTGACTGCAAACAGAGGATCCCCACCCATGGAGGAAGACACAGCCAATTTTATGTTTTCTCTCCTTCACAATCAAAAAGTGGGAAGGCACTTTAGAGGAATATTTGGTAAAGATAAGAAACATTTCAAGAGTGCTCTATTGCCACCAAGAGTCTACAGGAGTCTATATGAAGAATATATACAGTCTATATATTTAGGAGTCTATATATAAGAATACATATATATATATTTACACTCACACACACCTCCTACACATATAATAATACAAAGATCATAATCACACAAGGCCTGAATAGAAATTGGTTAGGAGAACACTATTTCCCCTATTTTATTCCCTTTATTTGATCATGTTTCAGAATACAGAAAAAATTGCACAGATATTGAAAGAGATAAATAAAATTTAAAAAAAAAATGTTTTTTTAGGAAGCAATGCTGCTAAGGCCTAAGATTTAAAAATTAAAAAATGCACTTATTCTGAAAATATTTGATCGGGAGCAATTGCCAGGACAGGAAGCAGGTGGTATTTCAGCACCTCTGGAGCAGCATCTTGGACCTTTAAGGGCTGTTTTAGGCCTGTGACGAGTTTTCCCTCTGTCCTGCAGACTCAGGGCAGCTGGAATGTCCTTGCAGACTTTTCACTTTCCTCTTGTTTACTGTTTCCTGTCAACCCTGAAGAGACAAACTTTGTCCTTCAGCCACAGGATGTAGCAGCTCTCGTGTGATGTTACAAAAACAAAGCTGGTGAAACCATGAGCGGGTTCTAATCATGCTTCCAGATAAAAAGGATTAAGGAAATATATAATAATATGCAATATTATGAGTTTTCTAGATGGCAAAATCCACCCTGTGGACATATTACTTCTTCAAAAGGGAAAAAAAAAAAGGCAGAATAAGGTCAGGATAAAACACTTGCTGGAACATGAGAATGGCTCTTATGAAATACTCCTGGCTTGGCAGGCAGAGCCTCCACGTGCATTTGCTTTGAGTAGGTTGTGTTGGGTAAGCAAATTGTTTCTTTGTCAAGGTTCCTACAAAGCCATCATTATTCATCCTGGGTAACCTTGTTGAAAGGGACATCCAAACAGAAGAGGAATAAACTCTCCCTCACCTCCCATGTAAACAAACCTTGGGCATCTCAAATGACAAGGTGGATCTTTCAAGGATATTAATTCCAGTTCACATTGCCACAGCAGCTAAGCACAAATGAGTGGCCTTGGAAAGATGCATCATCCAAAAGATCTTTCCTGTTCCTATCTTCACAGGAACAAACAAACAAAAAAAAAAAAAAAAAAGAAAAAAGCAACAAACAACTAAGTGCTTACTAAAAGGCAGCAACAGGCACAGGAGCATTTCTGCAAAGCAGCTGCTGCTGGAGAGGCACAATCAGGCAAAAGAGCTGCTGCAAACATGCTCAGCAAAGCCCAGTTTGCATCACCCCCAGTCTGAAAAAGCACTGGTACATCTGGGGACAAGGGATGGCTTTGCACGCCTGTGACAGCCCAAAGTGGTACTGAGATGTTTCATTTTCCTTGTATTTAAATATAAGTATAGGAAGACTTAAATCTCAGAAAGAAATCCCAGGAAGCACAAGTCTTCTTCCCAGTCCTCCCTTTCACCAGTGCTAGAAATTTAATAATTTGCTTTTTATGGTCATTCTGACCATGAAGTCTCATCTTTGAATAATGCTCACTGTTCCATCAAGCAGTGCCCCATGATTCCTCAAGGAATTCATGCTCTCCACAAGAGATCCAAGTCCAACAGAGAACCACCAAACCTCCTGCAGACAAATGACTTTTGGGCAAGAATACAAATTTTGGCACGTTCAGCCACACACGTTTAGTGAGCCCAATTTCCAGAGCATCAAAGAATGAGCACTTCATTTAACAGCATTTCAGTTTGAGTACTCAATAAAACACTCGCCAGCTCTGGAAGTTTTGGACAGTGGCAGAAATTGCAATTTCATTCTTTGTAGGAAAAAAGCTTCCTTCTCCTGTCACTTTTCCTGTGCAAGATATAAATTTACTGAGTATATTTTATGTTTAGGAGTGATTAATGCAGCTTAACAGAGCTATTAGAGAACAGCTGCTTCTCTTGACCATGGGAATACCCAGATGAGAGTGCACCAGGGCTTGTCCATACTTGAGGAACTCTGATTACAGCAGGGTGTGAATGCAAAGCGAGGAAGCTGCTCCAGAACCTCTCTGTGTAGATAAGCCATTTGTTGCAATTAGGAGTGACTAATTGGGCCTCTCTTACAGAATGCCACCCAGGAATACACAACGCCCAGTAAAACCGATGTGATTTTCATGCAAGTTTGTATGTCTGACACAAGAGGAATGACAGCAGACGTGAGGAACGAGCCTGAGCCAGCAGCTCTGTCAGACTCAAGGCCAAAATATCAGTGAAAATTTTATTTTTGTCTTTTTAGTGACGAGAGACTCAAAATATAATTTTTTTTTTCCCCTCCCTGGACCAGGCAGCCGTTGAAGCAGAGGGACCCTGGCAGACAGGCAAACCCAAGCCACAGTGGCCAATCTCCCACTGATTCCTCCAGGATCCACTTCATTCCCAGCCATCCACACGGAGCATTCCTCCAGCCCTCACTTGTGCAGCTATTCCTGGCTGGGAAACACATCCTGACACTGAACAGACTCACCCCGCTGGCCAAACCAAACTCTGAGGCATTTGCAAACTTGCTGGGAAGCCAAAGAACTGTAAAGATGGAGCAAAGGTTTGTTTGATTTAATGTAATGGTGGGGAGGCAGGGCAGGAAGCGGGGAGCGGGGAAAAACAAATGTTTGATGTTTCATGTGGATACAGCAGCATGATTTGCTGATGGAGGTTTACTGAGTCAGGGCAGCTGCAAGGCTCCTTTCCATGCCTCTGTATTCCACATCTAGGGAAAAGCAGGGAAGGACAATGTGGACATTTATCCCTGTCCATCTTCTGCTGTCTGACACATCACCCAGCCTCTCTGCCTCAGTTTCCCCATTGCTCTCCACCGGTTATCCAGGAAGATCCATACCACTAACCCCTGACCTGCCAGGCTGTGAGATCCCCAAAACACAAGGGAGAAATTCAAACTCTGTGTGTTCTGCCTCACTCAATTCTCCTTCCAGCCAGAGGTTCAGTGGAAGGGGCAGCCCAGCTCCAGGCTGGTGTCCATCTCCTCATCCTCCTCCCCAGGTTTTACACCAACAGCTCCTTCCCATCCTCTGCACCGGGAACAGCCTCCTGCCCAGACCAAAGCAGAAGCACACTGCTGTGTGCCCAGCCCCAGCAAAAGGACCCTCCTCCCCCTCACTTTGAACACTCAGATTCTGGGAGCTCCCTAAACCAGGAAACGTCAAGGCACTGCAGCTATAGAGAAAAAAATAAAGAAGAAGAAGAAAAAAAGATGGATATCCCCAAAACTACATAAACTTTGGGGTTTCTATTCAACTTTAGCCCAGAGTGCAATGTTCTGGAAGAATTCTGTTCACAAACAAATTTACTCTATCCCCTTCTTGTGCTTAGAGTCACAATCACCAAATGGTCCAAGGCCTGATCTGCTCCTGTCCTGCAACAGGCATGGGGAAGTCACATCACCCCCCACATATGGGACACAGTTTTAACACACAGTTTGAGTATTTTATTTTCTCTCTCAGTACCTGATCTCTTCCTTTGGCCTGGGCTATGCAGCTCAATTTAAACTTCAGTCACTCCAGGTAAGTTACTGGAAATATAAATATGAATAAACCTGCTCTGTTCCTTGGCTGTATGTTCAAGATGGGGCCCCAGTCCTTAGGTGGAAGTTATCAATCCTTGATACAGTTCAAAGAACAAAGCTAAAGCTAACAGTGCTCACTGAGAATGGACAACAAACCTACACCAAGCTAATTTTAGGGATCTGATGATACCACACTCAGGCTCTGGACTATTTACATTATCAAGGATAGATTTCCTATTTTCCACTCACATTTCATAACAAACCAGAATAGCTCCAGATACAAACAAGCAAACTGCTCTAGAGCTAGGAAAGCCCACAGTCAGATGCTTGGAAGCAAGGAGGGGGTTCTAACCCCACATACACAAGGAACACATTTTCTCGGCCACACATTGCATAGGAGAATGGATTTCTGTCTTCATAAGAAGAAAACCCTCAGAAGCTGCTGAAGAACTGGGACTACAAACCAGCAGAAGTTCCCAAAAGAGACTTTCAGGAAAGGGAAGATCCAGTCCAGGCACGTGGCGCCCATGGAATGCCCTTCCAAAGTCCCAATGCCCCAAAGTCTGAGCATCCCCAGAAGTGCTGCTGTCCTCATCCAGCCAGGGTCAGGGACCTCGTGGGGGCTGCTCAGTGCCACCACACCACTCTCCGTGCTTCGGGGAAGGTGGAATGGGACAAAAAAATCTGTTGCCATCTAAATTCACCCGTCAGTCCCCTGGTACCTGGGGGTGAAGGGCGGGAGAGAGGAGCAGCAGGACAAGGTAGAACAGAAGAGGACCTGGCTCAGCACTCTGGTAGGTGAAGGAAGGTCAGCAGGTACTGGAGAGGGGAACACCCGCACCTGGGGGAAAGAGCTCGTTGTTCAAAGATAAAGCTCTGAGCCTGCTGCTAACGGGATACAGCCCAGAGCCCCGGCTACAGGAGGACCCCAGGACCTCCTACCTCAGCTGCTCTCCAGCAATCATCACCTCAGCCCTGTAGTGGTGCTCCGTGGCTTTCTTTTTCAGGCTGCTGCTCAGGCTCTCCATGCCGGGCTGGCGATGCTCCCCACGGGCTGCGGGGGGAAGATGCTGCTCCCCGCGCCGCCGGCACGGGCCAGGTAAGGCAGCCCAGAGTTGCTGACTCCGGCTCCACGCCTGTCCCTCCCTCCCGGCAGGCTCCGGAGGAGGAGCCTGCTGCAATCTGAGCCCGGCTCTGCCGGCTGCTCCCCCGCTGCCAGCCGGGAGCCGGCCGCGATGCTCCCGGCACGCTGGGACAGTGTCCCCTCTGCCGGGGGATGGCTCTGGCAGGCTCCGGGCACTCACGGGCTGGAGGATGAGCCAAAGATGGACAAAGCGGTTCCTTCCCTACGCTGTAACTTTCCTGCGGGGGTTCAAGATGTGCCGTTCCCCAAGGCAAGCCGAGTGCGTTGTTCCCATCTTCCTCCCCGAGGGCTCTCTGCCTTTGTACGGGTTGGGATGCATCCAACACCGTGGCCAACGCTTGCTAAAAGCGGATCAGAGCAGCTTGAGGCCTCCCTCTGTGCAGGAGCCACCGGAGAGGTTGGAGGGAGAAGCACAGGCTGCGAATAGCAAGATCTGGCACTGGTGAGTCTGGAGCTCTGCTGGTGCCAAGCTGACACTGACACCACTTCTAAAATGTGCCTCCAGGCACTGGCACCTGCCTCAGCTACCACTCATCATTCCCTTTATTAGAGGAACTTTCTGCAAGGCCAGAGCTCACCTGAAAGTGATGGTGACCGACAAAGGAAAAGGCAGAGCAACTGGGATGTGGAAAGGGTTAATTACATCCATCACTACTGTCAGGTTCCTGTAAAATCATGTTTCCATCAGTTCAATCAGAAGTGAAAAATAGTGCCTGGCACGGGGGACCAAACCTCAGAAACACAAAAGAAACCTCCAGAAAGAGGTTGTGGAGAAGATGGGTGTGAGGGCAGGGAAGGAAATTTTATCAGCTAAGGAGGTCCTGCTTCAATTTAAGTCTAATAAAGCATCAATAAACTAAACGCTGTCTTTGATTAGCTCCTCTGTAGCAGTAATTCATCAGCAGGCAGTGAGTTTGCCGTTGTCTCCATCAGCACGGACTTCCAGGCTTCCATTCCCCCATCCCATAAATGCTGCTAAATCCATCCACCTGGGCTGGGCATTCGGGAAGAGCAGCATAAGGAGCAGGAGACACGGGGTAAGGGCACCACCGTAGCTGAGGCACGCTGGTTTTCTTCTGGCTCCCTGCTGGAAGAGGAGCAGCCGAGGTAACGAGCGGGGCTGGACAAGGCTCGCTGCCGGCGCTCCCGTCCAAGGCAAACAGCGGGATGGGCAGTGCCGACAAGGCTCCTCTGTCCGGGCTCTCCCGGAGCAGCTCTGCCCCGTGTCCCGCTGGCCGGGCCGGGCCAGAAAGGCAGAACAGGCTCCCCTTGTGTGCTCAGCCGTGCTCAGCCCCGGGCCGTGCTCGGGGCGGCTCCCGGAGCCCCTCCGGGGTGTCCAGGCTCAGCTAAAGAGCTTTTGAGGGGCTCCCAGGGCAGGCTGGGCTTGTCCCTGCCCTGCTGCAGCATCCTTCATTCCTAATGTGAACACAGTGGGGACCCCAAAGCATTTTGTTCCCTTTTTTGAAGGGAATGTAGGGAATACACCCAGCGAGCTCCTGTTAACTCCATCCTGGAGGTGACAGAATTTCAGGGTTGGGAAAAACAATCCCTAAATATGTCTCCCTCACTCCCCATCCATGGAGGGATTAATTAGATTGAATTAGTTATCAGCTCAATTTACAGATGAAAAGTGCTTTCCACAGCATGGCTTTGGAGTCCAACCTACAATGGATGTGCAGAGTCCCTTCACCTAGGTCTCCCGTCAAGAGGAACTGCAGTGTCTGAATTTTCTGTTTCAATAGATTAGGAAGTAGTTTGACTCATTAAGTGTTCAGAAAAGATAGAGGCACCTCTGGGTACAGCCAAATATCTTTGTTTTCAGCTCTCAACTTTGTAACATCAAATAGAAGGTTCAGCACCCTTTGATTTTTTTTTTCCTTCATTTTTCCCTAGCAGGGCTGAGGAAAAGACAGGAAGAAATCAGATGAGTTTGTTCTGAAAAGCTGTAAAAAGATAAAAAAACTGTTTGTAAATCTTGCCAGGAGTGAGCACAGAGGACACCAGGACCTGTCACAGCCATCCTTGTCACTGGCTGCAAAGCTTGCTTTAGTCCTTTGCCTAAATTTTGTCCTCTGTGTGGCAATTCAGGCCTGCATTTCAAGCAGAGCTGAAGAAATCTGCCATGCAGGGGAGCAGAGTCTGGCAAGAGCAGATGCAGATTTTTCCTGCTCTGAGCTGGCATATCTGATGGCAGCAGGCTGCAGCTGGCAGCCAGCCAGCACCAAATTTGATTTCGCTTAAACAAAAAAAAAATACACTAAAAAAACTTTAAAAGGATTTCACTGCCAACATCAACACAATAAAATCCCTGATTTGATTTGATAAAATCCCTTCCCCAGGCCAGCTGCCACAGTGCTGTCCTTGCCAGAGAGCATTTCCCTGGGGGTAAGTCCTTGTCCCCAGCAAGGTTGCCCACCTGGGCTGGAGCTCGGAGCTGGGCTGGCAGCAGAGTGCCCAGCATTGTTTGGGAGCCAGGCCCTCCCTGCTGCATTGGGAAAAGTTGTTTCTATCTGTCAGTAAAGGTCACAGGCCACCCCCGGGGCTATTTGTGCTTAACTCATTGGTGTCCGTGCCACAGCAAACACCAGAGGCCACCTGGCATCAACCTGGCATCAAACCCTTCCACTTGGAACAGCACATCAATAATTCTGGGGGCATCTTCCACAGAGGTCCTTCATCCACAGCACCAGGGAATGGTCCTGTAGCCAGGAAAGCCAGCCTGGAGGTTGCTGTGCACCAGGGAAGCACACTGCACCCTGGAGAATGCTGCACTCCGGGGCTGGAGGCTGCGAGTGGACAGCAGTGCTCTCAGAGAAAAATGGAAGATTTATTTCCATCTAGTGGCAGAAAACGAACATAGTATTCAGCAATTTCTCATTACCCAGTTATAAATCTGAGCTGGAGCTCTCCTGTCATTGAGTGTCCTTCATTTTGTTCCAGAAAAAAATATTTGGATTTTGTTTGAGCAATATGTTGCATATTTCCACAGAAAAGAGAGGCTCCTAACCCGAAGCAATCGAACACAAGACAAAATAATTTGGTTGGCTTCAAAATAACAAACGGGGGGATCTTTGTTGCCCTTAAAATTGTAAACAAATACAGCTCAGTCCTGGTTCTCCAGAACTACAAGGAATAGAACTTCAGCTTGGAAAACAAACAAACAAACAACACTGAAAAATTAAATTCTCCCATGATTGCATTGCTTCGGGACCTGCAGCATCAATGAAAACACCACCAAGTGCTCACCTTCTTTATGAACTAATAAAAGTTTTCATTGGGAAAAAAATAAGACCAACAAAGAAAAAAATGACAACAAAAGAAATGCTCTTACACAACAAGACACGGAACTTTGTCACCTCCACTTCCCCATTCCTCAACATCAGAAGAAACATTTCAAACAGTTTAGTCCTTAACTTTTAGCTCCCATACCAGAGTGTGGGTGTGAGATTTCAAAGCAGGGCAGAGGAGTTTAATTCCCCCTGTTCACCCTCAGGGTGAGGCTCTTCAGTGTGTTTTTTAAAGATCAGGTGTTGCAGACCACTGGGACAGGGACACAGAGACTTCCTTGTCCCTGCTCTGGGACACCTCTGGGAGGCACCTCTGCTGCCCCAGCTCCACCTCTCAGGACTCACAGATCGTGGAGGTCTTTTCCAGTCATAATGATTCTATGATTCAGGGAGCTGCAGACTGCAGAGCAGCACTCAGAGATCCCCACCAGGGTCTGGGCGCCCTGACCTGGGTCAGGGCCATGCCATGGCCAAATCTGGACCCACATTTCTCTCAGAGAAGCAATGCTCAGGCTTCAGAGGTGGGAAAGTCTCCAGTCCCCTGCTATGATGGGAATGTGCTAATTACATTGCAATTAGCCTGGACTGAACACAGCCAAAGGAACTACTCCTGGCAGGGGAACTGTAATCCTATCATGATCCATTAAAAAGAGCTGTTGGCTATTGCCAAGCTGTGTGGGGAGCAGTGAGAGACAGCCCTGTCCCAGCTCTGCACCACCAGTCTGCTCTTCTTCCTCATAAAGAAAGGGCTTACAGTGGTTTAACAGCAAGGGCCAGGATACCAGGGATCACATAAAGCCTAGATATTTGCTGGTTGTTACAGCCTGAGCTTTAAACTGCCTCCATCCAGCCTGGTGCATTCTGGCAGAGAGATGGGAGAGCTGGAATCCCAAGGCAGTAACTAAAATCAAAGGAGTACCTGTGTGTGGTTGCAGGACAGGAATTTGCCCCGTGGTTGCTCAGTGCAGCATGAAAGTCCCAGGCGGACGACAGGATGGGGCTGTGGATAAGAGATCCAGGAGCAGGAACACATTTCCAACCCTGCATCCAGTTATCCAAACCTCACAAAAGGCTCCCTCAGAGCCACCCATGCCCAGTGACACAATCTCCTCTGAGGAAGGAAGGTGAAGTGACAAGTGAAGATCTGCCATCAGCTCTGAAAGGAGCATCTTCACAGAGTCATAAAATCACTTTTGGGCGGAAAGGACCTTCAAGGTCATTTAGTTCCAGCCCCTGCTCCATGGGCAGGGACACTTTCACTGGATCAGCTTCATCTGTGTGAGCTGGTGTTGCCCCAGTCCTTCCTCAGGCCCAGTGCAAGAGAGGGTTTGGGTGGCCTTTAGCAGATGGTAAAAGCCCTTCATAACCACCATCAGAGAGAGGACAGGCATTTAACAGACGTGGGAATGGGGGAGTCTGTTCTGCAGAGGTTTAATTTGACAAGCTGGGATCTCACCAGCAGCCTAGATTACACAAGGAGTATTTATTCCACTCCTTTGATATGCTTTGTGCTCCCTCCCTAGGTCTGGGACCAGCTTAGAGACACACCTTGGTGTGGGCAAGAAGCTTGGGAGAGTTGCAGCAGCCTGAGTTCAGATTCTATCTCTTCTTGTCAGTCCTGCAGTAACCCTGGGCAGCTTGACCTGACTGGTAAAGCCCTGTCTGGGCAGACTAGATTTGTAATTCAAGTCCAGTGCACTGAGCTGCTCCCCAAATGTGACAGCTGATGGCTGGAGTCAATAGGCAATTTGTGAACACAGAATTAAAATAGCAATTCCCTCTTGAATGCTATCAACCTTCAATGCAACAACAACACACAGAAGAGGTTCTGTAAGGAGGAAAATTCGTAGATTGACCTTGATCACAACAGCCTTTATATAGGCTGGCACATCAATTTACATATATTAACCATCCATGTCAGCAGAGTAGGGAAAAAAACATATATACAGGTGGGTTTTGCCCTAGGTACTAAAACACCTTTCCATTGAAGGCAAGATGAGCAATCCAGTGCAGAACTGCTGATATCAAGCAGCAGCACTTCTCAATCAGAAGTGGTGAAATTTTTTTCATAAGAGACACACTCCAGCCTTTCTGCCTTTCCACCAGCCTCAGCAACGCTGAGCAGCCTCTCCGAGGGAGCACACTTTGGCAGGGCTTAGAGGGACAGACAAGAACTGGTTTCCAAAGTGTGCAGAGCTGATAGCACTGGATTTTCCTGCTTGAGCAGCAGTCACCATCCTGGTGAGGTACAACATGACTGTTCTTGGCAGTCCTTGCAGCCAGCCCTGCCAGAGACTCAGTCTCTCCCACTCATTCTCAGCAACTGCAAGTACCAGGAGGCTTCTCCTAGGAGATCTTTTCAGTATTTCTTTCATCTCTTCTGTTTTTAGCCAGTTTAAACGTTGCCATCAGGGCGGTGTTGGTGAAATTCAGATTGAAAGCAAGGCCGCATTTGAGGATAAATCCAGGGTGGTTTCATCTCACCTAAAGCAAACATCAGCGCCTTGCTCAGAGGAGGAGCTGACCTTTCTTTTCCTGCCTTCCTGAGGAGATGCAGCTTCTTGCTGACAGAGCACAAGTGGCTGGAGCTGACACAGCCAGGCAGCCTCTCCTGGCCTCCTGCAAATCAGTGACTGAACAGCCGAGGAATGATCACACTGCAGGTCTGTCAGAGCTGCAAGGTTTACAGCTTCCCCACAGGACAACACAGCTCCATCTCATTTTCCTCATGGAATTTTCAGTTTTCACCCCATGGCTGCATCCTGCAAACCTCTGCCAAAGCAGTGGGGAGGTGCAGAGCCTCAGGGGGGTCCCTATGGAGTTTGGGGGGGTGATGATGAAGCTCCTGAGCCCAAAGCCTGCTGCAGATGGCTCCTGTGGACAAACCTTCTGGAACATGAGGAGAGCATAAGGAGGGAAACCAAGACACATCCCCAGTGCCTGCCTGCACACCTCAGAGGGCACGAGTGTTTGTTGTGTGAAGTGAGCTGTGAAGCCCAGTCACCTTCTGAGCCTGCATCTGCCTTGGAGGCCACCTACACAGATCAACATTGGCAGGAAGCTCCAGCTGGACTTGCTGCTGGTTCTGGGATCAGAGCACAGAGTGGGACATGGCAATGCAGCAGTGACCTGTCCTCCCTCAAGTCCAAGCCTTTTGTCTTCTGGTCTCAGTGTTTTCTGGTCTAGACTCCACTTTTTCTATCAGCTTTTACTGACTGTGCTCAGTCTGAAATCCAGAATACAAATCATTGCTTCCTTGGTGTTTTGTTTTTAGGTCATTAACTCTGGATGTTGTCAGAATAAAGGGCCCAAATCCTCTCTCCAGAACCAGCATGTCCTGTTTACTTCCCATGTGAAAACTTTGCACCCCACTCAGCAGCCCTTGCAGGAAGAATGGACACAGCCTGTCCGTGGAATAATACCAGTGATGTTATCAAACACGAATGGCCATTTTTTTAGGTGTAAAAATCAGTAAAATTACCTCTACACAGCAAGTAGGATTCAGTCCTACTGACCAAGAACATAACAGAAAATATTTTAAATTTGCACGAACTGCAGCCATTTGGAGTATTCACGTGGCTGTTTGGCTCATGGAGGAAACTGGAATCTGAATGTGGACCACTACCACAGCTGAAGGATTTGTCAGAGGACTCTCTCTTCTTGCAGGAAAACTGCTTTAAAAGTTACCTTTTTCTGCTGTAAAAAGTGCCTCTGTAGACAAGCTAATAAAATTTCAGAGTACATAAATTTATCTGCACTTTAATTTCTATTTATAGTTCTCCTTAAATAAGGAGGCAAACAATGTCTCCAAGCTGCTCCTAAGAGTTTGAAGTTAGACTGTGAAACTCCAATGAAATACAAAGATGTTTTTGGCTCTATTAATTATTGGCAGCTTCCTTTCTCCTTTGTTACTGGCAGGGAAGGATTTGCCTGACACCAGCACCTGGGCTGAAAAGTAACTGAAGCCTCTTGAAAAAGGCTGACCACCATTCTGCTCCAGATCTCTTTGCTTTATTATAATACTTTTTAAAAGATGACACTGCAGTTCAAGTCCAGAACCACTCTACAGAACAATGAATAGTGTTCACTGAAATCGCCATTCCTGTGAACTTCACAAAAAAACACTGCAGGAAAATTAAAGATACAGTACTCCAGACTGAGCAAGTTTCTGCTGGCATGGAAATGAAAGAGGGTTCTGCAGCTAGAGGCCACTCAGCCATTAGGATCAAACTCTTAATAATGGCCATGGAAATGTTTCTTGATTTCTGTTTAAATCACTGATTGCTCAAACCTTTACCTGGGTCACTGAAATTTAGTATTTCAGCCAGAATAAGCTAAGAAATACTGAAATACTTGTGTAGACTGCTACTCCCCAAGAGGACCACTGTATCTTTAAATGTATCCTGGTTTAAACAAAGGTTTTATCTACACTTGTTAATTATTGCACAGACCATTACACTGACAAGTACATTATGAACCCATGGAATGTTACAGTCTGGCCTGGAAAATAAAAGCAGCAGCATTATCCTTGAGGTCTCAACCATGAGGGAGAGCTGGCCAAGCACTTCTTGAATTGTACTAATTATTAAGAGGTTTCAATACACAAATAAAACATTTTAAAATAATCACCAACTCCCAGGATTATGTTTGGGAACATTCTCCAAGACTTTCACTGTTTTGCAAGTGGCACTTAGTTTGGTTTCTTGACATTTTTCTTGTATCAGACTATCTGCAGGAATCCAGCTGCTCTGTTTTTTTCAAAGTTGAAGCCATACAAAGAAATAAAATCTTGGGTCACCAGGAGATTTGAACCAGCCATTGCAATGTTCAAATGACGCAGCAATTTCACCTACTGCACATCTCCTGGCAGTTTGCTTGTATGACTTAAACCTGTGACTCAGGGAGTGGGATGAAAGGGGAGCAGAGCCCTGGTCACCCCTGCACAGGCAGAGCCCACGGTGACAGCACAGCCCTGCCACAGCACACGCTGATTCATGGCTGGAGCCTCACTCAGCCAGGCAGCCTCAGCTCCAGCAGCCTGCACTCAATGCCTCTGCTCCTCATCAGGCCAAAAGGGGAGGATTTGGGGCGAGGAGGAGGAATTAAAAAATAAAAAATTCTGATTCAGAAACACTTGCTCCGCACATGCAACTTGATGGGATTTTCTTCACAGTGCAGAAACCTCCCAGCCACCTACTCTGACAAAAAGTAAAATTCAATAAAACAGTGGGTGTGCAAAAAAAAGAAAATACCTTCGTTTCATCCACTCCTCTGGAAGGCATGATCACACATTCAGGCTCAAAAAAGTCATTAAAAAATGCCCATTTGCCCATCAAACTGACCAGCTGGCACACTGGTTTTGTGCCTGCAGTTACACCTTCTGCTATTATATTGGTTTATTTGGATCTTCCACTAACATCTTTCTGTCAGTTGCTTCCCTACAACACTGCAGAGAGAGATGGCAACTGTTCTGTCCCTGTCTCAACTGGAGGAAAAATCCTTACCCAAAACTTCTGCTTGAGCAGGGCTCTGGCTGTTTGATTTACAAGATAAAAGTTTCAAAAGCTACAAAAATCCAATCAAAAGAACAAACAAATGGCTCATGCCAAGTGTGGCTGCAAGTGATACATAAATAAACCACTTCTGTCCCAGGCAAAGTTCACAGCTGAGGAGGACGTGCACACACACAGCACAATACCAGTGATTGAGTGGACTGAAATAAAGATTCTCCTGCTACAAGCCATTTCAAGAGGTTTATGAAAGAGAAACTGTAATAAACTTGCACAGAAGAAACTGAATCAGCTTCAGACTGGGCAGCAGACACATTGACAAGGAGGCAACAGAGGTGTAAGCATAAAAAAAACAAAGTTATGTTTGACATGCTATGACAAAGTTATACTTGGAACTGGAGAAAAAGTACAAAAAAATCCTTGTTTTAGTCTGGCTGTGAACTGGTGCCAATGGTACCATGAACAGCACTGCAAACAGAGAGCTCTCGTGCCTTTGGCACTTCCACAGGGTCTGTGACAGCAGGGACACCTTGGGAATGGCTCAGCCTGGAGCAGCACTTGGGTCTGAGCAGCTCTGGGTCCTGCTGCAGAGGCTCAGAGACCACGAGCTTCAGACCACACTCAGGAGAGGCAAGGGGGAAAAAAGAAATCCCAACTCTCACAGAACACGGTGAGAGAAGACTGGAAACATATTCTGTTCACCATCTGAAAGATCCTAGGAATAGAAATACAGACTCAGGCTGTAAACAGAGCTACTTCTACTCAGACTTAAGCCTTTAAAATCTGCTAATTATGAGGAAATTAATTTTCTTTCCTTTAAAAACTGTTGATATTACTATCTGCTCAAAAACCTCTGTGAGGAATAAAGGAAGTGAAGTGTAATTTAAGATAACTTTGACACCTTCAGTTGGTTCTTGAACAAATTAATCAGGTTTTAAAAGAAAAGGCTTTTTAGGTAAGTAATAGGATCTACAAGGTTCACAGAAAGAACTCCATGCTGGAAAAGCAGACCACAGAGAACATCATGATTTGAGTTTTCAAGTGAGCTGATTGTTTTCGTGCTGAGGGTACATTCACAACCCACCCCCCAAAATAAAATGGGATACCTATGATACCTTTGCTGTTAGAAGTCACAATTCTTCTCTAGAAGTCATGGTTCGTGTCATGCAAAGCACTTTCTTGGGTCAAAACTGACACATACTGAATCTCCTGATTCAGTCCTTAATGCTGACCAAGAGTTTCTCGTGTTTCCAAAATAGTGTTTCTTTAACAAGATCCAGGAAAAAATGTGGAGAAATATATGACAGAAACAGAGATACAGCTTGACATACTACAGAATCATTTGGAAAACATCTGTTTAAATTAAATTTTACTATTAAATCCAGACATCTACTCATCTTGACAGGGGCTTGCTGCCAGGCTTTTTCCTAAATGTTCTTGTATTTTCCACCCATTTTTTCTTGCTGGAATCTTCTTTATAATTTTTTTCTTTCACTGCCAGGTTGCCAAACACATGTCCAGAAGGACATAAGCAGCAAAAAGACTTCATTTTTTTACCAGCATTAATAAAATACTACACAGGTAGAATGAAGAAAGGGAAAAAAGAGAGTACATAAAATACTCAAACTGGGGCAAGGGCATAGGTGAGGAAAGAAAACACAACAGCTTTGCTTTTCTGTGTAGCAGAAACTACAATTGAGTGCAAACTCAATCCATTGAGTAATGTGGGCAAGTAGAGCCATTCTGGATATCCCTTGAGAGCTCAGGTCAAACATGTAAATTTACACAAATAATTCTCTAGCTCTAGATTCCTTCTGAATTCTAAAGGAGGAAAATAAGCTTTCAACTACTAAAAAAAAAATAATGCCACAATGTTTAAAAACAAAGCTCCAATAAAAAATATGTTAAAGACCATCTTGAATTGCCAGACCTCCTGTAGTCAGAGCAATCCATAAGGCATTGGAACTCGATGTATCCAGCTGCAGCTTGCCCAGTTAATGGCTGTCTTTCCAAGTCACACCCTGTCCTTTCTTTGCATTAAACACCCCAAATCTCAAATTAGATGAGGACCGGATGAACACCTATTAACCTACACATGCAAGGTTGTGCCATGGAAGTGTCCTTGCACTGATTTCTTTCCTTCAACATCTGTGTTAAGAAAGTTGCTGTAGCCAGCTCAAATAGTGCAAGGAGAATATACTTATCACTATCCTTAAAAAAGGGAGAGCCACCTTTATGTAAGAAAAGATTCAAATGCTACTTTTTTTTCCCTATACCAGGGTAGAAGGAAGGAGAATGAATGGGAAGCACAAACAGATCAGAAAGGTCAGCCATGATACTCCAGGTGTGTGTAAAACTTCCTCCCCTCCATCAACCAGCACAGCCTCCCTTTCCCAGCTGTGCAGAGCAGGGTTAACACAGTTCTAAAAGTCATCCCACGCATTTTTTGTTGCCTTAGGAGGTTTTCTGGTCTTGCTCTCCCCTCCTGTGTTCTCCCAGTTGGTCTCCCAGTTTTCCCAGCTGTCGCTGTTACTGTTCTTGTTGGAAACCGTTCCCGAGCCCCACACGTCCCAGCTATCCGAGCTCTTCTTCTCTGTGGAATTGTCCACATAGGTCCAGCTCTCACTGCTTGGAGATTTATGAGCTTTTGGTGCATCTGAGTTGCCAAAGGTCTCCCAGAAGCTTTGATCTACAGCATTGTTCTGGTAGCCCTCCCCTCCACTGTTCTGGTAGCTGTCTCCCTCAGCTGGTCTTTTGGGGGTGAGGGGGAAAGGAAGGTAGAAATAAATTAGTTATGCCAAACATAACAGTAAAAATAAATGACCCCAAAGAAAGCCATCATTCTACTGCTCTTTGCTTAAAAAAAACCCTGATGATAAAGGAATAATTAAATATTGCTCCAAATGACATAAGCTTGTTGTCTAATTCACAGATTTTTGTTAAGAGATTTAACAGGCCCAAGGAAAGGGAATGTGCATTTGGAGTAAGTTTTAAACCAAAATATGTGCACTGCTTTGTTCTCAGTTTAAAAACAGTTATAAACAAAGTTATATTGAATTCCTCCCTATTACATAGAGGAGGACTATCAGCAGAGACAGAATAAGTTCTTAATATTGAAAAATTACCTTTCACTACTATACTACAGAGAATGTACAGGAGATATAATTATGTTTTCAAAGAGATAGGAAGCAAGAACAAAATATTACCTGTCAGAATTATCATCTGCTTTGCCTGAAAAGAAAGTGGTGACATCTCTCCATCCCTTACTCCCAACTCCCTGAACCTAGAGAAAAAAAAAGACACTCCATTCATTTGGACTGAACCAACACCTCTGCCAAGTCCAACAGCAAAAGCCAGAACGAATTCCTCCACTTGTTCCCATAAACTAAACACATTTAACTCAGAGCTCAATAATGTTTTTGATGGGCAGTTACGTGGTGGATGTAAAGAACATACATTTGACAGCACTGTGCAGCTGGAAGAGGTGGGAAGCAGGTCAGGTTTAGCTTTTTCACCCATTGTTGCAACATCTTTTGAATTCTCTCCTAGACTTCCTTGACAAAAGTACTGGAATTAGTCCTTACATAAAATTAAACTTAATGAAAGCACTGATGTTTTATGATTAATGTAACTTGCATTTCTATTTCTACTGGTCTACACAGCTATTTTCACTCTGTTTCAGCATTATTTCACTACCCACATAAAACAGGCCAAAAGTTGAGTCCTAGAATTGGATTAGAAATACAACTTCTGAAGTGACACTGTGAAAAGTACTATTCTGAGCTAGAGACAGGGAGGATGGATCCCAGAATTCAGCCTGAGAGTTTCCAGGCTCTAAACACAACAGGTAACACAATTTATTTTATTTTATTCAAACAGTACCAAAACCTAAGACACTGAGCTGGCCTATGGGAGAGTTTCCAGTGCTGAGTTTCCCAGTGCTAGAAGACACACACTCCTGGGTAACACCATGCAAATGTTATCCCAGCAGGTGTTAGTTAGTGCAGGATTTCTGTGCTTGGCAGCCTCAGACAGCACTTACCACGTCACCGAGAGCAGCGGAAGGCAAAGGAGAAAGGTGCAGAGCATTAGCAGGTTTTACTGTACCAGTGGAACACAAGCTGTCTCCATATTCCCTCACACATTTTCTTTGCTGTTTATAACCACCCATTGTCCTCATTCAAATTATTAAGAGGACACCACCATGCCTGTGCAGCTTTAAACACCCCAGCAGAAGTGCTGCCTGCTGAAAATTCCACTTTCCAAATGTCTCTATTCAACACAAGCATAGACCAAAGCTGCACTGGGGTTTTGTGTTATTTTTATAAGAATATGGAGACTGGCTTGACTAATTTGGCCTCCTTAAAGCCAGGCAGGCCACCTCATACCTTGCTGGCCAACTGCGATACCCCCGTGGTGACCTCCTCAAATATTTTCCCCTCTTTCACCTATGTGGACCAAAGTATTGGTAATTAGTCATAAAACAAAGTATTACTGAAACCTTCAGACAAGCTCATTTGTGCTTAACAGCTAAAATGTCAAGAAACCCAACCCCAAACTGAATCGAAACAGATTTAAGTCAAAACTAAGTAAGTTAAGAAAATTATATATGAAGTCTGTTAATCTATAGTGGAGTGAATTTCAGTCCTTTGAGTTCATGGGAATTTTCTGTGACTAAAACCCAGTTTGAGGAAGGTATCACACCCAGTTTGAGAAAGGTATCATTTAAACATGGTTCAGGTATCATTACACTACTGCTGAACAATAAAACACAAGTACAAAAAACATCTGCAAACATGAAGCTTTATCAATATATTCCACTGCATAAAAAGGCTATGCTTAGAAATGTAGCAAGTCCCTTTTATTCTCTATCTTTTATAGATGCTTATTTAAATATTAAAAGGGCTTTGAATTTTGGTGGAACACAATACAACAGGTACCTTTCACCACTTAATAAATGGCAGCTGTTCCAAAGCAAGTGACTTTGTATAACTATATAGAGAATACTTATTTCATAAAGTAACACTTATTTAGGACTAACAGCACAACATCCTAAGGGAAATTCATCTCTTTTTTCTTAAACACTAAACACATAATTTCTCATTAAATTGTCCTACAAAATAAAAATCAGCTCAAGGAAATGCACCCTAAAAAATAACTCTGGAAATAATGCATCTAAGCTCTCTAAAATAAGCTGTGGATAATCCTGGGGAATAGAACACCAATTAGAGTCTTCTCCTGTGGTTTGAAATGCCATGTAAAGAATGGTAAATTAATAAAGGTAATGGAAGAGGAATTAGTTTGCAATATGATTAAAACATTCTTTTCAAATGGCTCAAAGATGTTTGACTGAATTAAAATAAAGCTGGCAGGTAGGTAAAACACTAGGAACTTAACACTCCAAGATACAACTACTAATGGATATAAATATATATATATATATATTAAAACAACTGATTTTATATCCATTGAGGGTGCATTTTCCCCTTGTTCCATCTGCCATTACTGAAAGCACAAAATCTATAAAATGGTGTCTAACAAGAGAGAATGTGACAGACTCTGGTGGACATGAGAAAGGAAGGTGGAGGGAATTTACCCTCATTATCATTTCTCTGATAACAGCCTAACTTGGAGTTGTTTGATGTCTCCCTTTTACAAAAAGGCCCCCTGAGAACCTGGGCAGCTGTGGCAGCAGGAATCAACCAGTCCCTGAGTGAGTACAAGCATTTTTCTGCAAGTCATTTACTAGATCCAAAGTTACCTTTTCCTGTGCAGGTTTGAGAACATTTTCATTTAATGTCTGACCTAACTCTGAAGCCTATTTAAAAGCAAAACAAAAACAAAGTCAGTTATATTTTCTTAAAAAAAAAAAAAAAAAACCAATTAAAACCCACAGCAAACAACTTCTGCAGGCTCATTTCTCAGCAGTATCTCCAAAAACACAAGAAGCCTTTAGCTTTGATTCATACAAGCAGAATGAGCTGAAAAGCACACACAGCAAAGTGCTGCAGGAGAAACTAAAAGACAATAAATTAAAATCAGATACACATGGCAATAGATGCCCAGAGCCCAAGCAAAGTCTGACCTTGCACTGGAAGCTGAAGCAATGGTGCAACCAGCAACAGTTTTGACGATGGGCCCCTTGCTAATGCCTGCAGCTGAATATTTGGAAGAACTATCTTCATCCCCCCCTTGTTTTTCCATACTAATTAAATTACTCCTAGAATTAGATCTTTTTGGCTGATTTTCCTCCAATTTCTCTGTCTTGTAGTGTTCCAATTATCATCTGTTAGTAAAAGCCCAAGTGTTTCTGAGCAGTACACAAGAGCTAAAGCTGTGACAGAAGATTTGTTATTTTCTTTAAAGCTCCAGGTTTGCAGGGAGAAAAAAACAATGAACTGCAGAAATCTGTTGCAATCCAGAACAAGATGCACAAGGATATCGTACTTCAGAGGCAGCTTACAAAAATGTAAGCCCATGGTCCAAGTCACAAAATTACTTTCCTAAGGCAAAGCTGACAAGGACAGCAGGTTTAGAAGAGCTTGAAATCATTCCTTGTCTACTACTATAATAAGCCTTTGACAGATTTAAACTTTCTTCAGAATTGCCATATCATACTGAGTGCCTCCAGAATTATCCTGATTAATCCAAAAGGGCCAATATGCCAGGTGCTGAAGTTTCATTTCCTAAGGGTTCATATTTGATTACTACCATTGGTCAGGGTGTGAGCCTTCACTCATGTTCTTCCTGGGAATGGAGCACCTTCAACATCTTTCCTCCACAGACTCCCAGGTGTCTAAGAAGCCTTTCCTTAAGCCACTGCATTCCCAGGATCTCCCCTTTTCCCAGCCATTAGCTCCAGTACTTCTACTCCTTACAGGATAAAAATTCTTTGAGAAGCAAAGGCAAAAGGAAATCCCACTTCCACCTAGTGAGAAACATGAATGCAAATCACAAAGGGCTTGCTACCTTTGGAAGTGAGGCTACAAAGTGCTTAAGAAAAACAAGAAGGGTGTGTTCTCACCTTTAAAAAGCCCTCTGGACTCTACTGAAACCAGCAAAGTGTTTGTTTGATAATAAAGAGTGTAACACACCCAGACTTACAGTTCAGGTGTCCAAGTGGAGTCACTGCTAGAATTAGGAAGAATTCTTATCTGATCTCTTACTCAGCCACATAATTTTGTAAATGTGAAATGGAAAAATTTGGCTACAACTGTATTTTCATCTAAATCACTTCACCTTTCCTTCCTATTGCTGAATTTAGGACAGCACTCTAACCACAATAACAAACATCTCATTCAAGTGTCTGCCTTCCAGCAACACCCTGCTCTTGGCACATTCCTGGGGCAGACATGCAAACAGAAATCCTGAAATCATCAGAGCGTGGACAGCAGCACAGTCAATTTTCAAACAGTGCACAGCTTGGGTATCTCTATCCAACTTCACAAATTTTAATTAGGTTTGCAGAAATGTTACCATACAATGCACACAACATTATTCTAAACAGGTTTGATGTAAGGCAGAGAAAGAAAAGACAGCTCAGGAGCAAATGCACATATTCAGCACCAACAGACAAGGAGTCCATGCACAAGAACAGATGTGAGGGTGTTACCGGCTCTGGCTGCTGCTTGTAGCCCCAAAACTTTACCCAGAGAGCAAAAGAGAAAAGAGCAAGGAAGGCAGAAGCAGCTTTTAGCAAAAAATTGGCAGCATTTTTTCAGGCAAGTTAAGTATCATGAACCTTTTTCAACTTTTAACATCTACTGACAAGAGAAACAGTGAAATGTGTTTGGTCACTGGGCCCCCACATACACTTTCAACCAATGCAGTGCATGAAAAATGAGTTAAATCTATTCTGCAAAGGGTCAGAAGTTTCAGGAACAAAATTTAGCCTTCAGTAACACAGCTTAGACTGTAGAGCATCATGTTGCTGTAGTCCTTGTCAGTAGATGTGATGAGCTTTTAAGCTTAATATTAGTTATTAATAATACTAAAGAAAGAGCAGCTTTTATTACAAAAGGAAAACTGCCAGAGGGAGTGAAGAGGAAGACCTGTAAAAAACTTAGTTTTTCTTAAGCCAAACAGTAAATATTTCAAAGCAGTGAAGTAGGAAGTTTGGGTGCTTTAACAAGACATTTTTGTTCCAAACATCCCCAAGTCTGGCCATTTGAAGGATTAATATCCCAGTGCATAGACCTCTCTGAACACCAGCACCTGCACATTGGTTTTGAGCAATACTTTCTATGCCTATCAGAAGCCAACCAGGCTAATGCTGCACACACACAAGTTGTAGTTCAATTAAAACTCCTGAATCATCTATAAATATCTGCACCTCACTCAGAACTTGGCAAATTAAGAATCCCCATTCTTTTATCATTTTTACATTTGAATTTAAAACTTTTCCTTGCAGACAGATCTTGCATATGTCAGAGCTCTGTGTAATCAGATTTCACTGTCTGTTTTAACCCTAGTCTGATAAATGAAATCCTTTTGTCATTGGTATTTTTTAAAACATACACGAGCAAGTTGATTTATTAATAATATCGAGCAGTTCACACTTGTAACATCTTATTAGGCTTTAGCCATGGGAAGCTGGCTTGCATTGTATTGTATCACCAAGAAAACTACTTGAAGCTAGACCACATTTAAGATTCACAGAAGTAAACCAGGGGTATGTTAAGTTTGCAAGCTCTGCAGCCTCTCCAACACATCCAACAGGAAAAAACAGCAGAGTATCCCTGTTTATCTCTTGCTTAATTTGATCACTGCAGCTGATTGCAATTCCCATGGAATTAAAAGCTAGAACTAAACATTACTGGGCACTATGAAGGAAAAGCACACTGGTCTGCTGATGATTAAATCTAAGTCAATTGGTGCAGGCAAACACATGGCACTTAAAGACAATTAGATGGAATAAAGAGCTAAATCTATAATCACCTTTTGACTTGCTTGAGATCCAAACCTGGTAGCCTGTGAAGAGAAGCAAATACATGCAGGTTTACCTGGAATAAACTTTCAAAGACATGCATTTAGAAATGCTGCATGATCCTCTTCAAGGTAATGGAGCTTTGGCAGAATTTCACAGTGAAAAGAGAATACCCATATCACCACCTCTGGCATTCCACTGCTAACTAAACCACATTTTATTTACTTACACCCTCCTTAGCAGCTGAGGCAATTTTGCTGGCTCCAGTTGTAAAACTGCTCCATCCCTTTAAAGAAAGCAAGAAAGTTGTGAGCTACATATGAATAGTAATAGTAAATAACCAAGTTTTCATTAAAAACAGATCAGCTTAAGTCAAAATGCTTTAATACAGCTTGTCCTGTAGTCATAAGAACTACCTGCTACTGAGAGAAAAATTAGAGCCTCTCACTTAACTGAAATATAGTGATGAACTTCCAGTATTTGTGTGAATTTGAACAAGCCAGAGTGTTTCAGATGTTACTCTTCTAAAAATGGCTACAAGTGTGGGGATAAATCATCCCATGCAGTGGAAGACAAATTGTTTTCCTCTCCAGGATGAAGATCCATGCAAGGAACTCAGCCTCCCAGAAATAAAGGACTTCAGGACACACTGCAATGTGTGTCTGTGCTCACACGAGGGCATTCCAGCCAGGACATTCAGGCAGATCCTGGGCTCAAAGAATGGCTCACAGCAATGGTGTTGCCTCTCCTTGGCTGTCTTAGCTCACCTGCAATACACTGCAGAAGTGCTTTCTGATCTGAACTCTCTGGCCTAAAATCTGTGAGATACCTAGAAAATATCTAGCTGATCTATACCAAGCAGCCTGTGGGATCACCTGGAATATAGTGATCAACCTGTTCAAAGGCTCAGGCATTACCTTTCTCTGGTAAATTCTAGTGAAATTATTTATTTATTTTTAAATAAACAGCGGAACCTGGTGTGAGTATTTAGGCAGTGAGGTTCTACAGAGGGCTGTTGGCCACTAACCTTGGTAGAATACCTTACTGTATTTCCAAATGACTCCAAACCCCAAATATTGCTCAGCACTGTGACTTTGCAGCCCATCAAAGCAGCAGTATGGCCCTGACTGCCTCTGACTTTATTCCCATTTTATTTCAACAATGCATCTTTCACTATCTCTACTTGAATCACGACAACTGTTCAGCCATATGCTGTTATCTCTTCACACCCTGTCACAAGTATTTCAAATGTTTTCATCACTGCTCAGGGCTTCTGGCACCCACATAAACACACATTTCAGTTATCTTCCTCTGAACATCCCTAATATGGTTAACAGATCTAGAGCTATTCCCTACAGGTAATTACATTTTTTTCATTCAGCCCTGTTGATCATTATTTATAATACATTGCGGTATCCTCACTTATTTCTATGAACTGATACCAGACGTAATTCTTAAGTTCTGCTCAAATTTTTCCATTTTGCCTGTTAAAGTCCACCCATATCTTCTTCACTCTTTGAGAATACAACCAATCCTCTGCATCTCTCCATATCCACCTGCAGTCTTTAGTTTCTCCTCTCCATTCATATTCTCCCATACCAGGGGCTAAACCAGAAGAAAACAGTAATTCAGAAAGCTCCAAGCAATTCCTTACCGAGTACAACGAGGACATGGCATTATTCAGGAAGTCATCCTCTCTTTTTGGAGGGTTTACTGTGTTCCCAAACCCCACATAGCGGTTCTCTTGGCCACTGCCACAGGAAAAGGAATATACCTGTATCAGCATGCAGCCATTCAAAACATTAAATGAGAACTGAAAAGTATGGAAAGATGACAATTGTTTTTGCACCTGGAAAAGAAAGTCCTGTAGCACCCAGTACCCAAAATACAAAACTACTCACTTCATAAAAACACCAAGGATCCACTGAGGAATCCTAGCACAATATGATTTCCTCTGTGCAAGCTAATGTGATCTTAATGATTCTCCAGGTTTAACAAATCACTGACATCAGAAAGCTGAGTAAATCCTAATAAAGTGATAAATGAAAATGAGGAAAGGAATGAGAGAAGCTTAATAAATGCCTCTGTTTAACTCAAATCACTGTAAGGTACAACACACAATCAGAATTCCCTGGTTTGGAACCCACCACAATAATATTTGGAGTTACAAACTTTTTCTTCAATGCTTCAAACATTTTATTATGCTAGAAAGAGAGGCACTCAGAAAGTCGGTAAATATTGCATTACCCTTGGTAGGAGCTGACATCGTCATTTAACCAGTCTTCAAAAGCCTTGTCAGAAGAGGCAGTTGCAGTCTGAGATTGTCCAGCAGAACTGAAATAAAACATTGAAGAATCAAAGCCATGTTAAGCAAAACCCATCAGCTCAGCAGTGCAGCTTGATGTATATCACCATAATACAGGTTAGAAATTGATTATTTATTTCATCTATCAAAAAGGGAACTCTAATGCAACCACTAAAAGACATGAAGCTCTTGTTCCTTTGATTTACAACTGCTTTTGCAGTTAACTAGGATCTTTAGTGCACAGAGTAACAAACACCACATGCAAAAGCAGAACAACAGAATTGCTGTGGTAGAAAGCTTTAATGTTCCCCTGGTAATTAGCAGCAGAAGGGAAAAGTCTGATTCTTTTTCCCTGGCATCCAATCCCAAATTGGCACAGCACCACAGTTAAGGTGAGGATGTCACACACTACCTGTGAGTGACACATATGCCTAATTTCAGGTGCATTACAAGTCAGAATAAAACAAACATGGCTTCTTCCCTGCTCTCGCTCACTTCTCTCTGCCATGGTTTAAAGCTCAGGTGCAGGGGATGAGAATTATTACAAAAACAAATTCCTGTTACCTCATACTCCATAATTTCAGCTTGTTCAGACAGCAGCACCAACAGGCAAACCCAGCAGACAAGAAACCATCAGGCTTTGATGTTTTGTCTGCATCTGATGCTGCATCTGTACCAACATTAGCTAAACAGGGCACGTACCGGTGAGCAGAAGACAGAGACATTTTAGGCTGAGGTGGGGTCCAGTTCCTGGCAGGAGAAGTTTCAATGGACCATTCCTTGCCTTCAGCTACTGTAGCTACCTACATGAGGCAGAATAGTCAAGAATGCCAAGTCAGAGATTTCATACAAATTAAAAATGATTCTGTAACACAAGGACAAATCATTTTTTCCAATTTGCTGATGGATCACTTAAATTTTTTTTCACAAGAAACCAATTTTTTTTGACTCCCAGGTTGTGATGTTGAATTGAACCCTGGTTTTATTTCAGGCAACCGAAATAGAAAATTAGACAATTTCCTCAAAGAGGTAGGTTTGGTTTGAAGAGGAAAGACTGGATTAATGAAGAGATGTAAGGACTAATCACAGAGTAATGGAGGAACAGAACTACATTATTGTTGTATGTTACTACATACACTAAAGATTTATCAAAAATCACTTTGGATAGAAATGTACAGCTGAAGTAGTGAACTGGAGTGAACTGAGGACTGAGATAGCTCCACTGACCAAACAGCCGCAACAAACTGCAGCACTGAAAATTGGAGCTACCTCAGCTAAATGCAGAAATGAAAATTTCAATAGAAAACTCTTACAAGACTTGGGAAGAAGCACTCTAAGACCTTTAGGGTCCCAAGAGGGCAGTCCTGGACTGCCAGCTCTGAGGTACCAGACCCTTGGGATACCCTTGGGCTAAATTAGGAAGAGTTACTCGAAATAAGGAAGTTAGTCCAGAAAAGCTCCTGCCTGCCCAAGACACTCTTTTCTAACCCCACCTTATCTCCCAGGTAGGACAACATTCCTCTTCTCTTCTGCCAAATACCTGAGCCATGAACTCATTCAGCTTTATATAAACTCTTCCAGGATTTCACTCTCTCACATTTACCCTTTCAGGAACCACTACAAAGGTTCAAAAAACTACAACTTTCCCTCCTTTCAGAACCAAGAGTTTACAAAGCACTTTGATATTTTCAGATCATAGGGGTGAGGACTCACCTAAAACTGAGCTTACCTGGTCTCTAAACAGAGCTGCAGCTTTGCTGTTGTATTTCTCTTGCATTGTCCAGCATGGATCATAATCATCTTGAGACTCCAAGAACTGTCGGAATTTGCTGTTACCTCCCGCTTTCATTTTCTCCAGCTCAATATCCTTCCACTTGTCCATGGTTACAGAACGCACAAAACTGAAAAGCAGGTTTAAAAAAAATAAAATTAGATCACAGCTTGTTATAATTTCATGCTGTATCAACAGTGATTAAAAAAAGCTTATTACAACCCATCTCAAAAGTTGAGAGTATAAACATGTTGGAGAACACTCTCCAAGTACAGAAAGACAGATCATCTTAAGAAGGTGGGCAGATCCTCACTGAAATAAGCCAAAATCATGTCACTTATTGGCATTTAAAGGAGACAGTCAACAGAAGGCAAGTGACTGAAAAAGCAGTTCCTTCGAAGTCCAGAAATTAATCTAGCCCACTATGTAACAGAAACTTTTCCCATACTTCACTCTGCAATTTTCTTTTTCTGTCTATTATGTATTTTGACAGTTGGACTCGATGATCTTAGAGGTCTTTTCCAAACTTGGCGATTCTATGTCCTCATCTCAGAAATTTCATCTTTTCTTCCATGCCACATACAGAACAGTTCAAAATGCTCCTTTCCTGTGCAACTTCTACTCACTAATGAGCTTCAAATCACCCCTGGAAAAGCAAAGAATGTACTTCTGAATGGCCTCCTTGCTTTGGTGATTTCCCTCCTGGACTTCCTCTCCCTTCCTCATTTGAGTAACTGTTCCCTGCTTTGACCCTATTACATACACACTGTGAGTCTCCAAAACCCATAACAGTTCTTATTCCATAGACTTCCATCTCAGCTGAGCACAATTCTTGGAAAACAACAAAAACTATCACTTATATTACAAAGAAAAAAGAAATCTCCTAAACAGAATAAAGCTGTTTCTTAGACTAGTTTTATACCCAACTAGTTACAGACAAGGCACAGAGAGCAAAGCCCACTTCAGAGAGAAGCACGAAGCAAAACTGCCAACAAAATGTTGGATTTGAGACATTCTATACATTCCAAACCAACACATGCTGTTCACAGCCATAATGAACCCTGAGGTAATGCAATTCAGTCCCATGTCTGTTGGAAAGGCTGACCTGAGGTGAACTCCCAAGCCTCGGTGTTTTCCTGAGCACTCCAGACAGATCCAAATTCCATAGGTCACACTCACCCACTGGGGGTTAAATGCACCACATTCAAAACAGACCTGTGAGTGAAAAACAGTTATTTCTGCAATCTGTCATCACTGTCCATGGGAAGTTTTCACAGCTCAAAAAGGCAAATCATGACAACATCACACATCAAAAATAATTTCAGAAGGAAGGGTTCTTAGTGTTTGGAAACACTTCCCTGATACCATAAACTTCCTTCAGGTATTTATTCATGCTGCTTGGATTATAAAAATTACTGCACCAACTACAAAAAAAAAAACAATGAGGAAATACAGACAAGCAAATGGAAACTACATTGCAAAGAATTCATTTTTATTTCAATTGCAATGCCTTGAAAGTAACCAAACTGAATTCTTGAGGTTTCCTTGGCAAAATAAAAATGCAATATTTAAAGTTTGGAACATATTTTCAGTCACGCTACAGTTTGGCAGTAAATGGTAGCAGATCTAAACAGAATTTTTTCTTTAGAAATAGCTTTACTGTTCATACAGTGCTACAATTTCCGTTATATGATCAGATTCACCACTCAAGATTTTATGTATTGATATAAATAAAACGGAATCTTTCCATGGACTATCACATTTAAGGTATAATCAAGCTACTTGAAATGGACCACTTTAATTTGTGCCCCAGACACCACCTGTTGAAAAGACCCAGGGGTTCCAGCCTTACTAGAACTTCTGAAATATTTGTGCCAAATATGCAGCGAAGTATTGTAATGCATACACAAGATATCCAAATTTCTATGTTAACATTAGTGAGCCACAGCACAAAGACAACAGCAGCTGTAGCAGACCCCAGTGTACATTTGGAGAAGGTAAAAAGCAAATTCAATTCTACAAAACTGATCTAAACATCATAATTTTCTCACATTGTTCTCATCTTGTGCTCTGACTTCCTTGAGGACTTTCCTTGTTCTTGGACTTGCCATGATTCTGCAAAGGGAGAAAAAGAAAGCAAGTCATGATTATGGATTTGATGTTGGCAGGACGCTCAGCACCTCACAAGCACAGCTAGTTACAAAGAGCCTGGAATCTAAACCACTGACTCACAACCAGCTGCAGAGGAAAAACACACAAACCAAACCACCATAAACCCCACAACCTTATTTTTCCATTCACTTTGCACTTTTGGGGGGATTTAGTCATCTTAAATCCATCAGTGGAAAGGTGTAATTCAGTCATGGCTGAAAAGTGGGCGGGGGGTGATAAACACAGGAATTCTTCGATGTCACAAGTGGTATCAAAACAGACTCTACTGGATGCTGCTCCCTGCATCCACTGCCCTCCCTGAAAGCACTTCCTAACATCCACGACTTCACATGCACACAACTCATCAGACCTATGCCAAAAAATAGCAGAAACTCTTACACTTCGGAGTGCAGAACACATTGCTAAAAGAGCCCTTTACTAGATGACACAAGAATTTGTAATTTTCCAGAAATATTGAGTTTGGTTGTCAACTGAATTCTAAGAAATTAAGGCAATTCTTGGGCCTTTTACACAAAATAGTATTGTAATTCAACAGGCACGTCTCGCTGGCAAACCACATCATCTCACTCTAATTTTTATGACACAGAAAACAGCAGGGAGCAGTGGCATGCTATGGGTAAAATTCACATTAAGACAAAAAAAAGTGATTTACACACAGTACACAGCTTGGAAAAACCCAAAGTACACAAAGTACTCATGATTTGAAGAACTACAGTGTAGGGTGCAGCATAAGGCTGCAATTTAGATAAAAAACAAATTCTTATTATCAACTAATAGCATCATATTTAACTTTAAATAAATAACATTCTCCCTTTTTCTCCCTTTTTACTTCCTCTCCATCTTGTAATTTCTACTCCAGAAAACAAACTTCTAAGATGTAATAAAAGACAGAATTCACCAAGCTGACTAGAAACAGCACCAACTACTAAATGTCAAGTTTACTGGCCAGTCAAGATACAAAGCATAAAGCAGCAGGTTGGTATTTTCAACAAACACTGGTGTGAGGGGCAAAAATGCCTTTAGGCAACTCTCTGTTCACTGTGCTGTTTGACCAAATAATCAAAAGTCCTTAGAACATCAATAAAATTAACAATCTCACAATCATTTTAGAAGGTAAATGTTACAAACAACAGCCCTAGGGGATGGAGGAAGGATGTATCTTAAATAAATAAAGGAAGGGTGTTGAAAAAGGTAAAATGCTACAGGTAAGGAAACATTTCATTTGTATGACTGACATCAACTTCAATCTCCAAAGCAAAGCAGTACAATGAATAGTTCTGTGCATCACCTGCTAAGATAACGACTCAGAAAGGAAAAGCTCAGTGTTGTACCTACATACTGCCACTGCTAAAAGCAGAGGGTGCTTGTAGCCCAAGTCACTGCTTTTTATCTAAAACACTTATTCCTCTGTAAATATGTTGTTGACAAATGCTTAATTCTGTGGAATTTAAGGTGAAGTGCTTTCACTGATGTTTAGAATGTGCCACCTTTTCAGTCTTAATTACTTTGTACTGGGCAAAACCAGGTAATTGTGACAAAAGTCACTGCAAACAGTGGTGAATAAAATCTTCCTGTCATCCTACATTAAAATAAAACTGAGCACAGTTATTTTTATCAATAATCTAATAAAAATTGTGTAACCTTAAGAACAGGAGAATGAAAGTGTGTCAAGTCAAGACTCATATAATTAAACACACCTTTTCCAATAGCACTCCAATAACATTTAACCTTCCACAACTCACTCATGTGCATGTGAGCAGGGAGGGAGACAGCACTACATGCATTTGCTCAAGTCCTAAATAACAACCATAAACACATTTCTATGACTCCCAGTCTCTGTCTTCAATTCCACTATCTGTCCCTGGTGAGATAATGTAGAATTCTTCCTCTGCAGTACAGAAATTAAGTAAATAACTCAGCAAGAATAGCCAGACAGACAACAGTGCACCCTCTGGGCCCTCCTCTCTGCCGTTATTGCTGCCTGCTCTTTGCATGCAAATATCTCTTCCTCAGGAATTAATTTCCCCAGCATCTTACTGTACATTACTGACAGCTTCCAAAGCTCCTCTCTTTGGCTGGACGTTCAATCCTCTTTACTTCTACCCTTCCTTTGCCATTTTTCCTCCTTTTTTACAGATTTTCAATCAGAATAACCAACAGAGGCAGTCTACATGCAGAGGCCTTCCAGCCTCAATGGCGATGAGCACTGCTGGAGCTGAACAGGAAAGCCTCTTCCCACTCCAACTCTGCACATGCCAGGAATTGTCTACAAAGCAGAAACAACAGCCAATATCCAGCCCCCTCCAGAGCTTATACATGAGTTTCACATCTCCAGCTCCAAGGTGACAGAGGAAGCAATTGCTTTTGGTTCTGCCATAACTACCTTTTTTAAAACAAAAACTGAAAGACTTTGGCCAACTGCAGTCTGAACATACACCCATTCCACATGCACCAAGCTCCCTGCTCAACCCACGTCTGTCTGGTGGGAAGGCAGAGCTACACCCACACCATGACATCCAAGAAAAGGAGGAGGTAACTAAAGGCACCAGCTTTTCATCTTGTCCTCCCCCACCAAAGCATTTGGAAATAAAGGACAAAGTAAAAATGTCATGTTCTAAGCTTTCTAATAGGTAACACCTTTAGAGGTGCCCAGTTTACTTTTAATGATTTTCTCACAAAGTTTTAAGGGTTCAAATTATCATTGATTAGCATCAAAAAACAGCACCCTGGTAACTGACTGGATATATAACCAGTGCTGTTTAAGTATATAAACCTGTGCTGTTTAAGTTTCATGGCTAAATACTGAAGAAAGAAGCCACCTGAAAGAAATATACATTGTTTTGATCTAATAGAAATAGACATAAGCAGTGAAGAAAATTATTCATTTCAGAGTAAGTTTCCATTGATGAATATAAATATTTTTGACAAGGGTTCCAAAGTTGAAAGAAACAGCTTCACTCAAACAAATCTCACACTCTTATTTCCCAAACAATCTGCTCCCAGAGCAAAAACTAGATGTTCACCATATGAGTTTTCTGATAATGAAATCTTTAGTTTGCTAAACAAGCAAAAAGAAGTGGACTAGAAGTGGAAATAATACATGGTAGGACCTTGCTCCTCTGATAGAGCAACAAATTCCGAGCCAACCCGTAAAGGGCTTTGCAATTCAGCACACGAAGAGTCAGCGGGTGACGTGGCCTGGTGACTTCATGGTGCTGAAGGCTCCCTGTGAGTCCCACCAGTGCAGAAAGGCACAGAGGCTGAAGAAACCGTAGCAATCTCACAAAGCGCCCATCTCCATGGAGCTGGCACGGTTCTCCTTCGCAAATACATCAAAGACCGGTGCATACTTTTAAAGCCGAGCAGTTTCACACTCACCCGCCTCACCCAGCGCCTCGCAGGGCCGAGAGAAGGGCGATTCCTTCAGGCACACCTGCGGTACCCCGATCCCAGCGGCGTCCTGCAGCCTCCCTCAGAACATGGCCGGGTTCCGCCGAGCCCTCCGGCCTCTGCTTTCTAGGCAAGAAAATAACGCAGAAATAGCTGAAACAGCGGGCAGGGTGATGCCTGCTGCCCGCCACGCCAGCCTGGCACCCGCACCTCGCCCGCCCTCGGGACCGTCCTGTGTGACAGTGCGGGGGCCGGGCCCGAGCGCCGCCACCTCAGCGCTGGGCTGGGCTGCGGGGCACGGGCGGCCCCGGCACGGCGAGCCCCGGCGCGGGGAGCCACGGAGACGCACCACGACCTTGAGCAACACTGCCGCCCCTGCCTCGGTCCCGGTCCTGATCCCGGTGCCAGTTCTGAACCCGGTGCCGATCCCGGTCCCGGCCGCGGCCCGGTCCCGCCCGGCGCCGCCGACGTTGCAGGGCGCGAGGCATTGTGGGCGCGCGGCTTAACCCGCTGCGGGCCGGGCACGCCGAAAACATTCGATTAAATCCAACTCCGCGTGCTCCAGAGAGAAGTTTAAAGGATTTGTTTCCACCGAGCAAAGCTGAAATAAAGCTTTACGGCGAGCCTTGCGGGCGCGCTGCTCTCCGTGCGGTTCCAGGCTGCAAAAACGACCCCCGGGGTTTATCGCTGAGGGGAGGCTGCCCGTGAGGGTGAATTATGTGGAATTATGTGTTTTTTCCTCACACACCTATGGATGTGAGCGAAGCGGTGATTTCAGATGATGGCCCATGTTGCTCCCAAGCTGGGAATAGGAGATGAAGGGGCTGGTTGGACCCCCAGGCCTCCCCCACGTCCAGGTCTGCCTGCGCTGCTGTGGTCACAGCTGGAGCACTGGGATGGTTTGGGGTACCCCAATCAATATATGGAGGCGCTAAAGGTACTAAGGAGAATCCAGAAGAGGCCACAAGGATGAGGAAAGGTCTAGGGAAAGCCATTAGAGGAGTGGCTGAGGGTCCTTGGGTTGTTCAGCCTGAAGAAGAGGAGACTGAGGGGAGACATCATTGAGGTCTGTGCTTCCTCATGAGAGGAACTGCAGGAGCATCTCTGCTCTCTGGTGACCAGTGATAGGACACAAGGGAATGGCTGGAACTGTGTCAGGGGAGGTTTAGGTTGGATATTACAAAAAGATTCTTCCCCTAGAGGGGGGTTGGGCACTGAACAGGCTCCTCAGGGAATGGTCATGGCCCCAAGGCGAGCTCAAGGAGCTTTTGGACAATGCTCTCAGGGATGCACGGAGTGGGATTTGGTGGTTTCCTGTGCACAGAAACCCCAAAAAGTCTGGGTTGGTACTCGATGATCCTTGTGTGTCCCTTCCAGCTCAGGACTTTGTCTCCAGAGATCCTCCCAAAGGTGAGGGTGGATCAGATGGAAAGAGCGCCCAGAGTTGCTCTGTGGTGCTTGGAAGCACAGGCCAGGCAAGCACAATTATGCTATTGCTAACTTCTTTTTAATCAGCTGTAGGCACAGGGCAATGATTTAATGTTTACATCTGAATCCCACAGAGGCAATACGCTGCTCATTTCAGTGCAACTCCTAGTCTGGCCTCTGTACTTAATAAGTAGGCTATTATCTGACTATCAGCGCACAGGAGATTAACAGGAGCCATTTTCATTACCATTAATGGTGGCTACACACATAATGCCCTCACATCAATGAGAAGATAATGGGCCCTTAAGTGTGCGTTGTGTAAGGCCGACAGAGGAAGGGGTATGAAATATAAAGCAAACTCGGCTTAAATAACTTGCTTTTCCAGTTAAGAAGAAAGTAATCTCTTCTCATAAGCACCATAATTTTCTGGTAAACGTGAACCAACAGGCAATGAGGTTCCCATTACACAAATGCTGTGTTACAGGGTCTAATGAGCATATTAATCTTTGTTTTTCCATATAATTGGTAGATAATCCAGGGATTTGTGTCGGCGTTGGCTCTGCTGTGGTTCTGGGTGAATGTGTGTGCTCACAGCCTGAGCCAGGAGTCATCCTCTACCCCAGACACCGTGAGCAGAAAAGACTCACCTACATGAGGGCTGCAGGATGGGGCTGTCTGGGAAGCAGTAGGAATGAAGGGATGCCACAAACATTTGTCCTCAGCGAGCAAATCAATGTGTGCCATTCCCTGGCAAGTGTGGTTTGCACCGTTCCTGGAATTTGGGATGGGTGCATAGCTCTCTCCCCAGCTCTGCAATGTGTGGCAAATGTCTATTCTGAGATAATAGATAATGCCAAGAAAAAACATTGCAAAGGCAGCCAGCACTGCCTTCCCTACTTGTTCTCTTTATCTGCTTATGAGCTGTTTCTAGCTTGAAACTAAATGACAAATATTTTTAGCACAATTGCCATTGTTATAATTGTTATGCCCAATGTCAAGAACATATGAAACATGATGATAAGGAACAAATTACAGCATAAAATAATACAACACAGGCACAGTATCCTTGAGCTGTTTTCCATGTTGAGATTTTCCAGATAGAAATAATTTTGCTTGGCTTCAAAAGGACAATATGCAAACATGTAAAGGTCAGTCTGATTTGAGAGCACAGAAAACAGCTAGAGCCAAATTCTGCAGAGATTTCATGAATAAGTTCACCATAATTGCAGTGAAGAAGACTAATAGCAAGTGGAGACTTACTAAGATAAGCTACCTAGTGTACAATTTTGCTTGTAAATTAATGATGGGATTGAGACTTCTTAGGGGAAAAAAAAATCTCTGGAATAGGATTTAAGCCAAAGAGCATTCATTTTCACTTTTTCCTGTTTTACAGATTTACTAAACCCTTTCTAAACTATTAATAAGACTAGATTTTGGTTATTAAATACTGCAGTCCTTGACATTAATGAAGCAGCATTACCTCTCAGTTTAAATCACACAAAAATACATGAAAAATTCTCTTCTAGAACAGCTGAAAGCCTGAGCTTCAAATATTAAAGGCAAAAGCCTTTTTGGACTTGTTTACTGATGCCTGTGTGGGCTGAATTACAGCCCTCACTAGTAGCAGCACTTGTCATGAACTGAGAAACTGTAAATTTTTATTGCCTTTTTCCCTCCCAACACACCTGAGATGAGCCACTATATCAGAATGTCACAACACTTAAATTGAGGGGGAACAAGAAGAAAAGCAGATCCCATCTTAGATAAATCTACTTAATAAATCCGAGGAGCAAGGAGCGAGGAATGGAGCTGTTTGCATGATGAATGTCACCACTGGAGGTCTGCGTTGTCACTGTGTGTGACTCATGTAACTGTGTGAACAAAGTACACCTGTGAATGTAACATAGAAGTGTGGCTGTAACTGTGTGAGTCAAAATGCAACCCCAAACTCAGCCCTTCTAGTGCCAGGAGAAGTCTGGGTAATTGGTGGGACTGTGGTAACACCCTTTTCCTGCAGGGTTTTTTGGTACTCCTGCTCTGAGTAGCACCCTGGGAACTGCAGGTTGTCACCTGAGCCACCAAAGGCTTCACCTCATTTTCAACTTCATGAGCTTGAGAGTTCAGAGTGACTTTGGGGAGGGTCTTATTTTTGTACATCTCGACAGAAGATTCCTACTAACCTTATGTCACATAAAAAAATACTAGAAAAATTGTATGTGACATATTTTCTACCATGGGATAAAACACCAGTTGTTATTAAATGTTTATTTTCATATTATTATTTATTACACTGAACAAATAATATTTATTTTTATTAATCATAGCACTCAGGGCTATTGATACTCATTGCATTTGGCAGCCACAGTCTAGCAAATCTACCCAGCTACAATGAATATTGCCATTAAGCAACAGAAATGTCACATGCACTTAATAAAACAGTCTCTTCCCTTTCCTTGTACAAGGGAATATTACTTTTTTCCTTCCTTTTCAGCTGAGAAACCCATGTTTTCTGATACATTTCCTCAGTTAACTTGACACTGAGACAAATCAGTAACTCCATCTAATGACCAGCACAGCCCTGCTGGTGGTCAGGCACCAGAAGCCAGAATTTAGGCAGGGCTTTAGTCCTACAGCTAAATCACAGAGTCCTGCCTATGCCATGACCACACACCACAGGCTCCAGCACTGAATTTCATGTCCAGCTCTTCAAAGCACAGACAAAATCAGGACAGTAATCAGACCCCATCCTTCCTCTGCATATTTATAGGGAATTCACTTCTGATTGAGCTCCCTGTGCCCACTCCCCCACACAGCTGGGAGGGCATTTTAATGTGTGTATTTCTGCTACCCATCAGGTCACTCAGACATCCTTTCATTATATTTTTCCACCTCAGAGCTTGAGCTGAAACAAAACTTAAGCAGATACTTGTATTTATAAACCCCCATCAGTCCTTCTCCCTGTGCACATTTTTTTCATTTCAAAAACTGAACAAAATTTGGAAAGCTTTTACATGAGACCACAGGAAGCTTTACTCTGATATTTGAACAGCAAACAGCAGAAAAGCAAAACCTTTTATTTTAAAAGCAGCTGTTACTCAACGCAGCTTTAACTTTGTGTTTATGTCACATCCATGTGTGTCACATCACAGTTTGTAGCACTGTCAATCAAAGCTGTCAAAGTGGTCAGTTTGGTCCAGGAGAGGGAAAAAGCCAGGAAGTGCTGCTTGAATCTACTCTGTGGATATTCAGAATGAACTCTGGGAGGCTGGTTCAAGTGGCTTATTTCCAAGGCAATTAAGTCTTTCTTAAGTAAATGTGTGTAAAAAATGCTCCCTCAGCCTGGTGGCACCTGACACTGCTGACTTCTTAATAGGCATTAGCTCTCCCTGGCTGGGATTGGAGAGAATATCACTAAAAACACAGCAGAAAAATAGCTGGGTTTGTGTGTGTATGGGTTGGAATATCTTTGGACTGCATGTTCCATCCCCTCCTCGGGGCAGGACTCACAAACGCCCGCTCCTGACACCACACACCCACACTGCTGCAGATGTCCTTCAAAAGACGTGCTAAAAGAAACTCGTTATTGATTTCTTCTCCATCACATCACTTGAGACTTGTTAAATTGGCTGGGGGAAGTTTGTAATCATTTGAGAGGGAGAAATGATTCCTAAGCAAATGGGGAAGCAGCTTTTCTAAATGAGAGCGCCCTAAGCCAGTGCCCGAAACTGGAGACTGCTCTCACCCTTCAGGCTCTCTTTTTTGTCATATCATTTGAGAAATGCAACTGTTGCATGGAAACCTTGAATAATCACTTGGTATCAATACCCAGGGACCTTGGCAGCTGCACTGAATTACTCCTTGGTCACAGTGCCTAGTGAAACTGCCGCTGGAAATGTGGCTGCAGCCATGCCAGCTACTCGGATTGCATGGCGAGGTGCTGGGTGTCAGCTGTGCTTCTCCTGCGGGGTTTAACCCTTTGGGCACTGCCTCCCCTCTGCTCCAGGCTGTGCCTGTTTTGTCAGGAATGCTGACATAGAATCATAGAATATCCTAGGTTGGAAGGTACAAGGATCCATCAAGCTCCTGGCCCTGCACAGAACGATTCCTTCATGTGCCTGAGACCATTGTCCAAACACTCTGTGAGCTCTGCCAGTCTGGGAGGCAAGACCACTTCCCTGGGGAGCTGTTCCAATGCCCAGCCACCCTCTGGGGGCAGAACCTCCTCCAAATACCCAACCTAAACCTCTCCTAACACAACTCCATGCTGTTCCCTGGATCCTGTCCCTGCACATGCCATGCCCAGAGCTACTACGACGCTAGTTTGAGCAGCCTTTCTCAAGTTCAGTAGTTGTTACATGGTTTTGTTCTCCAGACCAAATCTCCAGATGGGAGATTTCAGTGGATGAGGGAGGATTTTCAGTGCTGCTGCTTAGGTGAGATGGTCTGTGGCACAAGGCACCCCCTCAGACTAACAAATATGCTGGCAGCTTCCAGGGTGTGTCTGGCTCAATGTTTTTCCTTTATAGCCATGAAGAAATAGAGCAAAGAGGGCTGTGAGAGGCTGTTTGTGGGATGTTATGGCAGAATTACCACATTAGTAAAGGTGTGGATTTGAACCTTGACTCCAGTGTAGAGGTAAATGGGTGCTGCTGTGTTTGATCCAGGGAAGGAACGATGCCAGTCAGGTTTCCTTTATACAGGCCTTGATCACACAAACAAGGCAGCTGCATCAGCCAGATATGGACAAATTGTTCACCTTGCTGTTACTCTGACGTACCAGAGAACTTGGTGAATCTTCCTTCTCCCTGTGCCACCCTCCACGTGGTCATCAAAGAGTGATGAGAATTTGTTGTGCAGCTCAGCAAGTTAATATTAGAGAATTACAAATGTGAAATGCAGACGATGGTGGTGTAAAAATGCCGAAAAGCCCTGATTAGGAGCTGCCTCCTCTCAACATTGGAGACTTCACAGGGATCAGAGAGAAAATGACAGATTTCACACACCAGTTCTGATGAATTTTACAGATCGCCCTGGGCTGCAGGGAAACCCATTCAAAGCGTAAAAATCATTGAGAATTTTTCCTTTCTTGTGCAGCAATGAGAACAGTTTCTGAAACATTGTGCTTTGCTGTCACCAGGCTGTTTTCCTCAGCAATTAATTCACCAGGCTGCAAAAGGAGGGGAAGATCAGTGTGTGGTTCCTCTGGCCATGGCCTGCTGAGGGTATGCCACTGTGGTGCTGCTCAGTTTGGGCTTCTCTGCTTCTCTAGTCCTTCTGGAGAGAAGGACATGTCTGGGCTATTGCCACCTCTTGGGTCTTCTACCACGATAGTCTTGGCTTCAGCTGGCTTCAGTCCCAGAGCAGCAGTTATTAGCCCAGGGTAATGGCAGGTTTGAAAAATTACAAGTTTAAAATTAGAAGGTCAAGAGTTCTTGTCCTTTTTTTCATACTCTCTAGTTGGTTCAGTATTTTTTCTCTATGCTGAAAGTCTTCAATAAGACATGTGGGACACATCACAGAGCCCAGTTTTTACAGCCAGAGCTGGCTGCCCAAGGTGACTGGAGGCAACCTTGAGTCACCAGCAGTTAGATCATCTCCCTGCATCCAACGTTAGTCTTGAGGAGAGAGGAGAGAGCCCTTTCCTTCTCCCATGCAGAAAGATGATTTATCCTAATTCAGTTGTACATTTTAAACTTCCACAGTGTCCTGTGGCAGGAAGCTTCACAGCTCATCCACCTTGGATGTGCAGACTTGCCAGTGATCATTTTGGATGTGTCTGCAGGAAATCCTGCTCTGTGCAGTGCTGAGCTGCCATCACTCAGGCCACTGGCAGTAGGGCTTACTTCTAGTTGTGACACAGAAATAGGATGTGACATGCCTTGGGAAGGCTGATGTGTGCCCTGGAGCAGGAGAGCAGGCTGGCTGATTAGCTCTGGGACAGGCAGGCTTTGCCTTTGAGGTGTGGATGGAAAGGTTGGAACACTCTGACACTGCCGTGTTTGATCAGACATCTGCAAAGGCACCATGACCCAGCTGATGTTATTAAAATGGAGAGGAGGTGGATGTAAATGAACTGAGTGGAATAATGCCCCCCATGGTACCATGGGTTGTAAGAGCATCTCCAGCCTTCAGCAGCTGTGACAATTACAGAGATTAGCTGTGAAGAGACACGTCCCCAGCTAATACTTTTAGCCTCCACTGCTCCTCTTGATCTGTCAGAGCGAGGAGGCTGCAGGTATTAGAGATAAGCTGTGGTAAGGTGCTGCTGCTTTGTTTCAAGTGTGCTAACTTTGTTTCTTCATCTCTTCTAAAGTAAACCTGTGACTTCTCCCAGAAATTTGGATGTAATCAGACAGGTGATAACAAGGTCCCAGTAGCTAAGGTTAATCACCTCTGGCAATGCAGCTGGATCCATGCAACAATACATTTGGATGGGAATTCAAACACTGTCTAGGAACAGGGACATTCAACCTTTGGAGCATCATTTGAACCTGAGGATGTTTCCCACACCATGGAGGGATTCCATTCCCTCCATTAAGTCAGGATATGCATCAGAATCTTAAAATACAGGCATGTCCTCAGGAATTAAAGGAGGGTAAAAGAAACAACTAGGATCTCTTAAACATCCCTGTGGCTTGGCATTTGGAGAGGGCTGCAGTAATGACTGCTTGACCAGTTCTTTGTACTTGGTCCTCTCCTCATGGTGAGGGATGCAGGTGCCTGTGCTTGCCTTGCTCTGTGTACACATATCCCTGTACACCAATATCCCTGCTAAGAATCACTCACACCCCATCCAGAACCTCTTAATCAGGAGAAATCTTTCTTAACATTCAGACTGGACTCTTGAAGCAACATTTCATCCACCAAAAGCTGAGGGTAAGTTTATACTTCAGGAAATAAAATATTCAGAATACTGAGCAATTTTGATTTTCTTTCTTTTTTATGCTAAATTAAAGTTGTAGTTGCTTTTATGAATTAAACTTTCAAGGTAGATGTGTGGTCCTGCAGCACTCATGCAGGAATTCAGATGGTCAGATACATGGGTAAGAAATAATATGAATGAAGATTATAGTATCAGCCTCTGGGAGTTTTAAGTCTCTCTTTGAAATACAGGTTTTGTTATTCCTGTGGCCTCACCCTTACCAAAAAGCTCAGGAAAGTCTGTGTTTTCCTTCACATGCATGTGGAGTCCTGGCCAAGCCATGCTTGCTTTCTGCACAGCTTATCAAGATAAAAGTGCAGGTGGAAAAAATCCTATTTCTGTCAAGCTTAGCCCTTCAGCAGAAATACCTTTTGCTGTTTCACACTGTGTGTCCTTTGCAGTACAACTGAGCTGGAAAATAGCAATGCCTACAGGAGGTTTTTAGAAGCAGGAGGTGGAACAAGAGATGCAGAAAACCTTAAGAACTGGCACAAAAGGCAGGTTCTAACGTGCATGGCTGTATCCCAGCTTTCCCCTGCTGTTCCCAGCAGTTTCCAGAGCATGTAACAAGTCCAGCCTAACCCCAGGCTGCTTTTGGCCAACTTGAGCTCCTGTTCTAATTCTGATGTCAGTTGCCTGACCCTACAGTGCAGACTGAGCCCTCCCTGTGCAGTTTGTAAGGAATGTTTTATCTGCATTCATGAAAAAATAAACTGATCTTTGCTCCATTGCCTTTTCTATTCAAAATCCATCTTCTGCAGAATATAATACTGCCAAAGCTTCCTCAGTCCAGAGTTTTCTGGGTGAAATAAATTGGTTTCTTCTCTGTGTGTTTCCTCTCTGGGTGTTTTCCTTTCACCTATAATAAAATGTGTTTTATTGTACCTGACTGCATTAATTGATGCCTTGGTTATGCACAGTGCACAGGTCAGATAATCAATATATTTTACCATTTAAAACCAGAAGGATTTGTGATCAATTCAGAGGCTGGCTTCTAATCTCAGGTATTCAGACTTTGTTTGTTTGTTTGTTGTTTCTCCCTGTGGCTGATGTGAATAACAATAATGTTGTTAATATAAGGTTTTAAACATTCCTAGCACTTGAGGACCAATCCTGCTTCCTTTGGATATAGGCAGGCAGTGCTTTCCTCCAGTGAAATGATAGAGCTGCTCTGATTTCAGCTGCCACCTCCTTGTCACCCCACTGCAAGGAGCAGAGGGCTGTGCTTATTTAAACTGGAAGTGGAGCTCATCACTGCTGGTGGGGTGTCACACCCTGCTTGGGAGGCAGAAACGAAACCCTGACTTGCTTCAGAGGAAGAAGGGACAGCCAGAGGCGACAGAACAAACTGTTGTGCAGACGCTGGAGCCACCGGAGATTGCAAAGAGACGACCTTGTCACCAGATGAGGCTCTCCCAAAGCTTCTTATCCTGTTGTGCTGAGCTTAGCAGCAAGTCTGTCTCAATCACAGTGTGTGGTGTGTGACCTGCTCCTCAGGCCAGCCACAAGTGCATGCACAGGGTGGGCTGGCATGAGCCGTGGCTTCTGGATCCTGCTTCTCCTGCGGCAGGGGAGGCAATGGGGAGGACTCGGGCATGTAAAGGAGGTGGCTGTGTGCTTGTGGGTTTGCTCTGCTGTTCACAATTAAAGTCGACTGACTTGCTTTTCTACAGCTGCAGGGTACAGCGAGTGGTGCATACAAGGTGCTCAGATAGAAGCACTTTTGGAAGTAGAGTGATGCTCTCCTACATCCCTCTGCTCCCAGTCAGGGATTCCTTCTCAAGCCTGGGTACACTGTAAAATACCCATACAGGTGCATTTTAAAGAATCCCGTGTCTTATCGCCCTTTAGGAGTTTGTTTTCCGTGTGTATCCTCTCTGACAAATTTTATGAGAAAAAACATTGCGTTTTAGGTTAGTTTGGGGCTTCATAATGTTCAGGGTGAATATGCCAGCACCTGCACGGGGGAGAATATGTGGGAAGAGGAGAGGAGCTACACAGACCCTGTGTCCTGCACGCACACCTGGCCAGCACAGCTCTCTGCCCCAGCACGGACCGGTCACTCCCGCGTCCGGCCAAGAGAAAAACGAGGAGCTGCCCCGTCCAGGGAATCGGAGCTGCCCCCGCCTCCCGGGGGAGGGCCGGGGCCGGGGCCGGAGCATCCCAGCGCGCCTGCGGGGGCCCGGGGGGCGCATCCCGGCGTTGGCGGCAGCCCCCGCCCCGCCAGCCCGCCCAGCCTGCGGGACGGCAGCGCCGCCGGAGCGTTGCCCTTTTAAGCTGTGGCCCCACTCGCCTCCTCCCCGGCTCCCGGAGGGGCTCCGGCAGCCGGCACCGACCGAGCGACACCGAGCGACCTCCGCGCCCGCCTCGCTCCCCGCGGCCGCCGAGCGGAGCGGAGCCCCAGGGCGGCGGCCACCGGGCTGCCCCTGCCCTGCCCCCGCTGCTCGGGGACCATGGGATGCTGCACCGGCCGCTGCACCCTCATCTTCCTCTGCACTTTGCAGCTGGTGAGTGGAGGCGCTCGGCATCGGGGGGAGCCGGCGGGGACCGGCGGGTTGGGCTCCCCGGGACGGGGCCGCGAACAAAAGCGCCTCGGTGCCCGCTGCCCCGGGCAGGGCTGCGCTCCTTCGCAACTTCGGCTCGGAGCAGCAAGGTGGAGGGATGTCGGGCTGCGCTCCGGGGACGCTGTGCTGTGCCAGGGGGGATTTACCGGTGCTTAGAACTCAAAAAAAAAAAAAAAAAGAAAAAGGGAGAGGGAAAAAAAGAGTAGTTTTCAATTAATAAGTTTGTGCTTATAAAATACAACTGAAAAAAGAAGAAAATTACTCTTTGAGAGGAGTTTCGGCGGCTCGGTGGCGATGTTGCAAACCAAAGCAAACTTCATACGTGCACAAACCCACCGGTACCTTCGGCTTCTTTCATGGAGAGGTCCACCCGCATCCCACCCTGGTCGCCCGCATCCCACCCTGCTGGGGTTTGTGCTGGCTCGGAAGGAATTCTTTCAAACCTCCTCGGGATGAAGTGCTTAGATAGAATGTGCCTGTTAATACGAATGTATTTATGTAGGAATAAACTTCCCAGTGTGCGGAGAGTGCGGTCCCTGGTGGGCACGGGTCGGTCCTTGGCGAGTGCGGGTTCCTGGTCCTTATGACATCTGCATTGATGGTAAACAAAGGTCTGGTTGTTCCCTGAGTGTCTGCGCATCCAGCCTGGATCTGGAGGGTCCCCTTCTTGTCAATTGCTAATGGGCTCCAGGGCTCCTCCAGCCTTAAAAAGGAAATGACAGCATCTAGGGTTTTAATTTCATTGCCGTGTCCCAAATTTGCTTTATTTTGGAGCGTTAGCAGCGCGCAGGAAAGGGCAGGCTTCCTGCGAAGTTCTTTTGAATAGTTTGCTGGTGCCAAGGGGTGAGTTTAGTTAAAACTCTTTGTTTTGGAGTTTGGTGCTGTGACAACGTTTCTTTTCCTGCAAAGGGTCAGGGAGCAGACACAGGACTGAAGGTGGGAGAGGAAAACTGGGAACCTGCTAGTTTTGAAATGATACCCATCGACCTAAAATTGCAAGGGAAGAGGGTGGGAATGCACCCCTGTGAACTCAGACTAGCACAATCGGAAGACGAGTGTGGAGGATTTGACTCATCCTTAAACAAAATACAGAATAGAAGTGATGGGGTTTTCTTGCACAAAGCATCTTGCTCAGCATATTTATGAGTGAGTTGAATGGCTGGGGAGTGTATTTAGTCTCCTGGATTATTTCTTTTGATTTTTCACCCGTGATCACACATGAAAGAAGCTGCACCCTGTATTACGTTAGAAATTGGTGTCTCAGCACTCACTGTCTCTTAAACCCATCACTATGTCCTCCTGCTCTGAGCACACACTCACACACTGGGGGAAAAAAAAGGGAGGGAATGAGAAAAAGAAAAAGCCATGAGCTGCTGGTGCTGTTCTGATTTCTGACAAGCGTGGGAGTTTTCTTGTATCCAAGATACGGGGACAAAGAACCCCCAGCATTTTATTTTCCCTAAGACCCTCCTCCTTGAAGAAAAGAATCAGTTTGGCTCGTTCTTAAGCAAGTTTGGATGCCTCAAGCTGTAGCGATTTCCCATGGCACTTGCTGGGTGAATTGGTAGAGCTGGAAAAATGTGAACTATGGTGAGGGAATTTCTGGAGCTGTGCTCTGGTGGGGGTGAGGTCAGGAGATCCTGGCCAGTTCCCAGCAAGAGCTTGGGTGAGGGTGAGATCCAGCTTTGGTGGTGCTTTGTTATTTACTTTACTATTTAATTAAGCAAACTTTGTCTGTAAATCATCACATCACTTCCACATCCACACGACCAAGTGACATGCAGGACTCGCTGCTGCCCAGGGTGGGCTCTGCTAAGACAAAACACTGAAGCAATCAGGACAAGATCATCAATAAATTATAATGACGTGAACTTCCTTTGTTCCTCTCATGTCTCTGCTCAGCTTCATCTGATACTTTGAACCCTTCACAGCCTTCCCTGTTTGTTGCCAAGCTCTGGGTCTCCCACTGCCAAAGTCCCAAGGGTGAAATTCTGGCTCTTGTGTGGACATTTTTGCCTCTGAGTAAGTGGGGAGAGGATTTTGGTGCTGGGATCTCCCACTTTAGTTCTGCAGCACACCCCTGAGATCTGTTACATGTTCTCGTGTCTGTTCCTCAAAGCTTCACAGGGCTTTTTATATAAATGATGAATGGAAACATTAACAACCCCCCAAAAAACTCGACTCAGAGATCTGAGTTGCAATGCTTCATTTAGATTGTTTTATTATTAGGTGCAAGTAGTTGAGTGAGCGTGCGGGGAGTGTTTGCACACTGCAGTCTAAATGTTTCCCTGGGAAAAAAAAAAAAAAAAAAAGGCAGAAAACAAACAAATTCATCATTTGCAGTGTGTGCTCCCAAAGAAAAAGTTTGTGCTCCAGCCGGAGAGCAGAACAACGTGTGAATTGAAGGAGCTGCTACACAATGCGAATACCAACGAGCTCCTCAGCCCCCCACGGGCTGAGCCTCGTGGCACAGGGAGAGGAGGAGAGCGTTTGCATCTGTCTGAAGAAAATCAGGACTGACTCCCCAGTGATTTGCTAATCAAGGGGGGAGGGAAGGCTGTAGTTTGAATAAATAATTTGCCGTGCTCCAATTTTAGATTATTGTTTCCTTGAAGCGTCCACGTTAGGCTCGGTGCTTTGCTGAGCGGTGCTGCAGGGAAGCTGCAAGAAGGTTCTGGCTCTCCCTTCCTCTGTCCTGGTGTGCATCCCTGTCCCTAATCCTTCCATTTTTCCCAGTCCAGCCCTACCTCCAGCAGCAGTTGGGCGAAAGATGGCCCAGGTCAGGGCTGCCCTGCAAAAGGGTTTATCCTCAGCCATGGATGGCATGGAGAAGGACCATCAGCAAAGTGTTGGGGTGTTTTTCCAGGGTTTGTGATTCCCAAAGGGGTTGTCACCTCCCTGTTCTCACTTTGCCCAAGCACCTCTGCTGTCCAGGAGCTGTTGCACCTGTATCAGATCACCAGCCCTTCCTCATCCCTCCCAACCTTTGGCAGATGTGTATTAAGAAACAAGAGCAAAGTTTAAATGAGCCATAGGCCTCCCCAGGAAAAAATCATGAGGTTCTCTGTCAGGGAGCCTCTGTAGTGGGTTAAGAAATGCCCCATGTAGGAATTAGAATTGAAAAAGGTTTGCCAAGGGCAGGATTTCTGAACCCGAGTGGAATGAGGCTGTCACACCCACCAGTGGGCTGGGTGGGTCCTGGTGAGGAGCCACAGAGCAGGGCTGGGTCTCAGGCAGGGAGATATGAAATAATCATTGATTTGCTGCTTTCCTCTTGGCCAGTGTGAGATTGCACCCAACTGGTGAATTTTCTGGAGCAGTAAGTGCCTGTGCACCAGAGGCACTATGTGAATTTATTTCCACTGAGCATGGAAAAATTCCCTGGCTCCCTGTGCCCTGTCCCTATAAATCAAACAACTGTAGTTTCTTTACATTCTGTCCATGGATTGAGAGCTCAGATGCCAAGCAAAGCCTGGAGAAAATTTTACAGATACATTATAAATCCCCCTAGAATAACAGCTTCTAATGGAAAAAGTGACTAATACTTCAATGAGCACAGAACAAGGCGCCCTGGGATGGGACTGCACATAGACACTAACCAAAAGTAACTATATACATTTATTTATTTATTTGTTTGTTTATTTATTTCCTCATGCTCTCTTTCTGCCTCGCTCCTTTCTTAGTGATTCCTTTTTAATCTCTTACAGAAGAGGATGACCAGTTCTGGAAGCTGTTTGAAACCAGCACAGATCCTTCTCTCACTACTCTCTTGAAGTGCTTTTATTGGTTTGATTGAGGCATAAAATAATGCAGAGCATGTGAGGAGTGAGGGCAGAAGGGGAGTGTGGCAGACTGGTGGTGGGATGCCATGGAAAGGCCAGATCTGGGCAAAAATGAAGTGTGAGTTAAAATAGTTGGAATAAAGGGATTTTTTACAAGGGCATGTGGTGATAGGACAAGGGGAAATAGCTTTAAATTGAAAGAGAGTAGGTTTAGATTGGATTTTGGGAAGAAATTCTCCCCTGTGAGGGTGGTGAGGCCCTGAGAAGCTGTGGCTGCCCCATCCCTGGAAGTGTCCAAGGCCAGGTTGGATGGAGCTTGGAGCAGCCTGGGACAGTGGAAGGTGTCCCTGCCCTGGCAGGGGGTTGGAATGAGATGATCTAACGTCCCTTCCAGCCCAAACCTGGATTCTGTGATCCTGATTTCTGACTCGATCCCTCAGCACACGTGGGCTGCAAGGGGGAGGGTGGCAGAGCATGTCCCTCTCCAGGGTGAGGAGGAGACAGGATTGCAGTGTCTGGGGGCTGTAGAAATTACTTGGTTGGCTTTCTCCTCTCCACCCCAGGGATCATTTGGACTGGAGGTTGGGAGAGGAGAGCAGGACTTGTCTCTCCCCTCCTCTGCAGCTGCCTTGGAGCCAGGGCAGAGTCAGGCTGCCCTGAGGGAGCTGTGAGCCTGCCCAGCTGCCGTGTGGCTGAGCACAAAGCCTTGGGGGGAAGAGCAGGTGCAAGGGGAAGCACAGCGTCCCTTTGCTCATCACGCTGCTCAGGACCCCTCCAAAATTACCTTGTGCTCTCCCCAGCTGTTTATCTTCTCCATGGCTTGTGCTTAAATCCTAACCCCTCCAGGGAAAGGGCCATCTTTGGTGGATGTGCACAGCACCCAGCTCTGTGATGGCTCAAACCTATCCTGAAGACCTTGAACAATATTCCAGGCTAAATAATAATGTAGGACTAAAGACTACGTTTGACAGATGCTGTCTTCTCCATGTCTGTTCCAGACAAAGGAAAATTAAAGCTATGCCAATAATAGAGCTCGTCAGCATTTTCCACCGAAGCTGACTTTCAGTAGAAACCTGGGGATTTGACTAAATGAATATTTTCATGAGAAGTATCTGCTTTCCATAGACAATCCTGACTTTTTCTCCCAAGTTTTGGCCGGAATATTTTGGCGAGAAATCAAAAATGTGCTGGCAAATGTTTGCTGTGCTGGCAAACACTTTTAATTTTGGAGTGGTGGAACTTTTCTTACAAAAAGTTGAATTTTTGTGTGAGATTTTTCCCCTCTTCTCCCATTTTTCCTGAGCAGCTGGAGTCAGCACACTGCAGCACAAGGGAAGAACAAGGGAGGAGCAGTTTGGGGTCTGTGTTTCAGACGTGCCCAGGTCTCCTGGCTCCCCACATCCGCCTTTCCTATGGTGGTGCTGGAGATTGCAGATGACTCACAGGAACTGTGTCCTCTGACCAAACCCACTCAGACCAGGAATGAAATTTGGCCAAAGCCAAGCCAAAAAAGCAGCTGAGGGCAGGGTGGTGTTGAAGTCAACTCTCCTTGGAGAGCTGGGGTTTTATTTCAGCTGACACAGTGTCTTTGTTGACCACTCTGATTTTTCCTGGTCACTCTCTGCTCCTTTGGCTTCCCCTTTTCCTCTCAGTAGAAGAAGAGAAGGAGCTGGTTTTCCCTGATGGGGACCCTCTCCCTCTGGCTGGTGTGGGGTTAAGGGAGCTGACGTTGCTCCATTGTGTGCTAATAATATATGGAAACTCAGATCATTTTGGCTGGGGTGCAAAGTGGAGCTCTTCCAAGAATCTGCTCCAGGGGCCCTCAAGTATGAACTCTTGGAGAACAAACTGGATAACAAAGGCCAGATTGTGATCTCTTTTCCTCCAGGAAAACCCTGGACTAGCCCATTGCTTTTTGAGCACTTAAGAAAATGCATAATATCCAGTGAGCAGCAAGTGCCCCAGCTGTAGCATTGCCTTTCCCATTAACAAAATGTTGTGTCTGAGGTCAGTAGAACTGAACCTTTCTTTCTTGTCAAAACACCCACCAAAACCAGGGATAATTTGTGATTTAATGCTCTTTTTGTCCCCAGTCCTCCCACAGTAGATGTGATGGGCACACCCAACTGCACAGGTTGTGTCTCTGTGTTTCAGTTTGGTAGAAAGAGAGTTTTTAACCAAGTGGAAACTTTTGTCTCAAAAGCAGCACATTCTTCACCCCTTCCCTGTCTAAAGAACACGAGGAGGGAAAAAAATGACATTTCTGGACAAAAAAGGAAGAAAATACCCTGGCATTTAGCAATGTCTGCTAAAAATGATGGGGGTGTTTATTGTGCCAAACCCCAAATATTCTGAACTTTTACAGAAACTTGAAAACACTTCTGAAAACAGCTGAAAAGTCTCCCCAAAAAGAAGTTGGTTTGTTGTTGTTTTTTTTTTTTTTTTTCATTGGGGTTGTGCACCCTGGATGTTCTCACCTTTCAGGTATCTCTGACATCATTATGTCTCCCTCAAACCCAGCTCATGGTGAGGTTTAAGGAGAAAAATCCTCAAAGGGAAAGCACAGGTTTGGGTGTTGCTCAGGGTGGTGCTTTGCTGCAGTGACTCATCTGCTCACAGTGGTTTGGGGTATTTTTGTTTCAGAAGGAAACTCAGTGAATAAATGCCCTGTGGAAATTGAAATCTGAGATATTTTGTAATCATTCCAGAGTCATAATATTACCTTAAAGTTCATGAGATTTCAAACTAAGAATAAACAACTTCTGCTTTGTTTGTTTATTGATCTTTGGTAAGAGTCAGAATCTTATTTCATCTTCATCTTGCCAGGGATAATAGTAGGGTTTACAAAAGTATGGATTAACAGGAGTAAAAAGTCGAGAATTAGTAGTAGTAAAATAATAGTAGGAGAGTAGGTGGTAATAACAGGGAGGAGAAAAACTGAAGTGATTGAAGTATCTGGCAGAAATCTCTGAGATGATGTTTCAGCAGAGTTGCTGCTTCTCACCAGCATGTCAGAATAGTGTCTCACCTTGAGCACAGAAAAGTCAATGGTGGTGCTGCTCTGGCTCCTCCTGCCTTAGCTAAGCCCTGGTCCCATATCTGAGAGTCCTTGTGAAGAACAGAAGTTTTATTTTGCTCTGTGTTCTGAGGCTTCAGAGACTATGGAGGAGCGAGCAGCAGATCTCTGCTGGGGCAAGATCAATATCTCCTCCCTTGACTTTGCTGTAGTTCATTAACATCAAATGTCTTTTCCAAGGGGTGCTTTTTGGTCTATTTTCCACAATACCTTAATTGCCCTTTTCCTGGTGTCTGTGGCATGTTCTTAGCACAGCTGCTTTTGTGCAGAATGTTGGACACAAATATGTTGTTTATCAGAGAAGTGCACGTCCCAGGTTTTCTCTCAAAGGTGAGAATTCATGGAAATCAGGAGCGCAGCTTTTCTGATCCCCTCTCCCCCATCGTCCATCAGGTGCTGCTTGGGTGATTCCAGGTTTAGTAATTGAGATGTCAGATTCCCTGACACCTTTGGGCTGAAAGGATGATGGTGTGGAAGCAATGACCTCAGCTGCCATCTGCCTGGGCCTAATGAAAATATACTGTGGGAATTGAGGCAACAGCTTGTCTTCATCACCTGCCCGAGGCGGGCAGACATCAGGACTTGCTGTGCCAGCTCCCTTTGCTACCTCCCAGCTACTGGCCAGCCCTGCAGGCAGCTTCCCACCTGCTCCCCAGGCTCTCTCTGGCCAGCAAAATATCTGCTTTCTTCCCTCTTTCCTTTTTTTTTTTTTTTTAACCCTCCATTTTTTCCCTCCAAAGCTCAAAACTCAAGTAAACCAGGATTCTCATTGTGTTCTTTTGCACCAGTGGAGCAAGCACACAGATGTGTGCCCAGCCCTGATGTTCAGGGGTGTGGGAGCACAGGTTTCCCCCCGTTTCAGCAGCAGAGCCATCCCAGTGCCCTGTGGTGGGGTGGGAGGGCTGGATGTGCTGTGCTCTGTCCTTGTGCCACCCCTGTGACCTGGGACATCACTGACCTGAGGTCAGAATGATACAGGACACACTCTGTCCTTCCTTGGTGAGCACTTGGCCAACTGGTCACCTGGGCTAAGAGGAAAGAGCAAGAATTGAACAGTACTGAGGACAGTTCAGTTCCATTTCTCCCGAAGTCTTAAGACCTTATAAAAAATGGATTTGGGTGCTCAGATGAATACACAGTTACAGCAAATATACAAAACCTGGGAAGATGCCTCCTGTGACACCTCTCAGGGGACCAGGGACCTGCCTTGTGTCTGTGGTGACCCTCACAACAGCCTTGGACCCATTAAAGCATTTGGTGCTGATTTATATTTTCTAAGTGCTGTTCCCTGGGGATGGTTCATCTATGAGCACCATTTCACGTGAACAGGAAGGTGAGATAGAGGACACTAAAGAAGGGGATGGAGCATTTTATTACCCACACACAACTTATAAAATATTGAGTGTAGCCTTGCATGACGTGCTCTGAGTGCTGTGGTCATCCATCACGGATAAACAGGCTCCCCACAATTAACAGTTTGTCACTGTCTGCCTTCAGCTCCACCTGAACATTACCTCTGTAGTAACCAGAGCTCAATCTCACTACCAGCATGGTTGACCTACTTGGAGATCAGGAAGAATCTTAAGTCCTGGCCTGACTCATGTTTGTTCATATTTAGGAAGTTTGGATGCTATTGTAAAGTACTACAACAAGAGCATTGTCTTGCATGTTAGAAACTTCTTTCAGTTGAGAGTACACTGGGTTCTACTCTAAGGTCTTCAAGCAAACTTCTCCCCTACCTGAAGCTCAGCAGATGGATGGTGTTTTTGTGGAGGCAATGTGGCAGGGTCTTTGCTTAATATTACTGCTATGGTCCAGATACTTGGGAGAATGTAACTCTGTGCTTTGGGGCTTGGGGGCAACCTTTCCTTCTTTGAGAGATGCTGGATCATTGATACTCCTTTAAGAACTCCCACTTTTGTGGAAGCAAATCCAAATGCTCCTTGAACCAAGATATATTCATGGGCACTTAAAAAAAAAAAAAAAAATTCTGCTTCCCTGAGAAGGGATTACTGAGTGAAGCTGGCTAAAGGAAAATCTCCACTTGAATCAAAGACCCACCTCAGCAGGACAAGAAAGAGCTGGCCTGGCCAGACTGTCTTGGACCTTCATTTAAGGTCATTCATTTCAGGAGACCTTGGAAGTGGCACAGATCACAGATAAGTGCTTGCTAGCTCAGAGGTTCACAGAGAAAAGAACCAGGCCCATGGGCTGATGAATCTGGTGGAGAATGACCAAATCCTGAGTCCTGAATCTTGGGCAGACTCCCAGAACTTCCCCAAAATCCCTCTGAGGTTCTGGGGCAAACACCTGCTGTTCAACTGCAGCAGAAAACACCTCCTGCAGCTGATCCCTGAGCATGGTGAAGGGAACATCCAGATCCCTGGCCAGATTTGAGGACTGTGCATTTAAATAACTTGCATGAATATCTGAACTGTTGATTGCTCAGCCAACACAAACCCAGTTCCCAATTCCCCATGGCTGCTGGTAATCCATGAGCAGATTCCATGTGGGAGATGGGGATGGGCTCTGCCAGGCTGCTGGCACCCCTGGCTCCGGCAGACAACACTCTTCTGTGATGTCATTGTGGGAAAGGCAACACACCTGCTCTTATTGTGGATGTACAGAATTAGGGGAGAAATCTGATTATCCTAATTACTCAGAAATGCTAAATATGTGCAGAATACCGTTTGGCTAATTAGCCTGGGAGATTGCTGGCTGTTCAGCAGGGAGCAGAGCGGGTGCTGGGAGAAGTGTGATGCGAGTTCACAGGCTGTTTTGTGCCCTTTGCTGTCTGAGCATGTGGAGAAAAGTGAGCTTGGGTGCTTGGAGATGTGATTGCCAACCTTAAAACAAATTAAAAGCTGGGAAAGTGCAATTTTGTTTTCAGATGTCTGACACTTTTTAGGATTGTGGGTCTCCAAGTTTCCCACCTCATTATTTTGAGTAGAGACATCCAAGGGAAGGAAGAATTTGCCTTAATGCAAACAGCTGGTGAGAGCCCCTGCACAGAACTTTTCATAGGGATCTGCTCTACTCCTTGTCCTGCCTTGTGCTGATACAGGCACAGCCTCAAATGCTCCTGAAGCCTGAGGAGACCATGATGTAGTTGGTTCTCTGAATGGTGCTGCTTTGTTTGTATTTAATAGGCTCATCTGCACCACTGAGGGGATCTCGTGGCCCCAATTCTGGCCTGAGGGGGTCTTGTGGCCCCAAATCTGGCCTGCTGTTTCCAGAGGCACAGAGCAAGTCAGGCAGATGCTAAGCAGGATGGAGCGTGGTTCATGCTTACGTCCCAAGGTATTAATCCCCACATATCCAGACCCAGAGAACCAGGCTGGCTCCTCCGGCTGCATGCTGGACACAGATCCAGCAAGGAAACCCTGAGGCTGTTTGGGAGGGCTGCTGGGAGTCTGGGACAGCTGATGTGCACAGCTTGATGTGTCCTGCAGCCAACACAGCTCTGCCACCAGGCCAGGGCCAAACGCAGATCTTCTGGGTGTAATCAGTGCCCAAAACTCACGTGTGTTCATATCTCCTTGTAGCTGTGCTTCCCCCATGTCTTGAAATAACCCTGCTTGCCTTTTACTCCTGACCTAGCAGAGATGAATGTCCACTTCAAGCTTTTCTGGAAAGGTTCCTCCTCCTGCTCCTGCAAGCTCAGGGTCAGTCCTGTGGTCAGCCCAACACAGCATTAGCTGAGCACTTCACTGGGAGAAGCTGCAAAAGATTTGGGCTTTCAGGGCTGCCACTGAGACAGCTTAAAGCTGAGTTGTGTGACAGTGAGAAAGAATAGATAGGGTGATAGAAAAACTCTGCCACAGCATCAGACAATAAAGACTGTGTCTCCCTTGTGATGAATAATGGCTCTTTGTTTTATTCCTTAGATGACAGGGCTGTTAGAACTGCTGAGAACTCTCCCAGTGCTAAATATATGGGTGTGCAATAAAGGCTCTGCAATCCATGAACTGCGACTGAATGGATACTTGAGTGAATCATTTCAAGTACAATGAATTTCTGGAGCAGCTCACAGTGATAGCAGGTGGCAGGACAGTATCCTGTAGGATGCTTTCCTTGCATGAGACGTATCCCAGGTTTCACGGCTGCCAACTTTTTTTCCTCATGAAGCCTCTCTTGGCCATATAAAGTTCCCCACTCCCAGTTTTGGCCACTAACCTCTAAACAAAGGGCATTTCTGATGGAGCTCCAGGGTTTGGTGCTGAGACACTGTCCAGATTTTCTGTCAGAAATCCCAGAATCCCAATCCTGGCACACTCAATGGGGAAGAAGCAGTAAACCCCAGGTTCAGCTGCAGGCTAGGGCTGAGAGCTCATCAGAACCCATCAGAAATAGGGTCCTGCTACAATAGGGAGGAAAATGCTGCATCTTCCTGCTGCAGTGTCACCAGGCTGGAGGAAGAGGCAATGCAGAGATGTTGTTGTCACTGTCTGGAGTCTCCTCCGAGTTCTGCCAGATTAAACTTCCTTGAAATTACTTAATGTAGCAGCAAGGATTTGAATTTCCATTAATGTGGATTAGCACTTTTCTATTTTAGCTAATCCTTGCAGCCAGACCCACAAGCAAGAAGATCA